>NC_058403.1:170754086-170914843 GCF_002201575.2 Neomonachus schauinslandi | reverse complement strand
ATTCCATTGTATATATATACCACCTCTTCTTTATCCATTCATCTGTCGATGGACATCTTGGCTCTTTCCACAGTTTGGCTATTGTGGACATTGCTGCTATAAACATCGGGGTGCACGTACCCTTTCGGATCCCTACTTTTGTATCTTTGGGGTAAATACCCAGTAGTGCAATTGCTGGATCATAGGGTAGCTCTATTTTCAACTTTTTGAGGAACCTCCATACTGTTTTCCAGAGTGGCTGCACCAGCTTGCATTCCCACCAACAGTGTAGGAGGGTTCCCCTTTCTCCGCATCCCCGCCAACATCTGTCATTTCCTGACTTGTTAATTTTAGCCATTCTGACTGGTGTGAGGTGGTATCTCAGTGAGGTTTTGATTTGGATTTCCCTGATGCCGAGCGATATTGAGCACTTTTTCATGTGTCTGTTGACCATTTTGATGTCTTCTTTGGAAAAATGTCTGTTCATGTCTTCTGCCCATTTCTTGATTGGATTCTTTGTTCTTTGGGTATTGAGTTTGGCAACTTCTTTATAGATTTTGGATACTAGCCCTTTATCTGATATGTCATTTGCAAATATCTTCTCCCATTCTGTCGGTTGTCTTTTGGTTTTGTTGACTGTTTGCTTTGCAAAAGCTTTTTATCTTGATGAAGTCCCAATAGTTCATTTTTGCCCTTGCCTCCCTTGCCTTTGGCAATGTTTCTAGGAAGAAGTTGCTTCAGCTGAGGTCGAAGAGGTTGCTGCCTGTGTTCTCCTTTAGGATTTTGATGGACTCCTGTCTCACATTGAGGTCTTTCAACCATTTGGAGTCTATTTTTGTGTGTGATGTAAGGAAATGGTCCAGTTTCATTCTTCTGCATGTGGCTATCCAATTTTCCCGACACCATTTGTTGAAGAGACTGTCTTTTTTCCATTGGACATTCTTTCCTGCTTTGTCAAAGAGTAGTTGACCATAGAGTTGAGGGTCCATTTCTGGGCTCTCTATTCTGTTCCATTGATCGATGTGCCTGTTTTTGTACCAGCACCATACTGTCTTGATGATGACAGCTTTGTAATAGAGCTGGAAGTCCGGAATTGTGATGCTGCCAGCTTTACTTTTCTTTTTCAACATTCCTCTGGCTTTTCGGGGTCTTTTCTGGTTCCATACAAATTTTAGGATTATTTGTTCCATTTCTTTGAAAAAAGTGGATGGTATTTTGATGGGGATTGCATTGAATGTGATGATTGCTCTAGATAGCATTGACATCTTCACAATATTTGTTCTTCCAATCCATGAGCATGGAACGTTTTTCCATTTCTTTGTGTCTTCCTCTATTTCTTTCATGAGTATTTTATAGTTTTCTGAGTACAGATCCTTTGCCTCTTTGGTTAGATTTATTCCTAGGTATTTTATGGTTTTGGGTGCAATTGTAAATGGGATCGACTCCTTAATTTCTCTTTCTTCTGTCTTGTTGTTGGTGTATAGGAATGCCACTGACTTCTGTGCATTGATTTTATATCCTGCCACTTGACTGAATTCCTGTATGAGTTCTAGCAGTTTCGGGGTGGAGTCTTTGGGGTTTTCCACATAAAGTATCATATCATCTGCAAAGAGTGAGAGTTTGACTTCTTCTTTGCCGATTTGGATGCCTTTTATTTCTTTTTGTTGTCTGATTGCTGTGGCTAGGACTTCCAATACTATGTTGAATAGCAGTGGTGATAGTGGACATCCCTGCCGCATTCCTGACCTTAGGGGAAAGCTCTCAGTTTTTCCCCATTGAGAATGCTATTCGCTGTAGGTTTTTCATAGATGGCTTTTATGATTTTGAGGTATGTACCCTCTATGCCTATACTCTGAAGAGTTTTGATCAAGAAAGGATGCTGTACTTTGTCAAATGCTTTTTCTGCAACTATTGAGAGTATCATATGATTCTTGTTCCTTCTTTATTGATGTATTGTATCACGTTGATTGATTTGTGGATGTTGAATCAACCTTGCAGCCCAGGGATAAATCCCACTTGGTCGTGGTGAATAATCCTTTTAATGTACTGTTGGATCCTATTGGCTAGTATTTTGGTGAGAATTTTTGCATCCATGTTCATCAGGGATATTGGTCTGTAATTCTCCTTTTTGATGGGGTCTTTGTCTGGTTTTGGGATCAAGGTAATGCTGGCCTCATAAAATGAGTTTGGAAGTTTTCCTTCCATTTCTATTTTTTGGAACAGTTTCAGAAGAATAGGTATTAATTCTTCTTGAAATGTTTGGTAGAATTCCCCTGGGAAGCCATCTGGCCCTGGGCTTTTGTTTGTTGGGAGATTTTTGATGACTGCTTCCATTTCCTTAGTGGTTATAGGTCTGTTCAGGTTTTCTATTTCTTCCTGGTTCAGTTTTGGTAGTTGATACATCTCTAGGAATGCATCCATTTCTTCCAGGTTATCTAATTTGCTGGCATAGAGTTGCTCATAATATGTTCTTATAATTGTTTGTATTTCTTCGGTGTTGGTTGTGATCTCTCCTCTTTCATTCATGATTTTGTTGATTTGGGTCATTTCTCTTTTCTTTTTGATAAGTCTGGCCAGGGGTTTATCAATCTTGTTAATTCTTTCAAAGAACCAGCTCCTAGTTTCGGTGATCTGTTCTACTGTTGTTTTAGTTTCTATTTCATTGATTTCTGCTCTGATCTTTATTATTTCTCTTCTCCTGCTGGGTTTAGGCTTTATTTGCTGTTCTTTCTCCAGCTCCTTTAGGTGTAGGGTTAGGTTGTGTACTTGAGACCTTTCTTGTTTCTTGAGAAAGGCTTGTATTGCTATTTACTTTCCTCTTAGGACTGCCTTTGCTGCATCCCAAAGATTTTGAACAGTTGTGTTTTCATTTTCATTGGTTTCCATGAATTTTTTTAATTCTTCTTTAATTTCCTGGTTGACCCATTCATTCTTCAGTAGGATGCTCTTTAGCCTCCATGTATTTGAGTTCTTTCCGACTTTCCTCTTGTGATTGAGTTCTAGTTTCAAAGCACTGTGGTCTGAAAATAGGCAGGGAATGATCCCAATCTTTCGGTACCGGTTGAGACCTGATTTGTGACCTAGGATGTGATCGATTTTGGAGAATGTTCCATGGGCACTATAGAAGAATGTGTATTCCGTTGCTTTGGGGTGGAATGTTCTGAATATGTCTGTGAACTCCATTTGGTCCAGTGTGTCATTTAAAGTCTTCATTTCCTTGTTGATCTTTTGCTTAGAAGATCTGTCCATTTCAGTGAGGGGGGTGTTAAAGTCCCCCACTATTATTGTATTGTTGTCGATGTGTTTCTTTGCTTTTGTTATTAATTGCCTTATATAATTGGCTGCTCCCATGTTAGGGGTATAGATATTTACAATTGTTAGATCTTCTTGTTGGATAGACCCTTTAAGTAGGATATAGTGTCCTTCCTCATCTCTTATTACAGTCTTTGGTTTAAAATCTAATTTGTCTGATATAAGGATTGCCACCCCAGCTTTCTTTTGGTGTCCATTAGCATGGGAAATGGTTTTCCACCCCCTCACTTTCAATCTGGGGCTGTCTTTGGGTCGAAAATGAGTCTCTTGCAGACAGCATATCGATGGGTCTTGTTTTTTAATCCAATCTGATAGCCTGTGTCTTTTGGTTGAGGCATTTTGCCCATTTACATTCAGGGTAACTATTGAAAGATAGGAATTTAGTGCCATTGTATTGCTTGTAAGGTGATTGTTACTGTATATTGTCTGTGTTCCTTTCTGGTCTATGTTGCTTTTAGGCTCTCTCTTTGCTTAGAGGACCCCTTTCAAGATTTCTTGTAGGGCTGGTTTCGTGTTTGCCAGTTCCTTTAGTTTTTGTTTGTCCTGGAAGCTTTTTATCTCTCCTTCAATTTTCAGTGACAGCCTAGCTGGATAGAGTATTCTTTGCTGCATATTTTTCTCATTTTGTGCTCTGAATATATCCTGTCAGTCCTTTCTGGCCTGCCAGGTCTCTGTGGATAGGTCTGTTGCCAATCTAATGTTTCTACCATTGTAGGTTACATATCTCTTCTCCCGAGCTGCTTTCAGGATTTTCTCTTTGTCTATGAGACTCATAAGTTTTACTATTAGATGTCGGGATGTTGACCTATTTTTATTGAATTTGAGAGGGATTCTCTGTGCCTCCTGGATTTTGGTGCCTGGTTCCTTCCCCAAATTAGGGAAGTTCTCTGCTATTATTTGCTCCAGTATACCTTCTGCCCCTCTCTCTCTTTCTTCTTCTGGGATCCCAATTTTTCTAATGTTGTTTCGTCTTATGGTATCGCTTATCTCTCGAATTCTACCCTCGTGATCCAGTAGTTGTTCATCTCTCTTTTTCTCAGCTTCTTTATTTTCCATCATTTGGTCTTCTATATCACTGATTCTTCTGCCTCATTTATCATAGCAGTTAGCGCCCCCATATTTGATTGCACCTCATTAATAGCCTTTTTGATTTCAACTTGGTTAGATTTTAGTTCTTTTACTTCTCCAGAAAGGGTTTCTCTAATAACTTCCATGCTTTTCTCAAGCCCAGCTAGTATCTTTTTTTTTATTTTAATGATTTTTATTTATTTATTTGAGAGAGAGAGAAAATGAGAGAGAGCACATGAGAGGGGGGAGGGTCAGAGGGAGAGTCAGACTCCCTGCCGAGCAGGGAGCCCGATGCGGGACTCGATCCAGGGACTCCAGGATCATGACCTGAGCCGAAGGCAGTTGCTCAACCAACTGAGCCACCCAGGCGCCCCCAGCTAGTATCTTTAAAGTGATGATTCTGTACTCTAGATCCGACATCGTACTAATGTCCGTATTGAGTAGGTCCCTGGCAGTCGGTACTACCTCTTGTTCTTTTTGTTGAGGTGATTTTTTCCGTCTTGTCATTTTGTGCAGAAGAGAATAGATTAATGAGAGAACAAAATGCTAGTAGAATAACAACGTCCCCAGAAAATATACTCTAAACAAATCAGAAAAGACCTGAAGCAGTGGGAAAAGAAAGGGAAAGAGAGAAAAAAGAAAAAGAAAAAAAAGAAAAAGATAAAGATAAAAACAAACAAAAACAACAAAACAAAACAACAACAAAAGAAAACCAGAATGTGATCAAATATGATCAGGCTGGTATATAGATCAGTGCCACACACTAGATTTTGGGTGTATTTTGGTCTGTTAGAAGAAAGTGCCTCCCAAAATTTTAAAGAAAGAAAAACTTATATATGTACAAAAATAAGGGTTGATATGATGAAAGGATGGAATATGACTGTAAAGATGGAAATTATAAAAAAATTTATAAAAGGAATTGATAAGTTGTTTGAAAAAAGAAAGAAGAGGATTTAAAAAAAGAAAAAAGAAAAAAAAAGGGAGAGAATGTCATCTGGCAGGGGAGTAGAAAAAAACCATATACTAGAGATTTACGGTATATTTTGATCTGTTAGAAGAAACTATCTCAAAATTTTAAAGAGAGAACAACTTATATATATATGCCAAAAATATGGGTAACTACTATGAAGGTATAGAATCTGAGTCTAAAAATGAAAAATAAAAATGTTTTTTAGAAAAGGGATTGATAAGATGTTGGTTGAAAAAGGGAAAAAGAAAAATTCAAAAAAGAAAAAAAGACAGTTAAAAAAAAAATTAACTTTGAAAGACTAAAGAATCATGGTAAAAAAGCCATGAATTCTATATGCAGTATTCCCCTAGCACTGGAGTTCTGCCGTTCTCATTGATCGGTAAACTTGGTCTTGTCTGGCTGTTCTCGCTGATCTTCTGGAGGAGGGGCCTGTTGCCGTGGTTTCCAAATGTCTTTGCCGGAGGCAGAATTGCCCCGCCCTTGCCCGGTCCGGTCTAAGTAATCTGCTCAGGTTTGCTCTTGGGAGCTTTTGTTCCCTGCGAGCTTTCCGTACAGCTTTGGAGGCGGAGAGTGAAAATGGCGGCCTCCCAATCTCCGCCCCGGAGGAGCTGAGAACTCGGGGCCCCACTCCTCAGTGAGCCCCCAGAGAAAACAGTCAGTCACTCCCGGCTCCCCAGTCTCCAGCCGCACTCCGTGCTCACCCGGCCTGTGACCGCGCGTTTCTATCTCTGGCACCCGACCCCGTGTGGAGTCTCCAAACCCAGCAGATCCCTGTGGTGCACTCCCATGCCGCTCCTCCCGGGGGAGGAAGGTGAGTCTCCCTGGATCTGCCACTTGTTGGGTCCCTGCTGGAGGAGCAGTGGCCCGACTGTGCCACGGATCACGGTTTATGGCAACCCCGAGCTGAGAGCCCGCTCCTGGGCTCTGCCTCTGCAGCCGGCTTCCCTGCTCCGTTACCTGGGAGCTCTGCCACACTCAGGCACCCCCGGTCATTCTGTGACCCCGAGTGTCCTGAGACCACAGTGTCCCGCGAGGTTTCCACCACCCGCTTAGCCCCCGGAGTGACGTCCCTCAGTGGAGCAGACTTTTAAAAGTTCCGATTTTGTGCTCCGGGGCTCTATCACTTGCCAGAAGCAGCTGACGGAGGCCCCTCCCCCGCCGTCTATCCTCCTGAATATTGCCTCGGATTCACTTCTCCGCACGTCCTACCTTCCAGAAAGTGGTCGCTTTTATGTTCAGAGAGTTGTTGCTATTCTTTTCTTTGATCTCCTGTTGAGTTTGTAGGTGTTCAGAATGGTTTGATCCCTATCCAGCTGAATTCCTGAGAGGAGACGAAATCCAGGTCTCCTACTCCCGAAAAATCAATTTCTTAAGGCATGATTTTGATGTTAATCTTGGACCATAACCTAACTATTCTGGCTGATAGGAAGCTCTTAATCCTTGGCTAGTTTGTTGCAAAGATTTACAAGAAATTCTGCATCCCAGTGAGCCAGGAGAAAATCCATTCTGAGTAACCCTGAAATTTATGTAATGTAGTACTCACACTTATCCATGTAAAAATTGATGTGACCCAAATGGCTCAGTCCTTTTAAATAACCAAAGTAGTGCCTTCTAGAATATTTATGATTTGTAGTACAAATTACCCTGTGAGTACAGAGAACATAGTTTTTGAAAAACAATTATTTTTTTCCCAAATGTTACAGAAACCTGCATTTTCAGATAAGTTGACCTAACGCAGGTATTTTAGGTTCTTCTCTGGAGTTTTGGTTAGTTGTATTTGTGTATGTGTTTCTCTCTATGAGAGTGTGAGAGAGATTGTTTTCATAAGTGTGTTGTCATTAATATAATAAGAAATAAGATTAAAACAATAGAGTCACATACTAATAAAAACATAAGAAAAACAAAAGCAGTACCTGTCAAAGCTTGTGAGGTAGGACCAAAATTGTACTTTCAGGCAAATATATAGCTTTAAATAAAATTTTATTACATAACATAAATAAAGTGAACTAATGTTCAACCTGAAATGTTAGAAAATATAATAAATTAAGCTATAATAAAGGAAAATAATGAAAAAATAATTTAATAATGTGAAACCAGAATGCAAATTTGATAAATGTAAGGGCTGTTATTTAAAAACAAGACCTATAAAAACTCATGCAGAAAAAATAAAACATATTCACCGAGTTAGTAATTAATTATAAGGGGAATTTTTCAACACAGAACAGATTTAAAATGTTAGAGAAATTGATGTTTTTTTTTTTTTTTTAGAAATACAAATTAAACTAACTCAAGTAAAAATGAAGTAACCTGGTGGAAAAATGTTAAACTTGTCAGATTTATCCCCATTAGGATGACAGTGGGCTGCCATCTTAACAATAAACCAGTTTCAATTAATAATGTGTAATTTTGTTTTATAACAAAATTATTTCAGAGCCCAGAAATAGAGGGAAAACTGACAAATGGCCTTTTGAAGCAGTATAATCTGAAAGCACCTGGTGCAGAGTCCGGCATACTGAATAAATGTTAAGTGCTGGTTGTAATGGTGGCGGTAATTCTGAAATCTCTAATAGACTAGGGGCATGCACAATGCTACTATGTGAGTGTTTATGTCCCCCTGACATTTATATGTTGAAACTAAACCCCAAGGTGATGTGTTTGGAGGTGGGGTATTTGGATGTTGATTAGGACTTAGTGTAGAACCCTCGTAGATGGGATTAGTGCCTTGAAAAAGGTTCAACAGGGAAACTTTATGCCTTTCTCTCATGTGAGGCTACAGTAAGAAGATTACTAAAATACTGAACTAGAGAATTTGTTGGGACACCCTGAAGTGGTCTATTTTTAGCTAGTTAGTAGTTCTCTTACATATTTAAAAAAAAAAAAATCTTGTGAATCTAAAAAGCTTGGATTTAAGTTCTGGAATTACCAGGGATGAGTGTTGGTAAGTCATTTAGCTTGTGTGACTCTTGAGAGTACATACCTAAAAACTATGAGTTATATTAATAAAATAATTTAGAATATGTGGATTATCTTTCTTTTTAAAGAAGATTTTATTTATTTATTTGACAGAGAGAGAGAGTACAAGCAGAGGGAATAGCAGAGGGAGAGGGAGAAGCAGGCTCCCTACCGAGCAGGGAGCCCGATGTGGGGCTTGATCCCAGGATCCCCGGATCACGACCCATGCCAAAGGCAGATGCTTAATCAACTGAGCCACCCAGGAGGCCCATATCTTTTTTTTTTAATATTTTATTTTTAAGTGATCTTTATACCCAACATGGGACTCGAACTCACAACCCCAAGGTCAAGAGTTGCATGTTCTACCAACTGAGCCATTCAGGTGCTCCTGGATTACCTTTAATAGGACATAGAGTTTCCTTTTTACATCAGGGTTTCACAATATTAATGGTAAAATCAATAAGTTTTAATAAATGAAATTAATAATATCTTTTCAATTGTCAGTACATAGATATTAAACAATAATGTTTAAAATCTTTCATTCTGTGTGTGCTCTATGTATTAATTCATTTATTTAACAATCAAATTTGGTTTTGATTGTTTTTTGGAGTTTTAATTTGTTTATTTAAATTCAATTAATTAACATATAGGGTGTTATTAGTTTCAGAGGTAGAGTTTAGTGATTCATCAGTTGCATATAATACCCAGTGCTCATTACATCATGTGCCCTCCTTAATGCCCATCACCCAGTTACCCCATCCCCCTACCCACCTCCCCTCCAGCAACCCTCAGTTTGTTTCCTGTGGTTAACAGTCTCTTATGATTTATCTCCCTCTCTGATTTCATCTTATTCAAATTTGGATTTGAAAAGATCTTTTCTTTTAAGGATATATTTGGGTCCTATCCTCCTACTTACCTATCTTAAAAAATTGTGGAAGCTCAGGGTGCCTGGGTGGCTCAGTCCGTTAAGTGTCTGCCTTGGGCTCAGGTCATGATGCCAGGGTCCTGGGATTAAGTGCCACATTGGGCTCCCTGCTCAGCGGGGAGTCAGCTTCTCTCTCTGCCCCTACCCCCTGCTTGTATATATATGCACACGTGCTCTCTCTCTCTCACAAAAATAAATAAAATCTTAAAAAAATTGTCGAAGCTCAAATTAGACTAAATAACTGCAGGAAAAAAAATCTCAAAATGAGGGTTGGCAGTAGTTTAAATTTTTCTAACAAACACATTAAAACTTGGGTTTATAATATCCTGACAGCGCTTTTCCTAAAGGAATACTACAAAACAGAGGCATAAGCTATGATCTATTGGGAGGTCATTTTTAACCACTTCATTTATAAATATGGCATAAAACATTACATATGATGTCACATCTTCCTAGTAATGTGTACATAGTTGCCTTTTGGAAGGTTTAATTTATCCATGGTTCTCTTTTAAATGCATATTGTTGCAAACTTTTAAAATAAGTAGTTGAAAGAAAAAAATACACCCAAACTGAGTTTCACATCTTCCTTTAATTTTCAGGATCTTTTTCTTCTTTTGCATGCCTTTTTTTTCATCCCACAAACTATCACCTTCTTAATTACCTCTGCCTTTAGGTACCATATTTAAACTATGAGACTTCTAGGTCACTCATCTCTAAAATAGGTTTTGTAATATCACTTCTACCTATTTCCTGGTGTGGTTGTATGGACTACATGGCAAATATTCTCAAGCACACTGTAAGTTTCTGTATAAACATGAGGAGTAGTGCTGTCCACTGAATCTAAACCTGACATTATCATAAAGAAGACAAATTTGTATTTCTGAACAAACTTAACAGTCGTACTGGTTTGTGAAGTGGTTGGAGTTTCATTTAACTTAACCTCATTAATTTATGTAAAGACCAGGTATGTTTATTTTTTAGAAGAACTGGCAACCAGAGGATTCATCAAAACAATAACCAAAATACCTAGAAAAATCAATAGCAACTTTTCAACTCCAGATCTTTATTCTCACCCAGAGTAGTTGCTGAGCACAGTTGTAGAAGTTATCTATCATTTTTGGATTGTACCTCTCCCTCTCACACACAAATCCTGAAGTATATTATCATACCCACCCAATAATGGTGTGGTGGATCACTGAGCCATTTCTTTACGTGTATTCTTTGGTAGACTATTCTGTTCTAATGGGCAGTCATAGTTTCCAGTAACTTTAGAGGATTTCTTCCCGTTAATCTGTCAGTTTTTCTCATATGGTATAGCTGCTGTGAAAGAAATTGGAGCTGTTATACTCCGTGCTTTGATGCAGTTTGTAAAATGCAAGATAAGAGACAGTAAACCAAACACAGCATGTTAGTAATTTCTTTTAGGACGGATGTGCTAACACTCAGAACGTGTGGTCCAGAAAGCTGGAATACCTTTTTCTCTTGAGAAAATGACATTGTTTCAAAGTGTTACCTTACTTTTGAATCAACAGGATAGATGTCTTTGGTATGTTTTCTGAGACTCTGTGGAGAAGACTTGTTCTTTTGACTTTATTTTCCTCGTTGTTTTTTATTTTTCCAGATTTAAGTGAAAATTTTTTTTGAATGTGAATCTTAGATGAAGTGATCTGATATGTTAAAAGTGAGTGCTTGAGGATATTGATATGTCAACGTGTGAATGGATCCTTCACTATATACTTATAAAGGGAAGGCTGTAGAATGTGCTGGAAATACATAGTATTGGAAGTATTTTAATCAGAAAGATAGCTTACACCAGAAGAGCTCAACCCTGCCTCCATCAGGAATTGTCAAAATATGAGGATACAGCAAGTGTCATTTAATACATCAGAATTCCTCTCCCTTATATAGGATGACTCTATTTTCTTCCCCATTGAAGCACTTCTAAGATTAATCCAAATTTTTCACATTCATTTCCTAATGTGTGAGAGCCATAGGTACTGTATTTTATTTATTTATTTATTTTTATTGTTAAAAGATTTTATTTGAGAGAGAGAGAATGTGTGAGCGAGAGAGAGAGCACAAGCTGGGGGAGGGGGGAGGAGGCAGGGGAGAAGCAGACTCCCCGCTGAGCAGGGACCCTGATGCGGGGTTCCATCCCAGGACCCTGGGATCATGACCTGAGCCAAAGGCAGACACTTAACTGACTGAGCCACCCAGGCACCCTGACCATAGGTACTCTATTTTAATTAAGAATGTTAGGGGTATGTTGTATCATCTCAATGTATAGATTTTCTTTTTTATCTTTACATTGTCTGTTTATGTTATGGAGAGGCTTATCAAGTAGTTTCTACTGTAATAAAATAATTTTGTCATTCTAAATATGTCACTGCCTGTTAGTACTTTTTAAAAATTTTAATTTCATTATACCTATTAGAAAGCGGAGATTTAAAAAGGAAGAAGAAAATAAATCAATATTTCTCAATATTTATTAAATGTATACTATGCTTTAAGCATTGTCCAAATATTATGTATAATATATAATATATACAAATTATGTAATTATATGAAATATAACTTAATATTAATAAGTATCTTATATGAGAAATATTATTATTTTAGACACCTAAAATATCCAGGTATGGCAAAGAATGACAGCTAATAAGTTGGATGAGGGGTGCCTAGAAACTACATTTCTCTTGACTGAAAGTTATATAGTTTTTGGCTTCTTTAGAGAGAAGAGACTTCTTAAGAGAAACTTTGCAAAAGAGATGTCTTAAAGTTCAACTTTTTCAAGCCCTTCATTTATATTAATAATAAAAATAATTTTATAACATTTAAAATTTCAAGTAAGATCTCAAGAGCAATTTGTTCATCTATTACAATAAATCCATATATTAGGTATTATTACCTCTATTTTACTTATTTAAAATGTTGGTATTCTACAATCTGTCAGACTCAAAGAATGGAAGGAGAAGATTCCTTAGCAACAACAAATTAGCTGGAAGGAAAATCGAGCAGGTTACAGGAAATACAATTTGGGAGTAAGAGTTAGACTGAGGCTCTGTGCCTCAGTCTGGGCTCAGCATCCCTAGATCTTTGTTTCCTCATGTATAGAATGTGAAGGTGGAGCTTAATTATCTCTTGTTACTCTTCAAGCTCTAAACTCTGCTATCTGACAAAGTTTGTGAGATGTGTTAATGGTGTATAGAAAAAGAAACTTTGATCGAAGCTACTTGATGAAATAATACAGATTATTTTAAAAAATCAGTGTAATTGGATAGAGAATGCTGAACTAATAAACCTTATGTGCCCAAATTTGTGACTTGGATTTCAACCTGGGTTTTAATAGTTGATTTCATTTACTTTTTCCTTTTCACATGTCCATTCCATATTAACGTAGATTTAATTGACATTTGCTGTGTATCCCAGGTGAATAACTGTTCTTGTAGTTGACTTTCATAATGTGACTTTATTGGCATAGTTAAGGTTAATGGCACATTAATTTTACACAAGACATTGGTCAGTGTTCCATTTTAATTTACCATGTTAATAATGACTAGTGTTCTAAGTTGCTTATGCTACTTTGGTCTGTCATAAATTATCCTGAAGCAAATATCAATATGAACTCAGAACCATGTATACTGCTAATTTCTAAAATTATTAATGCCAGTGCACTGTAAAAAAGAAACACATGAGTCTACATTTGGTTGATAATTTTTTTATGGATTATTATCACTCCTTTTCTGTAAGCAAATAGCGTTAAGTGCTCTCTGAGTTTACTTGTCCTAAAGGGAACAGCAGTTATAATTAAGAATAATTATAATGGCAACAGTGAAACTTTCTTTATAACGTTCTAGACATGGTATCATTCCTAAAATATTTTATTTTGGCCAAAAGAGCCAACATTAGAATCTCAGGGGAGAGGTCTAAATGAAATGGTAGGTGAATCCACGTGGAGCCATGTTGGGTTGCTAAATTCTCAGAATGGAGAAATACCAGGTAATTTGGGCACTGTCAAAAGCTGGCTGAGCAGGCTCCATTTTATAGCTCTAAGGGGACCCATTTTAATTCACAAGGCACATTAATTCTTAACTCCCTCATAAACACGTATTTGTTTGAAGCATTGTCCCAGTTTTGAAATGTGGCTTGGAACAATTCTAGATAGCATAGCCCTAAAAAGCTTCAATTCAGGAGTCACATAGATATGGGTTCAACGTTCTCCTCCACTGTTTATGTGCAGTGTACCCCCATGAGAGTTATTTAAAACTCTTAGTTTCTTTAGCTTTAAATGGAAATAATAACAACATGTTTTCACAGAACTGCCATGAGAGTTTAATAAAATAATCTTCCCAGTGTAACTGAGACTCAGTAAACATCCAAAAAATGTGGAGTTCTACAATTGTTTAAATGAGAAGTGCTCTATTAAAATAAGGCTTACAAAATTTTACTTTTTAGCATGCAATTATAATTTTTAACAACCTGTGTTTGCAGTAACATTATCTTGTTACTTTTTATTCATATCAACATTAAATAGTCTCTTTTTTTAACTTAGCTTTGTCACAGCTAGATTGTCTTTCTAGTATTGGTTCTATACAATGTAATATCTCAGTTTTCCATTTGTGAAACTACTGAAGTAATGCATTGACTTGGAGTAAGAAGGACGTACCTGGTCACGTTATCTTCAGAATTATTTATGTCTTGTTCTAGTCTATCACTTGGCTATTTGTGTTGTAATAGAAAGAAGGGTCTTATGATACATAGTGACATGATTGATCTTGATTTTAACTTCACGAAGACAGTGAGCTGCTTTGAAATAGAATAGTAGTTGTTTATGCAAAATCCATGTTCATAATCTGTAGTAGGGACCCTGAATTTGGGGAGTTCCACAAAGAGGGAAGAAACAGCATTACCAACACCTGTCCTGATTTGTTTTGTATGCTTCAAAAATTAGCTTAAGTGCCCTAAGTAGCAGTGTTCATATTTGTAACAACTCTCTCTACGTATGCCATAAAGTCACATAAGATCACATGAAAAAATGTACATTATGTTACTTTATAGTAAGTTATAGCTTTCAGGCAGTGTTTTTAAATGAGCAAAAATGATTCAAATTGTAAATTGAAAGCAGGGACTCAAATACTTATATACCAGTATTCATAGCAGCATTACTCACAATAGCCAAACTGTGGAAACAACCTACGTGCCCATCAACAGATGAATAACCGAAATAGAATGTATACATATAATGACATATTATTAAGCCTTAAAAAGTGAAATACTGATACATGCTCTAACATGGGTGGACCTTAAAAATAAGCTAGTGGGGGTGCCTGGGTGGCTCAGTCGTTAAGCGTCTGCCTTCGGCTCAGGTCATGATCCCACGGTCCTGGGATCGAGCCCCGCATCGGGCTCCCTGCTCCGCGGGAAGCCTGCTTCTCCCTCTCCCACTCCCCCTGCTTGTGTTCCCTCTCTCGCTGTGTCTCTCTCTGTCAAATAAATAAATAAAATCTTTAAAAAAAAAAAAAAGCTAGTGAAATAAGCCATACACAAAAGGACAAATACTAATATAAAGTTCTGCTTATGAGAGATACTTAGAATAATCAATTCATAACAACAGAAAGCAAAATAGAGGTTACCAGGGACTGGGGAGTTATTTTTTAATGAGTGTAACATTTGTGTTGGGAATGATGAAAAAGTTCTGGAGATGGGTGGTGGTGATGGTTGCACAAAATTGTGAATGTACTTAATGCTGCTGAATTGTATATTTAAAAATAGTTGAGATGGTAAATTTTACTTTAAGTTTATTTACCACAATGAAAATATACTATAAAATTTTTATAGGGAACTAAAATTTAGAATTTAAAATACTAAAAATCTAATTGTCTGCAATATGCTGCCCGCAATGTCTTTTTCTTTTAATGAGTAGCTGCATTTATGAAGTATTGTAAGGGGATCAGAGCTTTAAAATGGAGAAAAATTGGAAGTCTCAGATTAGTGGATATCAGATTAATGGAAGACCATAGGATTACCAAAGTTCACTCTCCTGAGCACCCTAGCTCATCTCTGGCTCCTGTCATATGGGTCCAAAATTGCCATCTCAGCGGCACAGAGCCTCAGCTTATGATAAGCAAAGGTATTTTTCGTGCAAGAGCTGTCTTGCCTCAAAAGGATCTGGAATGACTGTCAATAACAGCAAGTGCATACCTGAGGAATCAATCTCTTCCATTTTAATTTCATAGACATGCACCACTGGAAAGATGAGGATTACAGGATGAAGTCCCCTATAGGAATGGTGGCCGAGGTAACAAAATCAAGCCCCATTAGGCTGTCTCTGGAGCACAGACTGTAAATGGCAAAGGGAGAGAAAGTCAGACAGGAAAGGGGAAGTGAATGAAAGCTTGAATATGGGAGAATGTCTTTACATGCATGCCATGGGCCTCATGGAGGTTCATGGAACCTGGTCAATGAAAGCTCAGATCATTCCCATAAAGTGCCATTTTGCATTTTGCTTCAAGTTCTATTAATTCTATGCATACAGACATTTAGATGTCTCTTTTTCTTCTATTCTCAGAGCTCCTGGGTTGAAATCGTTATTCTTTTTGCATCCAGGGTGTGCCTCAAACCAAATGAACATGTTTTGGACCTAAACAAATAGTCCACCCGTTAAATAAGTTTCTTTGATTGTTTGATTTTCTTTTTTCCCTCCCTTCCTCCATCCCTCCTTTCCTCCTCTCCTTACTTCCCTCCTTCCCTCTTTCCTTCCCTCTTTTTTTTCCTTTCTTTGCTCTTTTTTCCCCCTTTTCTGTCCTCTGGTACACTGTGGTCACAGCAGCTATGGCATTACCATTCTGATTTGAAAAAGCAAGCATGTGCATGCTCATGTATCTGTGTATACTCTCATGTGAGCTACTTTAGTGCATTGACTCAAATTACTTTCAAGTGTGAATAATACAATATTAATATAAGCAGCTTTGGGAAATAGTGAAGTTTTGTGTTGGGCTTATAATGCTGCCTGAGTGTTTTCAGAAACTTAAGTAGTACATTGGCAATCCACAGAGTGCTAGCCTAGGAAAATGGAAAATGATTTTTTTTATGTTTTTATTTAAATTCCAGTTAGTTAACATACAGTGTAATATTAGTTTCAGGTGTACAATACAGTGATTCAACACTTCCATACAACACCTGGAGTTAATCACAAGTGTACAACTTAATCCTCATCACCTATTTAACCTATCCCCACCACCCTCCCCTCTAATAATGATCAGTTTGTTCACTATAGTTAAGAGTCTGTTTCTTGTTTTTTTTTCTTTATTTTTCCCTTTTGCTCATTTTTTTCCCCTTAAATTCTACATATGAGTGAAATCACATGGTATTTGTCTTTCTCTGACTGCCTTATTTTGCTTCGCATAATACTTGCAAATGGCAAGATTTCATTTATTTTTATGGCTGAGTAATATTCCATTTTGTGTGTGTGTGTGTGTGTGTGTGTGTGTGTGTGTGTGTGTATCACCTCTTCTTTATCCATTCTTCAGTCACTGGACACTCACTGGACACTTGGCCTGTTTACATAATTTGGTTATTATAGATGATGCTGCTGTAAACATCAGTATGCATGTAACTCTGAATTATTATTTTTGTAGTTTTTTAAGATTTTATTTCTTTGTCAGAGAGAGAGAGAGGGAGAGAGCACACAAGCAAGGGAAGCAGCAGGCAGAAGAGAAGCAGGCTCCCCACTGAGCAAAGAGCCCCATGGATGCTGGGATCATGACCTGAGCTGAAGGCAGACGTTTCACTGACTAAGCCACCCAGGCATCCTAGTATTTTTGTATTTTGTATTCTTTGAGTAAATACCTAGTAGTGCAGTTGCTGGATCATAGGATAGCTCTATTTTAACTTTTTGAGGAACCTTCATACTGTTTTCCAGACTGACTGCACCAGTTTGCGTTCCCTCCAATGCTGTAAGAGGGTTCCACTTTCTCCACATCCCCTCCAACACCTGTTGTTTTTGTATTGTTGATTTTAGCCATCCTTACAGGTGTGAGATGATATCTCACTGTAGTTTTGATTTGTATTTCCCTGATCAGTGATGTTAAGTATCTTTTCCTGTTTCTGTTGGCCATCTGCATGTCTTCTTTGAAAAAAATGCCTATTCATGTCTTCTGCCTATTTTTAATTGGATTATTTCATTTTTAGGTATTGAGTTGTATTAGTTCATATATTTTGGGTACTATACCCTTTATTGGGTATTTATATTTTACAATATATTATAAATACATGTAATATAAATATATATAAATAAATATAAAATATTTATAATATTTTCTCCCATTCTGTAGGTTGCCTTTTAGTTTTGCTGATTCTTTCCTTCATTGTGTAGAAGCTTTTTATTTTTATGTAGTCCCAATAGTTTATTTTTGCTTTTGTTTCCCTTGCTTCAGGAGAAAGTGTGTGTATGGCCTATTTTGAAGAGATTACTGCCATATTCTTCTCTAGGATTTTTATGGTTTCAGGTCTCACATTTAGATCTTTAATCCAGTTTGAATTTATTTTTGTGTTTTGTGTTAAAAAGATCTGGTTTCTTTCTTTTGCATGTAATTGTTCAGTTACCTCACCACCATTTGAAGACAATGTCTTTTCTCATTGGATATTCTTTCCTGCTTTGTTGGGGATTAATTGACCATATAACTGTTTGTTCATTTCTAGTTTTTTGATCTATGTGTCTCTTTTTGTGCTGGTACTACACTGTTTTGATCACTACAGTTTGTAATATAACTTGAAGTCCATAATTGTGATGCCTTTAGCTTTGCTTTTTTTTCAAGGCTGCTTTGGCTATTCAGGGTTTTTTGTGGTTCCATACAAATTTTAAGTTTGTTCTGGCTCTGAAAAGTGCTAGTGGTATTTTCAAAGAGATTGCATTAAATGTGCAGATTGCTTTGGGTAGTATAGACATTTTAACAATATTTGTTCTTCTAGTCCATGAGAATGGAATATCCATTTCTTTGTGTCATCTTCAATTTCTTTCATCAGGGTTTTATACTTTGCAGAGTACAGGTCTTTCACCTCTTTGGTTAGGTTTATTCCTAGGTATCTTACTGATTTGGTGGAATTATAAATGGGATTGATTCCTTAATTTCTCTTTCTTCTGCTTCATTATTGGTGTATAGAAATGCAACAGATTTCTGTAGGTTGATTTTGTATCCTGAGACTTTGCTGAATTTGTGTGTCAGTTCTAGCAGGTTTTTGGTGGAGTCTTTTGAGTTTCTTGTAGAGTATCATGTCAAATAATGAGAGTTTTACTTCTTCCTTGCCAATTTGGATGCCTTTTATTTCTTTATGTTGTCTGCTTGCTGTTGCTAGGACATTATGTTGAATAAAAGTGGTGAAAGTGGACATCCCTGTCTTGTTCCTGACCATAGAGATAAAGCTCTGTATTTCCCCATTTAGGATGATATTAGCTATGGGTTTTTTGTATATGGTCTTTATTATGTTGAGATATGTTCCCTGTAAACCTACTTTGTTGAGGGTTTTTAACATGAATAGATGTACTTTCTCAGATGCTTTTTTTTTTTGCATCTACTGAAAGAACATAGGGTTCTTATCCTTTCTTTTATTAATGTGATATATCATATCAGTTGGTTTGTGAATATTGAACCGCCCTTGCAACCCATGCATAAATCCCACTTGATCATGGTGAATGATTTTTGTAATGTATTGTTAGATTCGGTTTGCTAGTATTTTATTGAGAATTTTTTATATATGTGTTCATGAGGGATATTGGCCTATAGTTCTCTTTTTTTGGTGGAATCTTTATCTGGTTTTGGTATCAGGATAATGCTGGTCTCATAGAATGAATTTGGAAGTTTTCCATTGTTTTCTATTTTTTGGATCGTTTGAGAAGAATAGGTATTGATTCTTCTTTAAATGTCTGGTAGAATTATCCTGTAAAGTCATCTGGCCCCAGACTTTTGTTTGCTGGGAGTTTTTTGATTACTGATTCACTTTCTTTACTGGTTATCAGTCTGTTCAAGTTTTCTATTCCTGTTTCAGTTTTGGTAGTTTGTGTGTTTCTAGGAACCTATCCATTCCTTCCAGGTTGTCCAATTCATTGGCATATAGTTTTTCATAATATTCTCTTATAATTATTTGTATTTTTGTGTATTGGTTGTTATTTCTCCTTTCTCAGTTGTGATTTTATTGATTTTTTTCAAAGAACTATCTCCTGGTTTCATTGATCTGTTCTATTGTTTCTCTAGTTTTTATATCATTTATTTCTGCTCTAATCTCTGTTATTTCCCTTCTTCTGCTAGCTTTAGGTTTCTTTTGTTGTTCTTCTTCTAGCTCCTTTAGGTGTAAGGTTAAGTTGTTTGAGATTTTTCCTGACTCCTTAGGTAGGCCTGAATTGCTATATACTTCCCTTTTTTTTTTTAAAGATTTTATTTATTTATTTTGAGAGAGAGAAAGAGCATGAGTGGGAGAAGGAGTGGAAAGAGAGGGAGAAGCAGACTCCCCGCTGAGCAGGGAGCCTGATATGGGGCTCAATCCCAGGACTCTGGGATCATGATCTGAGCTGAAGGCAGACACTTAACCGACTGAGCCACCTTATACTTCCCTCTTAAGACCACTTTTGCTGCATCCCAAAGCTTTTGGACATCGTGTTTTCATTATTACTTGTTTCCATGTGTATTTTTATTTCTTCCTTAATTTCCTGGTTTAGTAGCATGTTGTTTAACCTCCCTGTATTTGTGGTCTTTGCAAATTTTTTTTCCCTTGTGGTTGACCTCTATTTTCATAGCATTATGGTCAGAAATGGTGTATGGTGTGATTTCAAACCTTTTGTATTTGTTGAGGTCTGTTTTGTGAACTCATATGTGATCTATTCTGGAGAATGTTCCATGTGCATTTGAAAAGAATGTGTATTCTGTTTTAGGATGGAATGTTCTGAATATATATATATTAAGTCCATCTGGTCCAGTGTGACATTCAAAGCCACTGTTTCCTTATTGATTTTATGTTTAGATGATCTGTCCATTGATGTGATTGGGGTGTTAAAGTTCCCTACTATTATTCTGTTATTATCCTTTAGTTTCATTATATTTGTTTTTAATTGTCTTATATATTTGCATACTCCCATATTTGGTTCATAAATATTTACTATTGTTAGATCTTCTTATCAAATTGGCCTCTTTATGATTATATAGTCCCCTTCTTTGTCTCTTTTTACACTGTTTGTTTTAAAGTCTAGTTTGTCTGATATAAGTATTGCTACTCCACCTTCCTTTTGACATGCATTTGTGTGATAAATTGTCCTCCACCTCCTCACTTTCAATCTGCAGGTGTCTAATGTGAGTCTCTTATAGTCAGATATAGATGAGTCTTGTTTTGTTATCCTTTATAATATCCTACGTCTTTTGATTGGAGCATTTATCCCATTTACATTCAAGTAACTATTGATAAATATTTATTTTTTGCCATTAAATTACTTGTTTTTCATTGTTTTGGGGAGATTTTCTCGATTCTTTCTTGTCTTTGTCACTTTTGGTCTTTCCTTTGCACTCAAAGAGTCCGCATTAATATTTCTTGTAGGGCTGGTTTAGTGGTCATGAACTCCTTTAGTTTTTGTTTGGGAAACTCTTTATCTCTCCTTCTATTCTAAATGATAGTCTTGCTGGATAGAGTATTCTTGGCTGCACATTTTTCCCAGTCAGCACATTGAATATATCATGCCACTCCATTCTGGCTTGCCAAGTTTCTGTTGCAAAATCTCTAGCTAGTGTTATGGGTGTTCCCTTGTAAGTTACAGACTTCTTTTGTCTTGCTGCTTTTAAGATTTTTTCTTTATCATTATATTTTGCAAATTTAGTTGCAATATGTCTTGGTGTTGGCCTGCTTTTGTTGATTTTAATGGGAGTTCTTTGTGCCTCCTGGATCTAGATGTCTATTTCCTTCCCCAGATGAGGGAAGTTTTCAGTTATCATTTCTTCAAATAAATTTTCTGGCCCCTTTTCTCTCTCTTCTTCTTCTGGGATTCCTGTAATACAAATGTTATTATGCTTGATGGAATCACTGAGTTCCCTAAGTATTCTTTCGTTGCATAATTCTTCTTTATCTCTTTTGTTCAGCTTCATTATTTTCCATTATTTTGTCTTCTAGGTCACTAATTCATTCCTCTGCTTCTTCCAGCCTGCTGTTCATTGCATCAAGCTGTTTTCATTGTTACTTATTGCATTCTTCATCTCCAGTGGATTCTATTTTAACTCTTTTATCTCTGTGGTAATATTCTCATTGATGTCTTTTATTTTTTTTCTCAAGCCCAGTGAGTATCCTTAGGTTTGTTGCATTATATTCTCCATCAGGCATGCTACTTATATCTGTTTTGCTTAGATCACTGGCTGTGGCCTTGTCTTGTTCTTTCATTTGGGATAAATTCCTCTGTCTTGGCATGTTGTCTAAGTCTGTTTTCTTCTCGGTGTTAGAAAAACCAGTTATGTTTATGTTTCCTGCTTCTGAAAGTAATGGCCTTATGAAGAAGAGGTCATAAAGTGCCCGTGGCCTGGTGCTTCAGGGAGTGTCCCTCGTGTGTTCTGCGTGCACTCTACTGTTGTGTCTTGGCTTTTCTTTCCTTTAGGAGGCTCTGCTTGCCTGCTGTGGGCAGTGTTCAATCCTGGCTTGAATGTGGCTAATTTTAAATAGATGTGCTCTGGTCTGCTTGTGAAGTGAGACCTGATACCAACTCAGCCAGAACTGGGGCCCCGCATAACTCTGTTGTAGAGGTTTGTGCAGGTCTTCTGGAGAAGGGGCCTGCTGCACTGGGACTGAAGCATGCTTGACTGAGAAGGGCAGTCCTGCCAGAGCGCAGGGGTGTTGGGCTTGGTGTAAGCAAGTTAGGTAGCTAGTGTTGGCACTCTGCTGCTTCCTGCAGGTGGCTTTGTGTTTATGCTGTTGGGCAGGGGGGGACAATGGTGGAAAATAATTCCTAACCCATAATTATTTCCTTGAGATGGACTTTTCAGTCTCGGCACTATGGACATTTTGAAGTGGATAATCCTTTGTTTGGAACCTATTCTGTTCAATGTAGGATGTTTAGCCACATCCCTGGACTCTAGATACCAGTAACACACACTCTGCGGGTAAAATAATGTCTCCAGATGCAGTGAAGTGTCCTCTGGTATGGGAGGGGCATAGCCACTCCCAGTTGAGAAGTGTTGTCTAGAGAATGGTATGAAATTCCAGGGTCATGGCTTTCATCTGGCTCAGACAGCTTAGGTTTTTAGAGCAGAATGTCAGGTAGGAGGAGAGGAATGATGGAGAAAATAGTTAGACAATGTGTCCGTAGTATTTTTCCCATGACATTGCTTCCTTTTTTTTAAAAAAAGATTTTATGTTTTTTAAGTAACCTCTGCCCAACATGAAGCTCAAACTCACTGCCCTGATACCAAGATTTGCATGTTCCACTGACTGAGCCAGCCAGGCTCCCCAGCATTGCTTCTTTTAAGGCAGAGAGAAACTCCTATTTTATAATAAATAACCTGTTTGTGTTCTGTGAGGCATGAACTTAATGAAAACTATACTGCTTTCTTGTTAGTCAGAAGCCTAAGAAGATAACTTAAGGTATGGCTTTCTTTATTTGGGGCAGGAATGTGCTTTTTTCTGGATACTATCAAGATTCTTTTTTGTCACTTTTAACTGTATATTTGACAAATCCAGGGATTCACCTTAGGCAGGGTTGTGTCCAGAGGTTTAAACTGTACTCTCATTGGGTTTTTTCTCTTTGACCTCTACTTTTCTCGATCTTTTGCTAGTACAGAGATAGGTGGCTCCTGAAAATTTTGAGCATACCCCAAAAGTAAAGGACCCACCTTTCCTGAGTCCATAGATAAAACTTAGGAAATACATGTTTGGGTCTGCTTGCAGCTAGGTGTTCTTTTGATCCAGGCACTTTTATAGGAGGATTGACCAGCCTAGATCGACTAATCCCTATCCACTCTTCCTTCCCCCACCAATTCTGTAGGTCTGAAAACAGAATCACAAGGAATGATTCCCTTGCAAATCAGAGATCCTTTGAAAACAAAATTGTGCTGAAATTTCTTTATGATAATCTTTTCCCAAATTGTACTCACATATATTTTCTAAGTCTTTTAATCTCTCCAAGGTGTCCTTTCTACTTCCAAGGTATCCTCTTAGTATAGTTCTTAGACTCTGGTCCAGTGAACCCTGTGGGGGTGACCAAGATTTTCAGGTAGTCATTCATTTCAAAGCTTTTTTCAGAATACTGAGATTTGTCTTTGTCTCAGTTTTTCACAAGTGTTCAGTGGACTTTTCCAGAGGCTACATGACATGTGGTATCACGTAAGACTAAATGTAGAGACAAATAGAGGAATCAAATTATCTTCTATTGAGCCAAATCTTTTTTTTTTTAATTTTATTTATTTGAGAGAGAGAGAGTACAGAAGGAAAAGAGAGAGGGAGAAACAGACTCTCCACTGAGCAGGGAGCCCGACGCAGGGCTCAATCCCATGACTCTGGGATCATGACCTGAGCTGAAGACTGATGCTTAACTGACTGAGCCACCCAAGCGCCCCTGAGCCAAACCTTTAAATGATTTGCAAATGTGTAAAACATGCACTCTGATCTCTATTTTTTTGATTCAGATAATAGTTTTTTTTTCGTAAGTTGTGCTATTTATGTAAATATATATTGGATTTATTATCATTATTAAATGAATAAGTATTCTCAGAAGTTCATTTTTAAATTTTAAAATGGCAAATATCAGAGAGAAAAGATGGCGGAGGAGTAGGGGACCCTATTCCAACACTGGTCCCTGGAACTGAGCTGGATATCTACCAGACCACTCTGAGCACCCACGAAATCAGCCTGAGATGTAAGAAAATAGATCCAGATCTCTACAAACAGAATATTGCAGGCAGTTGGTTTCGAGGTATGAAGCAGGGAGCCGTGATTTCATGGGCAGATATCAGAGGCTAAATGGCAGCGGGAGGGAGCCTGGCCATGGGGATCCTACACTGCTGGTGAGCGACAGCCTCGCGCGCTGGGGATGGGGCACAGACTCGCAGACCGGTAGCTGCGGGGAAAGGACTTTAGGGCAGCACCTGGGACAGAAACCTGGAGCGCCGGGATCGCGCCCGCGAACTGGGAGAAGCTGGCGGTTTTAGAAGCACAAAGGGCAGAGATGTGCCTCAACCTCGAGGCAGGACTGGGAATTCTACCTAACATTCAAAGAAGAAATAATACCTATTCTACTGAAGCTGTTTCAAAAAATAGAAACAGAAGGAAAACTCATTCTATGAGGCCAGCATTACCTTAATCCCCAAACCAGGCAAAGATCCCATCAAAAAGGAGAATTTCAGACCTATATCCCTGATGAATATGGATTCCAAAATCCTCAACAAAATCCTAGCTAATAGGATCCAACAATACATTAAAAGGATCATCCACCACGACCAAGTGGGATTTATCCCCGGGACTCAAGGATGGTTCAACATTTGCAAATCAATCAGTGTGATAGAACACATTAATAAGAGGAGGGAGAAGAACCATATAGTCTTCTCAATTGATGCAGAAAAAGCATTTGACAAAACACAACATCCTTTCCTGATTAAAACTCTTCAGAGTATAGGGATAGAGGGAACTTTGCTCAAGTTCATAAAATCTGTCTATGAAAAACCCACAGCAAATATCATCCTCAATGGGGAAAAGCTGAGAGCCTTTCCTTTAAGATCAGGAACACGTCAAGGATGCCCACTCTCACCACTGTTGTTCAACATAGTACTAGAAGTCCTGGCAAAAGCAATCAGACAACAAAAAAAATAAAAGGTATTCAAATTGGCAAAGAAGAAGTCAAACTCTCTCTTTTTGCAGATGACATGATACTTTATGTGGAAAACCGAAAAGACTCTACCCCCAAATTACTAGAACTCATCCAGCAATTCAGTAATGTGGCAGGATACAAAATCAATGCACAGAAATCAGTTGCTTTCTTATACACTAACAACACAATTGTAGAAAGAGAAATTAGAGAAACGATTCCATTTACAATAGCACCAAAAACCATAAGATACCTTGGAATAAATCTAACGAAAGAGGTAAAGGATCTATACTCTAGGAACTACAGAACACTCATGAAAGAAATTGAAGAAGACACAAAAAGATGGAAAAACATTCTATGCTCATGGATCGGAAGAATAAACATTGTTAAAATGTCTATGCTACGCAGAGCAGTCTATACCTTCAATGCCATCCCAATCAAAATTCCAGTGACAGTTTTCAAAGTGCTGGAACAAATAATCCTAAAATTTGTATGGAATCAGAAAAGACCCCGAATCGCCAAGGAATGTTGAAAAAGAAAAATAAAGTTGGGCGCATCACGTTGCCTGATTTCAATCTATATTACAAAGCTGTGATGACCAAGACAGCATGGTACTGGCATAAAAACAGACATATAGATTAATGGAACAGAATAGAGAACCCAGAGATGGACCCTCAACTCTATGGTCAAGTAATCTTCGACAAAGCAGGAAAAAACATGCAATGGAAAAAAGACAGTCTCTTCAATAAATGGTGCTGGGAAAATTGGACAGCCACATGCAGAAGAATGAAACTCGACCATTCTCTAACACCATACACAAAGATAAACTCAAAACGGTTAAAAGACCTCAATGTGAGACAGGAATCCATCCAAATCCTAGAGGAGAACATAGGCAGTAACCTCTTTGACATCGGCCACAGCAACTTCTTTCAAGATACATCTCCAAAACATAGGGAAACAAAAGCAAAAATGAACTTTTGGGGCTTCATCAAGATAAAAAGCTTCTGCACAGCAAAGGAAACAGTCAACAAAACAAAGAGGCAACCCACAGAACGGGAGAAGATATTTGCAAATGACACTACAGTTAAAGGGCTGGTATCTAAGATCTATAAAGAACTTCTCAAACTCAACACCCAAAAAACAAATAAGTCAAAAAATGGGCAGAAGATATGAACAGACACTTCTCTGAAGAAGACATACAAATGGCTAACAGACACATGAAGAAATGTTCATCATCATTAGCCATCAGGGAAATCGAAATCAAAACCGTATTGAGATACCACCTTACACCAGTTAGAATGGCAAAAATGGACAAGTCAAAAAACAACAAATGTTGGAGAGGTTGTGGAGAAAGGGGAACCCTCTTACACTGTTGGTGGGAATGCAAGTTGGTACAGCCACTTTGGAAAACAGCGTGGAGGTTCCTCAAAAATTTAAAAATAGAGCTACCCTATGACCCAGCAATTGCACTGCTGGGTATTTACCCCAGACACAGATGTAGTGAAAAGAAGGGCCATATGCACCCCAATGTTCATAGCAGCAATGTCCGCAATAGCCAAACTGTGGAAAGAGCCGAGATGCCCTTCAACAGATGAATGGATAAAGATGTGGTCCATATATACAATGAAATATTACTCAGCCATCAGAAAGGATAAATACCCAACTTTTACATAAATGGATGGGACTGGAGGAGATTATGCTAAGTGAAATAAGTCAAGCAGAGAAAGTCAATTATATGGTTTCACTTTTGTGTGGAACATAAGGAATAGCATGATGGACATTAGGAAATGGAAGGGAAAAATGAAGGGGGTGGAATTCGGAGGGAGAGATGAACCATGATAGACTATGGACTCTGAGAAACAAACAGGGTTTTAGAGGGGAGGGGGGAAGGGGGATTGGTTAGCCCGGCGATGGGTATTAAGGAGGGCATGTACTGCATGGAGCACTGGGTGTTATACGAAAACAATGGATCGTGGATCACCACATCAAAAACTAATGGTGTATTGTATGGTGACTAACATAACATAATAAAATTTAAAAAAAATGGTAAATATCAGTAGACGGACCCCATTTAAATAAAAGCACTTTTTGATTCTCAAAAATTTAAGAGTATACCTTTTTATGGTCTCAGTTGAATACTTGGAATGTTCACGAAGTATTTTCTGCTCTGGGTTTTGGAACTCCAACATCTCCAGCCTTGGGATAGACATGGAATCTGTTCATCTCAATTCTATCAGTGGCTGTTCTCTGCCAGGCCTTGTGGAAGGTCTCCCTGTGCCCTGCAATTTAGTGTGCAGCCAACGACTCAAGTGGACCTCTATACAGAAGTCTATAGCTCCTTCTTTGGGCAGCACGCTCCTTTTCTTTATCTCACCTTGTAAATTCCAAACTGCAAATAGCCCCAAACTCTAATCTTTGTTTTACCTAGTGAGACCACTACTCTCAATTTGGGCTTCACTTCCATTTCCTGTGGTTTGGAAAGTGCCCACAGAAATAAAGTTGAGGTAAACCAGGAGCTCACCTCATGTGTTTCCTTTCTCTGAATGATCACAGCTTTGTGTTGCCTGTTGCCCAGTGCCTGAAATCAGTGTCTTCATTTTTTTCAGTTTTATAGTAGTTAACAAGGTTAAAATAAGTGTAATGCCCATTACTCTGAAAAGGCTAAAGTTGGAAGTCTTCAATTTTTTCTATATTTAGGTGTTTCTTTACAAAAAGGGACTTACTAGTGGTGAGATGCATGCTGGGACATAACCAAGTATATCCATTTCAGGTTGGGGGACAGATGAGAGCTTAAATATTGTATATCATTTTAAATAATTGCTTACATTTAATTATGTGTATAATTTAATAACATAACAATACATATGTATACTTTAGAACTAAAAATGCATAGTTAGAAGTGTTATTTTTTTCCTAACAGAAGTGTACTACTGTTGGTGGGAATGCAAGCTGGTGCAGCCACTCTGGAAAACAGTATGGAGGTTCCTCAAAAAGTTGAAAATAGAGCTACCCTATGATCCAGCAATTGCACTACTGGGTATTTACCCCAAAGATACAAAAGTAGGGATCCGAAAGGGTACGTGCACCCCGATGTTTATAGCAGCAATGTCCACAATAGCCAAACTGTGGAAAGAGCCAAGATGTCTATCGACAGATGAATGGATAAAGAAGAGGTGGTATATATATACAATGGAATATTATGCAGCCATCAAAAGGAATGAGATCTTGCCATTTGCAACGACATGGATGGAACTGGAGGGTATTATGTTGAGCGAAATAAGTCAATCAGAGAAAGACATGTATCATATGACCTCACTGATATGAGGAATTCTTAATCTCAGGAAACAAACTGAGGGTTGCTGGAATGGGGTGGGGTGGGAGGGATGGGGTGACTGGGTGATAGACACTGGGGAGGGTATGTGCTCTGGTAAGTGCTGTGAATTGTGCAAGACTGTTGAATCTCAGATCTGTACCTCTGAAACAAATAATGCAATATATGTTAAGAAATAAAAAGAAGAAGAAGAAGAAGGTAGCAGGAAGGGAAGAATGAAGCGGGGGAAATCGGAGGGGTAGACGAACCATGAGAGATGATGGACTCTGAGAAACAAACTGAGGGTTCTAGAGGGCAGGGGGGTGGGAGGATGGGTTAGCCTGGTAATGGGTATTGAGGAGGGCACATTCTGCATGGAGCACTGGGTGTTATGCACAAACAATGAATCATGGAACACTACATCTAAAACTAATGATGTAATGTATGGGGATAATATAAGAATAAAAAAAAAAAAATAAAAATAAAAATAATAAAAAAAAAAGAAATGTGGAACTTTTCCTATAGTATTTGAGCTAAATTTTTTTGAAAATTATAATGGTTCAGAGTGAAATTAATATTTATTTTAGGGAATTGAGCAAATCATTAAGGAAATATATTTTTGCATATACCCACTATGAGGAGAAATTGAGCAGTGATTTCTATGACCTTAGTCTGACAACTCATTCATCAGGTAACTTGTTCCGTTATGAGGAGAGAATGAGGCAGTGGGGTTTCAGTTGAAGCAAGAATAGAAGTGGCTGCCACCATTTCTGAATTAGTACTAAGTGCTTGGTCCTGGGCAATAAAGGTATCCTGGCCTCCATTTTACAAATGCAGAATTTGAAGTTAAGAGAGAATACTTTGCCTGTGGTCATAAAGGAGTAAGTGAGGGAGTTAGGTTTGAACTAATGTTTCTCTAACTCTATAGCCTGTTTCTTACCAGTTCACCAGGCTTTTTTGGATGTGGACTATACATAGAAGAATTTTCTACCAATGAAGATGTAGGACACCAATAGGATTTTTCAAAGTGTTTCTAATGTCGCAGTGCCTACCCTGGAGTTCAGTTAAGTCATAACTGATTTGTAGTGAACTAGGGAAATTTCAAGTAGATATGAATTAGACAATCCTCAGTATAAGTGTGTGTGTGAATATGTGTGTGTGTGTAGCACTAAATTTCTTTCAGGAAAGTAAGGAAATTTCCCGCTGAGTAGGAAGTATTTACATTTTTCACCTACTTGTGCATGGATTTCCAAATTGATGGCTATTTGCTTCAAAAATAGACAGGAAATCAATCCTGGAAATTATTGTGTGTGTAGCTCAATTCAGCAAGTTGTAAAATATTATTTCTTTCATCTCCTTTATGCTGTTTAGTTGCTATTTCATTCTTCATGGTAATAGAAAAATATTCAATGATATTGTGAACACATACTGACCTTTAAGATTTGTTCGCAGGTTCAGCGGACATTTGTTCGGGAGGCACTTGGCTTTTATATCAGCCAGTCTCTTCCTCTTTGGGGAAGAAAATCAAGTCATGCTTTGTATTTTACATTGTGTTTGTGTTTCCCTTCAAAAATATGTCACTGTGTAATGAGGACTTCTCTCTTTAAAGAAAGCCATGATGTAGATCACTTTCTGGACCGTGAGTAGCAATGGATCTGGGAAAGGATGCACGTTCCCAACTACAGTGGTGGGAACTAGTAATCTGCCTCCAGAGAACCAGAATAAATAGATGTTTCTAGTGAAAAGTAAGGGTGATGTTTGTAACGCCCCCCCCCCATTCTGGGCTCTCAGACCTAATTACTCATACAGAATTTCCCTTTTTATATATTGATTTTCCCCCAATTCTGGACATTTATGTACTATGATCGTATCTCTTAACATCGGTGCATATTTTCTATTTAACATTTTCTATAAATCTAATGAATTTAACTAATTGTGCATATGAAGAACATTTATATCAATCATATAAATTGAAAAAAATGTGCTATAAGTGGAAAATAAACACAAAAATATTCAAACATAAGTACACATAGATTTAAAATGTTCGGAAAATAAAGATAATAATGTGTACCACCAGAAGTCCTATGACCACATTCTGAAAACTGTGGCCCCTCTGATCCCTATTTTTCAGATTGAAATTGCACTTCAGAGACCTTACCACAGTTTCCATTATAGGTTTCCCCTGCTTTCTAAAAGTAGAGTGTTTCTGTGAAAACTTTCATAGCCCTAATGGCATAAAACAAAAAACAATTACCATTAGTTTATATAGAAAATTTTTAAAAATTCTCAGATCCCAAAAATAACCTCTCTCAGACTTTTCTGATAGCTTAGGACACATATTTTTTAAGCTGCCCAAAATAGACATTCCTGGGAGGCTCAGTTGGTTGAGTGTGTACCTTCGGCTCAGGTCATGATCCCAGGGTCCTGGGATCGAGTCCCGCATTGGACTCCCTGCTCAGTGGGGAGTCTGCTTCTCCCTCTGCCTGTTGCTCCCCCTTCTTGTGGTCTCTCTCTCTCTCTGACAAATAAATAAATAAAATCTTTAAAAAAAAAAAAAGATGCCCAAAATAAATCAAGGTAAATCACAAACTCTCTTAGACACTGTTGTGTGTCAAAACTGCCATGGCTTGATGCTGAGTGTAGTTACTGGGAAGGAGCTTGGCAGTATGCTCAGTGTGTGCACTGCCTCTCTAACTACTTATTGCAAAATAAACACTGAACACTACTTGTGCTTTTCGCTGTTTTTTGTTTTGTTTTGTTTTGTTTTGTTTTGTTTTGTTTTTAATAAAAGTGAAAATCCTCTTCAGATTCAGGTACTCTGCTAATGTAGGTCTTTCCTGATAGTGAACTGGCATAACATGAACTTTCAAGAAACAAAGGATACCTGTGTGTACAAGTCATTTATGGCCATGAACAGATTTTCTGCCTTTGAGGAGCCAGACTGTAAGCTCCTTAGGCCTCCAGATCGTGTTGCTTTTACCCTGCACTCCACTATGTCTTTTACTGCGTACAGGTATGCACTGTGTATTTAATTCCTGCTCAGCAAATTGAACACTTACACAAGTCTCCAGGAATGAAGTCCAGTGCAATTTACGAGAACAGGACAGTGCAGAACAACAAGCTCAAGAAAGTGAACCAGTGGTATCTGGGAACAGTTATTTAAATATATAGAACTAGAGGTGTTTCTTTTTATTAAAAACAGCCATTTAATAGGCTTTACTGTGTACTGAGCACTTGGTCAACATTAATGTATATAATTCTCACAATAGCCCAAGGAAGCAAATAGGATTAGTACCTTCATTTAATACATGAAGAAAGTAAGGCACCGAGGGAAGTGAGTAATTTGCTGAAGGTTACTGAGATAGGATATGGAGATTTGAGTTTTGAAAGCCAGATTCTGTACTCTCAATCACTACTCTATGCTATATTTCTTCTTTGAGTATATGAAATTACCCATGTGAAAATATTTGGATTCTGTCGGTCTACAGTTACTTGTTGTCATTTATGATCCATTTCATTTGTCTTCCATTTGCTGGGCAGAAATGTAGGTATTTCCTTTCCCTGAATTGGTGAAACTCAGATACTAAGAGCATGCACTTATAGGAAAGATCAAATTCTAAGTGTCCAATATATTTTTATATCATGTCACATATTGTGATATATTAGGCTGCTGTGGAATGTCAAGCATTGGCATAATGTATGTCTTGGAAATGCAGAGTGACAGGTTGTCATTATAGCTGTTCCAAGTTTTTGTGATAATGCTGAACCCTGGAAAATTTCATTTTCTGGTTTTGCACATTGCCAACACATTGACATTTCCCTTATGTTTTCCCAATGGGAAAGACAAAATTGAATATAGTCAAACCTGATAATTTGCCTTAATGGAAATTTAAGGGGCTAAGAAGCCTACATTTGTGTATGGGCTTCAATAATTTGAAGTGAATTATTTTCTGTCTTTATCCTTAGGATGTAGAGGCAGATGAAGTAGTTTTTTCACAGACCTGAATTGTACAATGAACACCTACTGATGTAGATCATTCAAATTATAAGTGCAAACAGTGCTTATATTTAGAACAGGGTCCTGTGCATCATGGGAGATCTAGCAAACATCCCTGTCATCTATTCACTAGGTGTCAGTAGCAAACCACCCTTACCCCCATCCCCCAATTTGTACAACCAAAAATGTTTCCAGACTTTGCTGAAAAAAATGGCCTCTGGTTGACAATTACGGATTTTGAGAATGGAATTTCTGGTTGGTTGTTTTTGTAAACTCCTAAAATTCATACCTTTGCACCTATTTTAAGACCAGATTTTTTTTGGGTGCCTGGGTGGCTCAGTTGGTTAAGCGACTGCCTTCGGCTCAGGTCATGATCCTGGAGTCCCGGGATCGAGTCCCACATCGGGCTCCCTGCTCGGCAGGGAGTCTGCTTCTCCCTCTGGCCCTCCCCCCTCTCATGCTCTCTCTCTCTATCTCATTCTCTCTCTCAAATAAATAAATAAAATCTTTAAAAAAAAAAAAAAAAAAAAAAAAAAAAGACCAGATTTTTTTTAGGCTAATGTCTTATGGGACACAATGCCAAGTTTGCATTTCCAAGCCTATTACAACAAAGTAACTATTAATGTATTGTCTACTAGCGTTGTCTCTTACAAATAAAATTAAGTTGTATCACTGGCAGAACCTTTGAGAAATGAGGCGTTCTTATCTCATTTTAAGGTTTATGAAAGTAATTTCTCCAAATATTGGTAATATAGAGACAAATATAGACAAATATAGAGTATTTTATAATTACAAGGTGCTTTTAAACTCAATATTTAATTTTCCCAGTAATTCTGAGTAAGGTTTTAATTTACCCATTTTATTGATTAATAAATGGAGACTGAGGAGTAGCTTTTGTCTATTTCTTGTGAATTAGATCAGAAAATACCACCATTCTGAGTAATTTTATATGAGTAGAGTTTTCTTGCTCAACTTTTTTTTTTTTTTTTAGATAGGGAGAGGTGGGGCTAGGGGCAGAGGGAGAGGGAGAGAGAGAATCTTAAGCAGGCTTCGTGCTCAGCATGGAGCCCAATATGGGGCTCAATCTCACAATCCTGAGATCATGACCTGAGTTGAAATTAAGAGTCAGATGCTTAATGGACTGAGCCACCCAGGTGCCCCTTGCTGATTAAACTCTTAAGTAAAGCTCTCTTCTTGTGTATAAACTTTTTTCATATCCTCGAGAGTCATGCTAAAGATGCATGCACCTTTCTTTCTTCTGCTCTTTTATTTCTAAATCCATATACCACCATTTACTATTTTGATGTCACTGGTTGTTTGTCTTGGGACCTCATGTTGACTGGACCATCTGTCTATAGCCCCTCAAGTGAGCTGCCCTAATTATGTTACATCAGGACAACTTGTGAAGCTCTGAATATCACGTTTCTAACCTTACGACTGATAAGCAGCATAAGCCATTCCCATTGCTATTCTCAGTCCTCTCTCTGTCTTAAATAGATGCAGAGATCTCTAGGCTCTTAAGCATCTTCCAGTCCTGTTTACTTTGTAGTCAAGACCCCAGAAATTAGTCTTTCAGAATATGGCTCTTCAAGCCAGACTCCTCAAGGTGATGGCTCCCGTGTAAACTTGATATGAAACCTCCTACACTGTGTAATACTGTCATCTCAGGGAGAGCCACTATTCATTAGCTTAAATTGTCAGCTTTATGTTTCAGTAAAATAAATACACATTTTCCCTACGGTAATGACTTTTTTTTTTCTCACTTTGTGAAAACTGCAGGGACCCTTGTTATCGAGAGATAATCATATTCTAGCAGTGCCACTTATTATGCCCAGTGAAAGTCCCAAGGATATGATTATCTCTTAATAACTCTAAAGCCTGTTATGTATCATGTTGTATTGCTGTTTACTTTGAGTGCGTGGGGGGAACCCATTAGTGATCTCTGTGGTTGATATTATTCATTGGGATAATGATAAAAGAATCAAATGACCATTTGTTTGCTTGTAGCTAGACAGCACAATAAGAAATGCATCCCACTTCTCACTGAAAAATGTATTTAAATGTAATCTCTAGCTTAGTATTAGTTTAATAACCTGGATGTTAATACTAAATTAACATCAAGCAAAGCTAAAGGAAAGTTAGGAAATAACCATGGATAATTTAATAACTATGTGACCTTTACCTCCCACAGAAAATTCAGGTTGGGTTTTAAATACCTGTGAAAGAAGTAAACACCCCTGAAAAAGAAGTACTCACTAATTCAGTGATGGAAAATGCCATCGATAATTTAAGTAAAGTAAGATGGATGGAAGGAAATCCCCTTAAATATAATGGTCTTCTAGAATATGGACAGTTAATGAATTTTTTCCCTCTTACCTCATGCCTTCCTTTCATGTACAAAGAATGCAATAATTTTGGTTTCATTTACTGAATACCTTTTAGAGACCAGATAGTTGTCAGGCATTCTCTCATTTTATCTTTACTAGAACCTTGCCAAGGTAGTTAATACTGTTCCTGTTTTTTTTTAGGTCAGGAAACTGAGGCTGTAAGGGGTTAAATAACTTGCTTGAGTTCATGTAGAAGGTAGATGGCAAAGCCTAGCTTCAGATCTGATTTTAGAGTCCATTTGTTATCTACTGATTATTTAAAGGTGTGATCTGAAGGATGGTTACAATTATAGAACACTTGCAGCTGATGGTGATCTTGTATATGTGTATTATTAGGTAGATGCATGTCTGACCCTAATGAAAGGGGAAAAGTTGGCTGAAGTGATGAGACCACTATCTTCTCTCTCCTAATCTTGCTTCCAACGTCTGTGAGAACTGAAAGAATTAGGAATGCCTCATCTGGTTTTTTGAACATTTTAATTAGGACTATTTTCATACTCTTAGCTGTCACTTGGGAAGGATTGTTTTGTTCTGAATAAATATTTGACATACTTTTTTTTACTTCTGAGGTATTTGGAAAGGGTCTAGATCAGGACTTTTTGTTCTCCAGAGTAAAAATCATCCTTTTTGACCCAGGCCTTGTCAACAACTGCCTCTTTCTAGTTGCATTTAGCCAAGAAGCTCTGCAGTCATTAGTGGATTTCTGGTTTCTTTGTATTGTAATAAAGCCAGTGCATTTCTGTTGACACCAGCTGATATGTTCAAAACTCCTGGACCCAATCATTCTGAACAGAGGGAGATTCGTCCATTTATTCATGCATTAATCTTCTGTCTAGTCCCACAGGTGACTTCTTGGAGTTTATAATAAAAGCCACAACTAAACTTTAACCATAATTTAAAGGTTACAATAGCAGGTAAACAGTATGGATTTAACATTGGAAAATTTAATTTTCAGTAATTTTGAAAAATAATTAAATATTTTGTGCATATTATACACTGGGCCTGTATGGATTATCTCATTCTGCCCTCACAAAAACAATGTAAGGTAGATATATAATTATTAGGCTCATTTTTTGCATAAGGAAGCAGAACTTAAAGAAGCCTTTCCTCATGTTCTATTACTCCATTGCCTCTAATGGATGCATAGTTTCTTTCCCTGTATAAATAAAGAAGTGCAAAAGTAGGCAAGAATAATGCATGTATCTTTACCCCTTTTCAAGGAACGCCATTGTGTATCTATCTACCTTATTCATCTCTTGAGTGTGCTGGCACATTTGAGATGGAAAGTTTTAACTAAATCACTTTTCCCCCTGATAAGAATATGGCTGTTCAATATTTTTTCCAGTGAAGAATAAGTAATCCCTAATTATAAAATCAAGAACGTCTCAGTACCTCTCTAGGCATCATTAGAAGTTTCCTTTTAAGAGCAGTCAAGAAAATATATGGTAGAAATGGAATTAATTTTTTAAAAAAATTTTAAAAGATTTTATTTATTTATTTGATAGAGACACAGCGAGAGAGGGAACACAAGTGGGGGAGGGTGGGAAAGGGAGAAGCAGGCTTCCCCCTGAGCAGGGAGCCCAATGCGGGGCTCGATCCCAGGACCCTGGGATCATGACCTGAGCCAAAGGCAGACGCTTAATGACTGAGCCACCCAGGCGCCCCTGGAATTAATGTTTTTTTAAAGATTTTATTTATTTATCGGACAGAGAGAGAGAAAGAGAGCACAAGCAGGGGGCACAGCAGACAGAGGCAGAGGGAGAAGCAGGCTTCCCACTGAGCAAGGAGCCTGATGTGGGACTGGATCCCAGGACCCTGGGATCATGACCTGAACCGAAGGCAGATGCTTAACTGACTGAGCCACCCAGGTGTCCCAGAATTGGAATTGATTTTTAAGTTGCATGTCCCTTACTTAGTTTTTAATTTGGATCCATTTATTCACTCAGCATGTATTTAGGGAATTCTTATTTTGGACTAGGTTGTACTAATCTCTGCAACTTCAAATTGAAGAATAAGATAAAACAGATATATATTTTCCTACAATAAAAGATATGTGTGTGTGTGGGGGGGGTGGTAAACATATTGTGATTAGTGTCCTGCTAGAAACATGTTGAATGTAACAGGACAACAAGATTCATTACGATCCTGAAATGCTATGATTTTGTAAAGAGGATTATTTCAAAAATAATACTCTGATTTTTTAAAAAACTGAAATAGTTTATGTATAATATATTAGTTTCAGGTGTATAACATAATGATTTCACAGTTGTATACATTACAAAATGCTCACCATAAATGTATTTACTACCTGTCATCACAAAAAGTTATTTCAGTATTATTGACTATATTCCCTAAGGTGTATTTTTCATCCCCATGATTTATTTTATAACTGGAAGTTTATACCTCTTAGTCCCCTTAACTTACTTCACCTAATCCCCTACTCCGCTCCCCTTTGGCAAACAGCAAAACCCCAGTATTACCTTACACCAGTCAGAATGGCTATTATCAAAAAAAGACAAGAAATAACCAATGTTAAAAAAAAAAAAAACAAATTTTGGAGTGTGTGGAAAACAGGAGACCTTTGTGCCCTGTTGGTGGGAATGTCAATTGGTGCAGCCACTGTGGAAAACAGTATGGAGTTTCCTCAAAAAAATAAATAAATAAAAAGAGAAGTACCATATGATCCAGTATTTCTGCTCCTGAATATTTCCCTGAGGAAAATGAAAACACTGATTTGAAAAGACTTATGTGCCCCTATGTTTATTGCAGTGTTATTTATAAAAGCCAAGATACTGAAGCAATCTAAGTGCCCATCAACAACAGATGATCGGATAAGATGTGTATATATATACAATGGAATATTACTCAGCCATAAAGAATGAAATCTAGCTATTTGTGACAACATGGATAGACCTAAAATGTGTTATATTAAGTGAAATATGTCAGACAAAAGAAAGACAAATACCATATGATTTCATTTATATGTGGAATCTAAAAAAGCAAAAGACAACAAAAAGAGAAACAGACTGAAACATAGAGAAGAGTCTATTACATTTTTACATTTATTTTGATGATGTTTGTTTGTTTGGTGGTGGCTGAGTAGAGTAGTAGCTTGATTTGTCAGCAAATACCATGAAGTTAGGGATATTTTTCTGTTTATTTTCCCAGTAACTATTTTTGAAATAAATGAATAAATGTAAATATAAAATCTGTTGGTCTGTAAAGGTAAAGAAGCAGCTGAGTATGAATCATATTTATGAGCCAAGAGAATTTGTATATGTAGATTTTCTTGCAAATAGTGTTGTGGGGTGATTTTTGTTTCTTCATATTGCTCATTTATATGTCTCCCTCAGTTTCTTTAGGCACATAGCTGGGACTTCATATTACCCACAGAAAGCTTGCCTTCAGTGGGCTCATTTCTTAACCAACAACCATTTAGTTGTAAGTTATAGAAATGTACACTAGTTCACATAAAGAGAAGGGCTGTTGAAACCATATGTCAGGCAAAGTGATTGTGATCTAAGTACAGAAAACTAGGTAAAACCTGACCTCAAAGGGACTTGAAAAGGCAGGATATGTGACTACTTGTCACCCTTTTCATTTTATTTTTAATACCTTATTTCTCATGGGGATCAGGATTAAGGGTGTATGTTATCCCAACCCTAGTTTTCCTGGAATGTCTGTTTCATTCTCTGATTCAGCAGACTAGTTTCTTTTACAATAATTCTACCTTTACTTGCCTTGAACTCTCAGTGGTGCAGTTTAGAATCTCTGAGAGAGAATCCTATTAGGCTTAATGTGGGTCAAGCATTCCTCCTTGTTCAATCACCGTAGCCAATTATACAGTACATAGGACAATCCTTTCCAGGAGCTATGGATGGGGCAAACTTTTTAAGGTGCAAATATTGATTCAGAGACCTTCTTGGGATCAGTCCTAGATATTCCTCCTTTTTTCCAACCCTTCCAACCTACCTTCCATTCTTTTGGGCTCTGTTCTTTGCTCCATGACAGCTAACAAATCTGATAAATGTATTCATGATGTTTGCCCATTTAACAGGTAATTTCTTTTGGCCAGTTTTCCCTCTGGGAGCAATTCCAAAAATCAAAGGGATGAATTTAATAGTAAATACCTTATTTTTAAAAATTTTCTTACAAAGATTATTTATTTATTTGAGAGAGAGAGAGTGCACAAGAGAGCAGGAGGAAAGGGGAGGGGCAGAGGGAGAGGGAGAAACTGACTCCCCGCTAAGCAGGGAGCTCTATCCCAGGATCCTGGGATTGTGACCTGAACCTAAGGCAGATGCTTAATGGACTGAACTACCCAGGTACCCCTAATGCTAAATATTTCAGACAGTGGGAAAACATTTGGTAGTATGTATTGCTTTTAGGTGCTAACTTTGCTTTTTGTATGTATAATCCTTCTTCATGAAACCATTTATGATATATGAGAATCTTTTACCACTATTACTATACTATTAATACTGGTGTTCCATATGCCAGGTGGAAGACTAAATACCTAAATTGCATTATGTTATTTAATTTTCAGTTGTTCTTTGAGGCCGAATAATGCTATGTCCCCACTTCACAGGTGAAATTGAGACTTACGTTAGTTAATAAATTGCTCAAGATCACATGGCTAGTAAATAATTGGACCATTACCCCATCTCAGGCAGCTGTCCCAGAACTTGTGCTTTTAAAAGAGGAACATGATTATTTTCTAATGAATAAAATTGGAACCTAAGTTTTCATTTCAAATCTATATCCTTAATTGCACAAATATAATATTTACTTGCATTCTGTGAAGAATATATTTATGTATGTATGTACATATGTGTGTGTGTGTGTCAAGTTTTAGTAATACTTGAAAAGAAAGAATGAACCCTTGATCAAAGTTGTGGTTTTGTTTTTTATGGTTTATTATCAGTTTTTAGCTGTTGTTACGGATTTGTAAGCTGGAGTTGCAAGTCATGCCAATAGCTATAAATAGAACTTTTCTTCTTATCAGTGGCTATCCCTAATGTAACAAAAAGTTAGACTTTGAGGTAGGCACTGAACTTTTGTAGCCAACTCACATACATAGAGCTGGTGACTGACCATAGTAACATAAAACAAATGGTGATTTATTTCTGATTCATTATTAACTTGAATATAGGATTTTTGTCTATTTCAGAAGAAATATTTCCTTTCATTTGTCATAATCATTTGTGGCACTTTATTTATTTTGGGGGAATATCTAAGAAAGGACATTAAAAAAAGATAAGTTACATTTCTGGATATATTAACAATATAAAGAAGACATATTTGGTCTTTACCTTCTGGACATTATTGATATTAACTTGAAAGTAAAGGTAGTTAGGTACTTAATATAGTGATGAATTATTATGATACGCAGCAGGGGCTACCATAATCTTAATAAGTGATAATGTATTTATGGCTAATCAGGAAAGTAAAATATTTTTATCCTAATCAATTATACTATATTTAAATGTAAATTAGACTGGACTTGTGTAATGATATTTCTGAGTGGCCAATCTATATTGATCTACATAAAATGATATTTTAATTATAAAAAAATTGTAAGACAGTTATTTTGCTCAAAAGTAAAGTTTTCTACAATAGAAGGTTAGAAGATACATACATATACATAAACTTGAAGGTATGAATATATACATTTATTCTCGGTAATATTATATATATTTTTTCCTCAGAGGGAAACAGTATTGCTTCAGGGGAAATTACTCTCAGGCACAGAATTATTTTGCAATTAAAGTTTAACTTGGTGGCTTTAAGAGAAGATATAATACCATATTTATGGAGATAGTGTTTTGTTTTTGTTATTGTTGCTCTCATTTTACACATTCATATGTCTAGCAAAACCCACCAGATATTTTCTAGTTCATTGTTCACCTTTTCATTATTGTATAAGCTTTTGTAATATACATTCTTTAGAAATTGTCTTTTTTATTGAATCTGAATACCACAAAATATCACAGGCTCCTACAGCCATTATACTAACAAAGAAAGGCTAGAGTGGTGAATTGACTTGTCAATAGTCACACAGCTGGTGGGAGACAAAACAGAGAAAGGAAGCTGGCATCCTGGCTCCTCATCTGGGCAGTTCTATCAAGCTGAAGATTCATATTGACCATATTAATTTTCATTTCCTCCTAATTTAATTTTAGAATGGCAATAGTTAAGTATCAGCTACACATAAGCTTATTTATACTTGCAAAGTGTATTTATTTGTATATTTTTTATTTTTATTCTAGGGATCTTTGATATACAATACCTCCACAGTATGTGGTCCGAAGAACTGCCCTAAAAGGTAAGCTTCCCACAAGGGAAGATTGTCTTTATTTCACTTCACCTTTGGTTAGCCTCCTTAGTTTTTATGGAAACATTAAGATCTATTCCTTACAGAGTGATGCCATGAGACCATTTTTAGTGTTTTTCTGAAGGTTGAAGTTAATGAAGATGGTGAAATCATGTAAATTAAGACTTGACAATAGGAAATTGAGGCCTTTCCCAAGTCTCTCTGGAGAAGATATTTGTGGTAGCTTTTCTGTGGCTCAGATTAATTTGATAATTGAAAAACTTTTGAATTTGGCATCATGGAAAGAGTATTGGGAATAAAGTAAAAGTTGTTGCACTTTTACCAAATGGCTTTATAGGAAAGAACATTTTATCAGGCAAATCAACACAAATATTAAGTTACTAGGTCCTACAGATATTCAGGTCTTAAAATTGAAGCCTTTTAGGGTTAAAACACAAGCAGTATAACTCATGATCTGTGATATATGCAAATTTTTTCCTTAAAAAAGTGAAATACCTGTTTTTATTTTCTAAGGCTGCTGTAGATATGTACCATGAACTGGGTGACTTAAAACTTTAACAGCAGTTTGTTTTTGTCAGAGTTCTGTAGCTTAGAAGTCTGAAATGAAAGTGAAGGTGTGAAGACAGGTCATACTCTCTGAAGGCTCTGAGGGTGGAATCCATCCTTGATTCTTCTAGTTTCTGGTAATTGGCAACAGTATTTGGTGTTCCTTGGCATGTAAAGGCTTCACTCAGATCCCTCTCTGTCTTCACATAGACTTCTCCCCAAACTTGTATTTGTAATAGGCACCAGGCATTGGATTGAGGGCCCACTCTAAAGCAATGCAACCTTATCTCAACTTGCTGATGTCTTCAAGGACCTTTTCCCAAATAAGGTCACATTCACAGATCTAGGGATTGGGATTTCAACATATCTTTTTGGACATAGTTCACCCATAATAGTATATATCCCCTAAAATTGACATCAGTGATGTTAAAATTAATTATGGTTAACTAGGAATTCATGGGGAAAAACACTAACGAGGGTGGTGGTGGAGGAGGTCTCATTCCATTAATACACATAAAATAAAATGCCAACTCATTTTAAAAGTTGTAATAATTATGTCTTGATGGACAACTTATCTCCCAAACAAGATAAAATTTAAAACTCAGTTTTTCAGTATAGGGATTGATGACATTGGGTAAATATTAGCACATGATTTTGACTCTCAGGGGAAGATTATTTTTAACACCCTCAATTATAAAAAAATTAGGAAAAAAATTTATTTCACTTGATTCCTTAATTGTTTTTCATAAGCCAAGATCGAGTCAGGTATTTTTTACCACTTAAGTATTGCTCTATAACAAACCACTCCTAGATTGAGTGGGTAAAAAACAGTAACTATTAATTATTTCTCATGAATATATCAGGTAAGCTGTGTGGGTCATCTGATGTGGAACCCATTTTTGACTGGGTGTGTTAGTGTATATAGGGTCTGCTTGTAGGTAAATTAGGGGGAGCCTCTGCTCTGAATAGTCTCTATTCCTCCAGGAGAAGCCAGGCTTTTTCTCATGGTGATGACTTTTTCTTATTCCACAGTATTTTGAGTGTTATCAAACTTGGTATTAGTTTTTATTTTTATTTCCACAGACTTGTCTAGCTACAGTCCATCCCAGACAAAGTAGTAGGAGTGATCTTCCTAAATCTTTCCCTAAATCTAATCAGATTATCATAACTACCTATAAATCTTTGTTCCTTGTTTTCCTTGGATCAACTCCAGCTATTTGACATGGCTTTAGAAGTTTTTATATTATTTGACCATTGCTTACTTTTCCACCTTCATTTCTCACCCCTCCCCCCTTCCAAAATAGGTTCTACCAGCTTGTATTTTTTTTTTTAAGATTTTATTTATTTATTTGTCAGAGAGAGAGAGAAAGAAAGAGCACAAGTAGGGTGAGCGGCAGGCAGAGGGAGAAACAGCCTTCCCGCTGAGCAAGAAGCCGATGCGGGACTCCATCCCAGGACTTTGGGATCATGACCTGAGCTGAAGGCAGGAGCTTAACTGACTGAGCCACCCAGGTGTCCCTCAGCTTGAATTTTTATTTATTTTTTATTTTTTTATTAGCATAAAATGTATTATTTTTTTCAGGGGTACAGGTCTGTGATTCATCATTCTTACACAGTTAGCTTGAATTTTCAAAAAATTGCTTAAATATGCCATTTTTTCTCTTGCTTTTCTTCATTCTATTCTTTCTTTCAGAAATATATTGTTCTCCTCATCCTGCACCCTTCTCCCATCTTTATTTATTTTTTTTTAAAGATTTTATTTATTTGAGAGAGAGAGAATGAGAGACAGAGAGCATGAGAGGGAGGAGGGTCAGAGGGAGAAGCAGACTCCCTGCCGAGCAGGGAGCCTGATGCGGGACTCGATCCTGGGACTCCAGGATCATGACCTGAGCCGAAGGCAGTCGCTTAACCAACTGAGCCACCCAGGCACCCCCTTCTCCCATCTTTAATCAACTCTTTATTGCTAACTAAAAACTTGATGTTTGAGGAAGGCTTCTGTGTTTTTCTTCTCTGGGTTAGGCTTTCCTCCAGTGCCAGTATCAATGTGGACAACATGAAAATCACATTGTACTGTAATTGCTTTTTTGATTAGTTTCCTTTCTCATTATGGACCCTAGAAAGCCAGTGATGATACATAACTTTTATCTGCATTGTGGTATTCAGTCCTCAGTAATTATCCATGGAAAGAATGGAGTATATAATGACATCTTTTGTGTTCCAGTTACACTGTCTTTAAAAGTTTGAGATGTCGAAATCATACTCAATGGCAAAAAGCTGAGAGCTTTACCCTTAAAATTAGAATCAAGACATGAATGCAAGCACTTACTACTGAACTTCAGCATAGTATTAGAAGTCCTAGCCAGAACGATTAGACAAGAAAAAGAAATGAAAGGCATTTAATTGGAAGGGAAGACATGAAATTATCACTATTTACAGATGACATGATTTTATATGTAGAAAACCATAAAGAGTCCACCAAAAAACTCTGAGAACAAATGAATTCAGGAAAGTTGCAAGGTACAAAATCGGTATACAAAAATCTGTTGCATTTTTATACACTAACAATGAACTATCAAAAAGAAGTTAAGAAAATAGTCCCCTTTGCAATTGCATCAAAAAGAATAAGATGCCAAAAAAAAAAAAAGAATAAAATGCCTAGATACAAATTTAATCACAGAGATGAAGGACTACTGAAAACAAGAAGAATTAATATTGTTAAAATGTCTATCCCTCCCAGAGCAATCTACATATTTCAGTGCAATTCTTATCAAAATTCCAATGGCATTTTTCTCAGAAATAGAACAAAAAAAATTAAAATTTGTATGGAACCACAGAAGGTCCTAAATAGCCAAAGCTATCCTGAGAAAAAAAGAACAAAGCTGGAGGCAACACACTCCCTGATTTCAGACAATACTATAAAGCTACAGTAATCAAAACACTTTGGCATTGGCATAAAAACAGACAAATAGATTAGTGGAACAAAATAGGGGGCCCAGAAATAAGCCCCCATGCATATATGGTCAATTTATGACAAAGGAGGCAAGGAAGGAGAGTGTCTTTAATAAATAGTGTTGGGAAGACTGAGCAACCACATACAAAAGAATGAAACTAAAGCACTATCCTCCATCCAATACAAAAATTAACTCAAAATGGATTAAAGACTTGAATGTAAGACCAGAAACCATAGAACTCCTAGAATAAAACATAGGTAATAAGCTCCTTGACATTGTTCTTAGCAATATCCTTTTAGATCTTACTCTAGAAGCAATAGTAACAAAAGCAAAAATAAACAACTGGGACTACATCAAACTAAAAAGCTTCAGCCAGCAAAAGAAATAACCACGAAAATGAGAAGGTAACTTACATTTGCAAATCATACATCTGATAAAAGCTAATATCTAAAACATATAAAAATCTTACATAATGTAAAAAAATAACCCAGTTAAAATACGGGCAGAGGATCTAAATAGACATTTTTCCAAAGAGGATGGCCAACAGGCACATGAAAAGGTGCTCAGCATCAGTTGTCATCAGGGAAATGCAAATCAAAACCACAATGAGATATCACTTCACACCTCTCAGAAGGTTAAAATCAAAAAGACAAAAAATAGAAAGCATTGGCAAGGATGTGGAGAAAAGGGAACCCTCATGCACTGTTGATGGGAGTATAAATTGGTGCAGCCACTGTGAAAAACATTATGGAGGTTTCTCAAAAAATTAAAAAACTACCATAAGATCCAGCAATTTCACTTCTGGGTGTTTATTTAAAAAAAAAGATACTAATTTGAAAAGATAGAGGCAACCTTATGTTATTTGCAGCATTATTTACATTAGTCAAGATAAGGAAACAACCTAAGTAGCCATTGATGAATGAATGGATAAAAAAGATGTGGCATGAGGCGCCTGGGTGGCTCAGTCAGTTAAGCATCTGCCTTCGGCTCAGGTCATGATCCCAGGGTCCTGGGATTTAGTCCTGCATTGGGTTCCCTGCTCAGCAGGAGGCCTGCTTCTCCCTCTCCTGCCACTGTTCCCCCTGCTTATGTGTGCACGCTCTCTCTCTCTGTGTCAAATAAATTAAGTAAATAAATAAATAATATATTAAAAAAAGATGTGTGTATGTGTACATATATATGTATACACAGAGACACAATTGTAATTCTACACAGCTATAAAAAAGAATGAAATTTTGCCATTTGTGGCATCACGTATGAACCTACAGGGTATTATGCTAAGTGAAATAAGTCAGAAAAAGAAAGACAAATACTGCTTGATTTCACTTAGAGCTGGAATCCAAAAAACAAAAAAAATTGGTGGACAAACCCAAACCAAACTCATACATACAGAGAATAGGTTGATGGTTGCCAGAAGGGAGGGAGGCTTGAGGGAACACCAGGTAGGTAAAGAAGATCAAGAAGTACAAGCTTCCAGTTATAGGGGCATCTGGGTGGCTCAGTTGGTTGAACATCTGACTCTTGGTTTCGGCTCAGGTCATGATCTCGGGATCATGATCTCAGGGTCTTGATATCAAGCCCTGTGTCCAGCCCTGCCTCTGGTTCAGTGGGGATTCTGCTAGAGATTCTCTCCCTCTCCCTATACCCCTCTTCACGCTCACTCATATACATGCTTTCTCTCTCTCTAAAAATGAATGGATAAATCTTAAAAAATAAAAAAAAAAACAAGCTTCCAGTTATAAAATAAATAAGTCATGGGGATTTAATATACAGCATGGGGACTGTCATCAATAATATTGAATTGCAAATTTGAATAAGAAAGTAAATCTTAGAAGTTCTCATCACAAGCAAGATGTAACTTTGTATGATGACAGATGGTAAATAGACTTAATGTGGTGAACACTTTGCAATGTATACAAATGTTGAATCATTACATTGTACACCTGAAACTAATAAAATGTATCTCAATTATACTTCAATGAACAAAGTTGTTGGACATTTCCAGAATTAAGACCGAAAGGCAGGAGGTCACGTACTTTCAAATTGTCATGATCCCCTTTTGGTTGTGCTTAAGGAGGGCCCTGGCACCACCTCCAGGTGCCCTAGCCTCTTGTCCTCCACCACAGGTTGTAAAAGTGGCTGCCTATGGATAAGAACAGCTTCAAAACAGAGTTATGTTGGTTCACATATTTGTTTTTTTTTCCTTTTAATTGCAAAAAGATAAAGTTTTAATTGTTGCCAACACTTGAAAATTCGATTTCAGATATAGTGATGATTTCTAGGTTGTCTTAGAAGAAATCAGAATACCTTCCTACCCCAGGCTTGCACTCGTAGATGGCAGGAGGGCTTTCCTGGGCAGCAGCTGCCTCCTTCTTCATTCTCCATTTTATTATATCACTTCATTTGCTACCTATTTGGCCCTGACAGGCCCTTGAGTTTAGTATCCTCAGCTGCACAAAGACTTCTGGATTGATGGAATGTGGAAGCTTAGTTCAGCTTCTGAGAGTCTGTCTCTGGTGAACCAAAGATCGTAGGTTCAGTGGCTGAATGGGCCATTTAGTTGTTCCTGTCATATATCTATCAACTAAGTGAAAAATAATTTTGGCTTTATGTTCAGAGTCCTGTGCTTTAAATTCCTGCTCTAATATTGGAGCAGGTAAACTAACTTCTCTGAGACTCATTTTTTTCCCATCAGCAAAATGGAGACTGTAATATTTGAGGGCTTGCAGCATGTAAATTTGTTTTGTTAACACCACAACACTTAGTCTAGCATACACACAGAGAAAATGGAAGAAAATAATTACATTCTTTTTCTCTGGATTGGTATTAGTAATTTTCGTCTTTTGTTAGATATTAGTCAGTTAAAAACAGGAAAATTAAGTACTGATACATGCTACAACATGGAGGTACTGTGAAAATATTATAAGAAGCCAGACACAAAAGTCCACGTATATGATTTCATTTATAAGAAATGTCCAGAATAGGCAAAAGTATAGAGATAAAAAGTATAATAGTTGTTTCCAGGGACTAAGGGCAGAGGAGAATATGGGAGTACTGCTCAAGGGGACAGGGTTTCTTTTTTGGAGTGATAAATATGTTCTCAAATTAGATAGTGGTAATAGTTGCACAACCTTGTGAATATACTAAAACCACTGAATTGTATAGTAAATGGTGAATTTTATACATGAAGTAGATCTCAATATAGTAATAGATTATGAAATGCATGTTTTAAGAAGACAAAATTTCTCCTTCAGATAAGGTGACTAGGGGATGTAACAAAATAAACAGACTCCTTAGGTTATCATTCAAATCAATACATACTGTCTTCCTAAAAGTCCTGATGTGTCCTCCCAGGCCAAAGACCAAGTCAGGTTTCTAATTTTAAGGATTAATGGTTTAATAAAAGGTTATGAGTGATGGAGGCAGACAGAGATGGGTAAACATTTAATTTTTTTCAATTTTTATTTCTGTAAGCCTTAGATTCCTTACACTATAAAGTAAGCGTCCTAATAGTCATTTTGTTGGGTAACTGCAAGAGTTACGAAGAGTATGTCAAGTACTGATCTTAGTGTCAGTTATAAAATAGGCCCTCTATAATTTATACTTTTTAAATGAATGTTACTTGGTTGTAAATTTTAGGCTATAAGATTATATTATGGGCAGCCCAACTGTCCCAAGGTTGGTTTTTCCTGTGCTAGCATCTTGGCCAGGAAGAAAATAATGGTTAGAATTTCTGCTAATACTTAATTAATTTAATCAGCCCTTGAGGGACTTTTGATATAGCAGGGAAATATTTAACAGAGAAACATGATTTTTATTCCTCCTATGTTTCTCTTGATAGTTGACAGAGCCTTCCCTAGCAGAGGTAACATTACCTGTGCTGAGAGAAGAGTATTAACATACCATGAGGGTAATGTTAGAATGAAGAGAACACATCCCTGTGGCCTCACATTAAAATGTTTCTGTGTGTGTGTGGCTCTGAATGCAATTTAAATTGCTGCCAGGAAAATAAACCACTGCCTGAAAATGGACAATTCAATTGTCCATCAATTTTTATTATTTATGATTTTTTTTTCCTTTAGAACACAGTTTGTTCATTCTTTTTTTAACTTTGGCTTTGTGTTTGGAAATTGAAATTAAAATCATAGCCTAGGAATATAGACGATGATTGAGTTAATCAATGTGCATATTATAGATTATAATGTTAAGCAGAAATTTTTAATCTTTTTTTTAAAGACTTTATTTATTTGAGAGAGAGAGAGTAAGAGAGAAAGCAGGAGCAAGGGGAGGGGCAGAGGGAGAGGGAGAAGCAGGCTCCCTGCTGAAGAGGAAGCCAGACAAGGGGCTCCATCCCAGGACCGTGGGATTATGACCTGAGCTGGAGACGGACACTTAACTGACTGAGCCACCCAGGCACCCAGAAACTTTTCATCTTAATTATGAAAAAATGGTTGTATGAATTGCTCCATTTGATACAATTGCTGTTGTATCCTTTCCTTATGGATAACAGGAAGGATTATGCTATGGGGAATAGTCAGAATAACAGTTGGGGTTATTTGTTTCAGCAAGTATGTATATAGGGATCTAACTATATGTCAGAATCTATATTAAGTTCTGATGATATGGTGGCAATAAAATAGATACTTACCCTCAACTTTTGAGTTTGATATATCATAGAGATGACAGATATAAAGAAGTAAAAAAAAAATACTGATTGTGTTAGGTGCTATGAAGAAAATGAAGAGAGTACAATGATAGAGAAACAGGTTATTGAATGAATGAAAGGATGTTCATGAAAGAAATTGGAGATGCTGACACAAATGGGAAGATATTCCATCTCATAGTTGGAAGAATTGATATTGTTAAAATGCCTACATTATCAAAGGCAATCTACACATTTAATGCAATCCCTATCAAAATACCAACAGCATTTTTCACAGACTAGAACAAACAGTTCTAAAATTTGTATGGAACCACGGAAGACCCCAAATAGCCAAAGCAATCTTGAAAAAGAAAAGCAAACCTGGAGGTATCACAATTCTGAACTTCAAATTATATTACAAAGCTTTAGTAATCAAAACAGCATGGTACTGGCACAAAAATAAACACATAGATCAGTGGAACAGAATAACAAACCTAGAAATAAATCCACATTTATATGGTCAATTGATCTTTGACAAAGCAGAGAAGAATATCCAATGGGAAAAAAATAGTGTCTTCAACAATGATGTTGGGAAAACTGGATAGCTACATTCAAAAGAATGAAACTGGACCATTTTTTTATACACTATACACAAAAACTCAAAATGTGTTAAAGGCCTAAATATGAGACCTGAAACCATAAAACTCCTAGAAAAAAACACAGGCAGTAATTTCTTTGACATTTAGCAACATTGCTCTCCATATGTCTCCTCAGGCAAGGGAAACAAAAAACAAAAATAAACTATTGGGACAACACTAAATAAAAATCTTTTGCATGGTAATGGAAACCATCAACAGAACAAAAAGACTACCTACTTAATGTGTGAAGATAATGTGCAAACAATATATCCGATAAGGGGTTGATGTCCAAAATTTACAAAGAATTCATACAACTCAACACTAAGACAACAAATAATCCAATTAAAAAATGGGCAGAGGACCCAAATAGACATTTTTCCAGAGAGGACATACAGATGGCTAACAGGCACATGAAAAGATGCTCTACATACTAATCATCAGACGAATGCAAATCAAAATCACGAGATATCACCTGGCACCTGTTAGAATGGTTAGAATCAAAAAGACAAAAAATAACAAGCGTTGGTGAGGATGTGGAGAAAAAGGAACCTTCATGCACTATTGGTAAGAATGTAAATTGTTGCAGCCATTGTGAAAAACAGTATGGAGTTTCCTCAAAAAAATTAAAATAGAAATAACATATGATCTAGTAATTCCACTGTTGGGTATTTATCCAAAGAAAACAAAAATACTAATTGAAAAAGATATATGCATCCCTATGTTTATTGCAGCATTACTTACAATAGCCATGATATGAAAGCAACCCAAGTATCCATCAGTAGATGAATAGATGAAATACACACACACACACACACACACACACAGGAATATTCCTCAGCCACAGAAAAGAATGATGCCTTGCATTTGCAAGATCATTGGTGGACTTAGAGGGTATTATGCTAAGTGAAATAAGTCAGAGAAAGATAAATACCATATGATTTATCTTATGTGTGGTATCTATAAAACAAATGAATAAACAAAAGGCAGAATCAAACCAATAAATAGAGAACAAACTGATGATTGCCAGAAGGGGGTGGGGGGATGGATAAATTGGTGCAGGATACTGGGAGGTACAAACTTCTAGTTATGGAATGAGTAAGTCCCAGGATAAAAGGTGCAGCATAGGGAATATAGTCATTGGTATTTTAATAATGTGTGGTGGCAGATGCTAACTACACTTGTGGTGAACGTAGCATAATGTATAGGCTTGTCAAATCACTATTTTGTACGGCTGAAACTAATATAACATTGTATGCCAACTACACTTCAATAAAAATAAAGTAAGAAAAAAATGCACACGTTATAGTTCTGCATCACTACTAACATTTTGTGTGAGCATGGGGAGGCTAATTTGATGAATGAAAATCAAATTTTTGTTTTGTTTTTGTTTGGTTTGGTGAATTGACTCTTTGATCATCTTTTTGTTCTCAATAAGGCTTTTGGACATAATATTTATATGATTTTAACATTACCATGCCTGCTATAGCTGCTTTATTTAAATTACCATTTGCCTGGGATTTCTCTTCTACTTTGTTTTTAACCCTTATGTGTCATTTTAGGCGTGTCTCCTGTTAATAGCATATAGCTATATTTTTCTGTTTGATTTGTTTTCTACTTTTATCAAGTGATTTCTATTTTTGTATTTATTTTTAATACTGAAATATTTTAATATTTTTCTACCATTTTATTTTATGTCACTTTTTTTGTTTCTGTGTATTTCTTCTTTCCCACCTTCTTAAATTGTTTTTCGTTATTCACTATTCCTTCCTATTTTTTTAATTTTTCACTCTATTTCAGTTTCTAGTAAGTTTCCTAGATCTTATAAATTTAGGAATGTTGAATTTAACATTATTAAAACCAAAATTATTTAACTATAATTGTACCACCCAAAGTTCCGAGTTATTGTTACATACATAAATGTAGGATTTAATTCAACTTTTTCTTCCAATTGGTAATTACTATTATATTTATTATAGTCAAGACTTAACTTACACATATTTTCCTATATATTGTACCAATTTATTACTCATCATTTCTCCCAGCATTCCAGTTCCTTTGCGTTCAAGTTACTTTTATGATATCTATGAAATAATTCTTTTAGCACGTTCTCTTAATGGGAAATTCTTAATTTTATCATGAACTATTATTCTTTACCATTATTTTTGAATAATATTAAACTAGGTTTGCAATTCCTAGTTGACAGTTTTTTTCCTCTCAGTACTTTGAAGATGTTCCATTGTTTTCAACTCTTTATTACTGTAGATAATTGAGTTTTCTATTAGTCAAATTGATGTTCTTTTTATGTGATCTGTTTTTCTGCATTTCCTTTTAAGACTTTGGAGTTTTGCAGTTTCATTATGGTATGTCCAATTATGCATTTATTTTTAGTTTTTCTTATGTAATACTCCACTTTTCAATCTGAAGACACAATCCTTTTATTTTCAGTCTTGTAAAATTCTTATTTACCATTACTTGAATGTTGATATTCAACATTTTTGTCTGTTATCCTTTTCTAAATATCTAATCACACATATTTTGTACCATTTATTTATCCTATCCGTGACTCCTTTCATATTTCTTATTTCCTTACATCTCCATTTTGCATTCTGGGAAAATTCCTCAATTTCCTCCTCCAATTTTTAAATTCTGCTTTCATCAGTGTCTACTCTGCCATTTAATTTTTTTTACTCAATGAAGATAGCTAGTTTATGCTGCATTAGCAAATGACCCCAAATCGCATGGGCTAAAACAGCAACAGTTTATTTCCCCGCCGTGTTACTTGACCAGTGCAAGTTAACAGGCAAAGTCTGTTTGTTATATTTACTCAGGGAATCCTATTGATGGAGTTGCCATTGTGGAATGCTTCCATGATTAGTGAAGCAAAGTAAGAAAGCCCATGGGATCATGAACTAGGTCTGAGAGGTTCTTCCAGGTATCTGCACATCATTTTTGCTCACATTTCATTGAAAAGACAATTCACATGGCTGTGAGTGACTAGAAAGAGGGCAGGGAATATAATCTTAACATATGCCTGGACATACCGGAGAACCAGAATATTTGTGCAAAGCACTTAAGTGCAACCCTAAATATTTGTTTTTTTTAAATTTCAATTATCGTATTTTTAAAATTTCTGCAAGTTCCATTTGGTTTATGTTTCTGGTTTTGTTTTTAATCACAACATTCTGTTGTTTTGTTGCGGGTTCAATTCCTTTTTATCTGTAATCATTTTAACCACTTTTATTTTCTATGCAAGTTCATAATCTTGTATTATTTCTAGTGCTTCTAATGAATATTATTTTTAATGTGCCAGATAATTCTTTTTTGTGATAGTTTCTTTTTTTACTCATGTAATTTATAATTTTTTTATTGTGAGCTCACATTAGATTTTTTTTTCCTGTGAGAATGCTGTGTACCCTGTGTTGTTAAAGAATGCTCCAAGAAGTGGCTTTGCTTTTGCTTTTATCATGGTCCTGGAATTTAAAAAGTCCCAGACCCCCTTTTTTTTTTTAAATTTTAACCTTTTTTGTGTTACTCTCTTATGCTTCATGAGTATTATACATTTAGATCATATACTCAAGCTTGACAAACACTTGAGGCTTCAATTTCTTATAGTGGACACACTGACCCCAGAGCAGATAGCAAGATTTCTTACTTGTTCTTGTGGCTATTTTACATAGTTTTTTTAGTTTGCATTCATCAATCTAGGCGATCCATATTTTATTTAAAAATTTCAGATCTATCTCCCTATGGCCCAGTGTCTAATGTGGCATTAGTACCCTGCTTTACCACTCCTCAAACCCACAGCATGGACCAACGTGGCTCGGAACTACCCCCATAGTAACTGAAACTTAATATTTATTTAGTCTTTGATTCCTCTGCTCCTTTATTTCATCAGGATTCTCTTTCATTTGTTTAAACTTGGCAGAATTTTTAAGTATATTATTATAGTTATATTTTATTCATTTTTTATCTGTGTTTATAGGTGGGCATTGGTCTGCATTAGCCAAGTCTACCATGTCTTTAAAAACTGGCAGTTTCTAGAATCAGCTTTCTGCTCTCTAAAAAAAGGTGCTCAAATTACATTTTCCACAGTGATCCTATGACTCTCTGAAACATTTCTCTAAATGAACTAATGGGAAGACAAATCAGATTGAATGTCAGGTCTCCTGTCTTGTTTTCTGTTTTGATATTAACCAAATGTGTGATGGTACAGGAATCATTAAACTTTGCTGTTTTCCCATCTATAGAATAAAAGGCTGGGATTCAGTGACTTGGGTAAATATATTCTCTTCTCAGCTAAGCATGTTTAGAAGACACATGTTTTTAGGAAAGACCCTACTTCATTCCCACTATTCTAATATTTAGTTATGTGATTATTTCTAGCTAAATTATTTTTAACATACGCTACTGAAAAACTATGTCTTAACCCAATTTTAGTTTGTGGTATTTTATAAGTAACTGTGTTTAAAGAACCATCAATCTGTAGGTTAAATCTATGGATTAAATGAAATTAGTTTAGTATTATAAGGATCTCAAAAGGTAACATTAAATTAAGCATTTGTTGATTGCTATAATACACTTTTTCAAGAGACGTTCCAGAGTAAGCCTGGGTTATTTCTTTCATCATACGAAAAAAAAAATGGGGTACATTTTTATCTTGCCATGTTTAAACTAAGACATATGGTAGCTTGTCAAAATTGCAAAACAAAGTCTTTAGACTATTTAGTACAGAATCACCCTTCTAATTACATATGTAGTGAAGGTATGAAAATTTCAAAGATCACGTAAAATACCCTTTGGAGTCTCCTCCTTAAAAGTGGTCCCAAAACCATGGACTCCAGGATTTGAGCAACACAGTAAAAAATATGCTAATAGATATTAGCCGAAGCCCGATGAGTTGCTGTCAGTGTCCTTTTAGCCACATAAATCTTAAGGAAAAAATAAAGATGATCTATTTATCTGAAGATTGTACAGAAAATTTATTAAAAATACAAGTGTGCAAGGACTGATAGACTGTCTGCAAACAGTTAGCATAGCTCTAATTTCACAAACACTTGGACTGGGATAATATTATCTAGTGGAGACATCCAAATACAAAGTGGAATAAGATTTCAGATGTAGTGCTGATGGTCCAATATAATGCACCAAGTACATTGAAACAAACAACCAGAAACAAGCTAGAGAAACTTGAGAAGCTTAAACTTGGGGAACTGTGCAGAGAAATTAAATGGAAACAACAGTCAACTTTATCTGCAAAGGATGAAATATCACACATCAGGAGGATGTTAACATATCTCTGCTGAGTCTGTTGGGGCAGGGCATGGACGAATTAGAGAAATCTACACTTCCCATTAAGATCTGTTTTGAAGTGAGACAGACACTTGTCTCTAAGGTCAAGGACTGAATGTGCCTTAGAGAAGTGGTCGTGGTTATTTTACCTTTTAATCCACCTTTGAAATAAAAGATTAGAGTTAAGATTTTTACCTTGCCAGAAGAATGAAGCTTTTAAAGGAGAGATATAATTACAGCTATCTTCAAAGTAGGTGGATGCCAAGTCTTAGGGAAGTGCGGGATTAAGCTTGTTGATAATGACAGAACCTAAGGTATCCACAGCAGTGTTCTTAAGGGCTTGAAAACCAAGGCTTTGGAGAGCAGGTGGTTGGACACAGCTGCTGAATAATCCTCTTAACCTCATCTGTACTTCACAGGGTGAAAAATAGCAGGAAAATAAAAATCTCCACCAAGTGGTTGATAGCAATGAAATAAAAGGAGCACCATAGGTATACAAGGGCAAATTTGTCCTGATGCTAATAATTTTGAACAAAAGAAGTAGTTGCTATAGAGAGGTATGTACTGGTAAAATAAAGTCATGATAAGTATGCCTAAATAAAGAATAAAATGGAATAGGATTCTGCAGGTGGTGATTTCTTCAGGGCACCTCTAAAGCTGTTATTCACTGAGAGCATAAAACCCTCTTAATATTTCGTCATTAATTTTTTTGTTCATGAAATTGCTAGAAATGAATAGCTCTCAGTCAATATTTAATTGATACTTATAAATTGAATTTAATCAGAAACTATGTCTCTTCAAAAAAAAAGAAACTATATGTCTCACCATCCCAACAAATATTTAAGCAAGGCAAATATAACAGAGAAAAATGAGAAGCAAAGCAGGCAAATGGCACCAGACTTTATGAAAGAAGGATAGAAAACTTTAATACATTTAAGCCATTGACATTCCTAGCAAAGCCTAACCAGTCCTGATTAATATCTCCTTTCCCCCAAAGCATGATGTAGCCTGAAAAGAAATGGCCTAACATACACTTGCATTTCTGTGCAATGTAATGGTTCCATGTCTTAGTAATTCTGTATTTTTAAAAGTTCCTATATTGAATTTACCTCAAACATGTTGACAGCCGAAGCTCAAGTTCTGTTTATTTTTTATTTTTTTTTTTTTTTATTCATGAGAGACAGAGCGAGAGAGAAAGGCAGAGGGAGAAGCAGACTCCCAAGGAGCAGGGAGCCCGATGCGGGACTCGATCCCAGGACCCTGGGATCATGACCTGAGCCAAAGGCAGACGCCTAACCATCTGAGCCACCCAGGCGCCCTTCAAGTTCTGTTTATTACGTACAGAACCATATAGTACAACTCCTACCATAAATTTGAGATCATTTAGTGCTCAAACTGGAAAGAGTAGACTCATAGAAGGCAATAAGTAAAAAGAGCCCCAGGTAACATCCAGGCCAGATCTCTCATTTTATGGTTGAGGAAATTTAGGCTCGGAAGTGTTTAATGCCTTGTCCAGAATCACATGCTCACATGAAACAGAATTCTTGATGTTCAGAGTTGTGTGTTTTTTTCCACATGCTGAGAAGTCTTCCTCATGTGCATGGTGAGAATTTACTTTCCCACAAGGACAGAAGATGATCTTCCCTTAACTGAATGACATTGAGTTTTACTCAACAGAAATGGGAGAGTTTACATGCATAACAGCTTACACATTTTGAGTACTTATGAGAGCCAGGTACTTCCCTAATCCTTATAAACACGTTTTCTTCTTTGATACTTACAACCTTACCCGCAGGTAGGTTCTAACATTTTATTTATTTATTTGATAAAAAAATTCTGAAGTTCAGAGTGGTTAAATAAGTTTCCCAATATCTCATAGTAAATCTGTGGCAGAGTTCCATCTTGATTCTGGGGCCAGGATTCATAATCACTGTTCATATTCTTACAGGTGGGCAGAAATGGAATGTTGTTAAATCTTCAGTGCCAATTAAGGGATTATGCATGTAGGGTTCAAGAAATGCCCCCACGAGGGTGATGTAGAAGCAGCTAGTTGCACCCCAAACTCTTACCTTTCACAAGGTGGTAAAGTACTAATGGGGACTTTGTGTATGAAAATCTGATATTAGCAAGAGACAGTTGTGCTGAGCTGCTTTCGGCTGGCGCTGCAGAAAAATCACACTTGGCTGTAAAGAAGCTGTTGATTGCTTACACAGGTTTCTGTGGCATGCCAGCTCTTCTTGCCAGCCTGCTCTTCCTTATCAAAGAGCCAGTAGTTCCAAGTGAGGTGAGAATCCCACTTGACAATCAGACATAAGCCATTTGGGGAAAATACAAATTAAAAGGCTCCAAGATAGAAATAGAAGCATTAGCAGCAGGAAGTAATTTGGGGATACATTGTGTCAGATAACATAGGGGAGTTGGGAGAATAAGTGAGTCACAGCCTCCCAGTTAGATAACCCCTGCTGTGTCAGTAGTTGGGCAGCCTCAGAAGCTGTATTTGCTATTTAAAGGTGCCAGCACTGCTGGAAATGCCCCCAAGCTAGCATCTGCTTGTAACATCATTGAGTTATGCACAGTTTGCCTGTTTTTCAAGTAGGTTTAGCATTTGTCCTAACTTCTGACCTGTGAGTCAAAGCATTGTGATGGAATTTTATCCATGTTTAAGGGTAGGAATACAGAAATGTAGTGTTACAAATGTTTTGCCTTCATATCCACCCAGCGATTCAATCAATGAGCTAAAAGTAAAATGTTGGGGGCGTCTGAGTGGGTCAGTCATTAAGTGTCTGCCTTCGGCTCCGGTCATGATCCCAGGGTCCTGGGATTGGGCTCCCTGCTCCGCTGAAAGCCTGCTTCTCCCTCTCACACTCCCCCTGCTTGTGTTCCCTCTCTCGCTGTCTCTCCGTCAAATAAATAAATAAAATCTTTTTGTTTTTTTTTTAAAGATTCTATTTATTTATTTGAGAGAGAGAGAGAATGAGAGACAGAGAGCATGAGAGGGAAGAGGGCAGAGGGAGAAGCAGACCCCCTGCTGAGCAGGGAGCCCGATGCGGGACTCGATCCCGGGACTCCAGGATCATGACCTGAGCCGAAGGCAGTCGCTCAACCGACTGAGCCACCCAGGCGCCCTAAATAAATAAAATATTAAAAAAATAAAAACGTAAAAGTAAAATGTTGATTTCAAAGGGTTTTAGTATTTAAAAATAGCATGAATGCGGAGTCATGGGGTACATTTGATCAGTGTCTTGGCCAAGAAATCTCATTTGTGAGATGCAGAAACTAGACCAAGCAAAAAGTTTACTGGAAGAACGCAAGGAATCTCACAGTACCTCCAACTAGGATGTACAGTGTGCTGACATCAGGACTGACAATTCAGGTGCAAAGGTGTTAACTTTCTGTAGTTCTGGGACCAGGAGGTCACTCAGCTCACGTGTTCTCTCTTTCTCCCCCCACCGTCCTCTCTCTCTCTCTTTCTCTCTCTCTCTCTCTCTCGGTCATGCTGTTTTCTTTTCTCTTTGCAGATTCTTCTTTTTGCATCAGTACATAGTCCGGTAAACTTGGTCATCCTAGCTCTGAATTAATATAACCCACTGTCTTTCTTATTTAGGTCTAGTTTAATCACTGTCTCCTAATCAGAAATTCCACAGAAATACATCTCCCTGTTCAGTCACTTTTTGTTGCAAGGAGACATCAACACTTCCTTTTAGGTTTGTCTGTGGGAATTGGATACTTCTGTGATAAAGGTCTCTAGGCTTCGTAGAGTCCACTGAAAACTTTCTTTTATTCAGCAAATTGTTGGAAATGTTTCGTTCTGATCTAGCTTAAATTATAGTAAGAGCAGGGCTTATCCCTGGTTAATGTATAATATGAACACTTAACACCAAAGGAGCCACTTCTTCCTTGCCTTCTAGAACTGCCCTCAGTGATTGCTGGGGTGCTTTTCATCCTGTTTCATTAATTATTTCTTGACTGCTAATCCTGAATCAAAGAAAATTTAATACAAGGCTCAGGGATTCCATTTCCTATTATATGTTGGGATCCAGCTATTGGAGCTTTTGGAGAGAGGAGGGATAAGGCGGTTACCAGCTCCGGCCAAAAAGTTATTACAGGCAAAGTGCTTCACAGCTAACAAAAAAATGGGGGAGTATGTAGATACTGTTCTTTGGCTGTGGTTTTGTGTATATGTGTGATATCTAGCTCTTAACTAAGTCAGCAGAATCATTTTTTACAGGAGACATTTGAATACAGTTGAAGACTTAACATATTTTTACTGGAAATTCCAGGACTGTCAACACAATCAGATTTATGCAGACAATCCGGCATAGTGCCTATTTATTATTACAACTTGATATCTAGACCAGTATTTCTCAAACTTCAATGTGCCTACAGATCCCTTAGAAATCTTGTTAAAAATGCAAATTATGCTCTAGTAAGCCTGTGTAGGGCCTGAGAGTTTGCTTTTCTAACAATGTTTCACATAATCCAGGTGCTGCTGGTTCGCAGACCTCGCTTTAAGTAACAATGACATTAAGATACTTAACTTGCTTAAGGACAATTTGGTTTGTCACACTGCTAGAATCGAAAACTAAATTCTGTTGATTCTACCAACTTCAGGGACTTAGATATTTATTATGTTGATTCCTTGCTCTTTTGTTTGCTTTAGTAAAAATGACTGCGTCTGTAGCCTTAATTCACTATCACTGTCTTGTTTTCAGCTTGAGCAGGTACTTTAAACATAAAGATACACACAAAAAGGCAGATTTATCTATTTATCAGACAAACTTTTCAAAGCAAAGCCCAAGATGCAGATAGATTGTTGACTGATACTAAAATTTTGACAGCTGGGAGTATATTTTCAGAAGCTAGATGAGTAACTAAAGGGCTAAAGGGAACCCATGAGAATAAAACTCATGTTTATGACGGATTTTGCAGTGAGCAGGCTGTGTCCTTTCTTAATGCAAAAATGAATAGTTTATAATTTCAATTATATGATCCTGCAACATGTAGGTTAGCTTTGAATAACTACTTTAAATAGCCATCATCTTCTTAATCCTTTATGTATCTAGTATCATCCTTTAAGGTCTGTAAATTTAAAATACTGCGCTGTGAACTGTGTAAGACTGATGAATAACAGACCTGTACCCCTGAAACAAATAATACATTATATGTTAATAAAAAAAATCTTTAAAAAAGTTTAAAAAATAAAATACTGTGATACCGAAAAAATACAGAATTTTTCATGTTTTACTTAGGTTTTGTTTTTTTTTTAAATAATTTCAGTACTGTCTTTTATGTAATAAAATGCATGATTTCTGCACTTGCCATTTGATCTATAGACCTACTGTGTAACATGATCACTGTTTGGGAATGTCTGTTTATACCCCATGCAACATTCTTATTTAGTATGTATGAAGGAAATTCTGCTGTGGCAAAATCATTTCTTTGGGTTTCTAATAGTTTCATCTTTAGGATACTTGTCAAAAAGAATACAATATTTTTATTCAAGATAGATGTCACAGTACACTTAATAGTCTGAGGAACATTGTGTCTTGGTAGTTGTATGACCTTGGGCAAGCTTACCATTTGAATCTCAGTCTTTGTGCTTAAGACATGGAGATGGTAACACCTAGCTTACAGGGTAATGTGGTTGAAATCACAGCATATTTAAAAGTTCTTAACGAGTGCTTAGCATATTAAGTACTCAGCAAATATTCTTTTCTTCTCATTCCCCGAAGCATTTAATATCTCTAGGAACAAGCTATAGCAAAACGATAATTCTCTTTATTTACTTCTGGCACCTAGAATGCTCTTGGGTAACTGAAATAAGTTTTAATTGTAACCAAACTGAACAATTAATAGTGTAAACTTGCTATGGGAAAAATAAAGGAAACATGCTTTCCAGAACCAGTTAAAAATGATTTTCGATGATTTACTATTTCAGATTCCCCACATCATTGCTTCCTCTATTAGCGTGTGTAAGTGAGAGCTAATGGTAAATAATGGTAACACAAATCAGAACTAAAGTGCATAGTCATTTTTCATCAAGCAGCTATAATGCTATAATTAGTATCAATTTATTGGTTTATATGTAATGAACTATTGTATTAGAGTTTTGTTTTGTGTTTTGCAGAAATCATTTTTTTATCCCAGTATAATTACTTGAGAATTAAGTCCCATTTATAAAATACCAGAGCATATGCAGAATGAAAATATATGGCTGGTCCAAGCATAGGTCATATGTGCAAAACAATGCATTTTTCTCTTTCACAATTACTCGAGATCTAAGGAGAGGTACTTCTCTCTTTCAGTCACAGTTAGACGTCAGTGGTGGGTTTATGAATATGTCATATTTGCATCAAATCATGTAATCATTCTGGGCTTTTTCACCCCATCCAAGTCAAGTAATCATCTTCTCGGAATAAATTATGGTAAATATTTATTTGCAAAGTTTTAATCAACTAACGACAGCCCTCAAATATTATGAAACTGTCACTTTATAAGATTTGATGCCACATATATCAGTCAGATTTGCACCATTTAATTAGCTGGACTTAGTTTATAGATAGAGTCAACTCAGTTGTTATATCAGGCTTATTATCTGGTTGGAGAGAACTGAATACAATTGTATAATTATTACAATGTATAATGTACAATATTATTCATATGTACAGTGTACATTGTAATGCATTGTAATGTATGACACCTTCATGTTTACTTAGAAGCCCTCTCTGGGGAATTGCAGGTATGTCTAGCAGCTTAGGTGCTACAGTTTCTGATGGAAGTTATACAAATATCAAGGGAGTTTTATTACTGTGACAAATTTTATATAGCAATCATCATTTTCTACTTTAAGGCTGAAGTGAATCCAAAGTAGCATGTGCTTAACTTAAATCATGTATATTTGATTGTTCATTTAGTCATTCATTGTCTTATTAAACAGATACTTTGGAGTTCCTCCCAAATTATAGGTACTGTACAATATACTGTTAAACACATAGCCTGCCTTAAAGGAATGAATAGAGCAGAGTAAAAATATGTAGTGAACGGATAATCTTCATATATTGTGACTTAGACCTTTGCTCTGTGTTCCATAGCACAGAGTTTATGGAAACCTTTACAGTTTGGGTGATGTTGGAACAGGATGGGAAAGAGTAAGTAGGAGATTGTAAGATATAGGGCACTTCAAACAGAAGGTCCATCTGAGCAAGAATTAATGATCAATTTGTATTGCCTTGTTTTTAGCAATAAAATATATTTTACTCTTCAGTTAAATAATGTTTTTGGAATCTTTAGAGTTTTCTTTTTCCTTTCCTCTCCTCCTAAACAATTCTATTTCATCTTTCACTGAACTGAAAATGCTGAAAAAATACATAATTTTCCTAGTATTTTAATCTTATATGTTTGCCCAATAAAATGTGAACACAGTCTTGCATAATGCTAAAAATTGATTTAAAAAATTTCTAAATGCTCGACATTTACTTTTCCTGAAAGTCTGGTGTGGAGTTCAGTTTTTTCTTCTTGAATGTTCAGTTACAGTGCTGATAGTTATGCATGTTTACTGGAACTCTCTGGTAGGGGGTTGCATGAGGTCTTGTTGCTTTTATTAACCAGCTCATGATGTTGTTAAAGAATTGACTTTGCCATGGCCATGATATAATTAGTGTGAGACACAATGCATGATGAAATGTTAAATCCTTGAAAAAGGAGAGATTCTTCTTTGAACTCAATAGCATTTTGTTTGTGTCTCTTTTATTGTTGGGTACCTGTATTAATCCCACCCACCTAGGTTTGTAACTCAAGGAGAGCAAAGACTGTTTTATTATAGATACATTCTATCTGTGATATTCAATCAAGGATAGTTTTGTCACCCAGGAAACATTTGGCAATGTTTGGACATATTTTTAGTTGTCACAACTGGGGAGTGGGTGCTATTAGTATCTAATGGCTGAAGGCCAGGGATAACGACCTACACTGCGCAAGATAGCCTCTACCACAAAGAATTATCTAGCCCAAAATGTCAGTTTTGTCAAGATAGGGAAACCCTGCTCTACATCAGATTCTTAAATCATTCTGTAACTTTGACATTGTTAGCTCATCCATTTTTGCCTCATTATAAAAGGGAAGTTAATTAACTAGTGTTTATGCAATCATATTGGTATAAGAGCTGAGTAGTTAGGCTGGAAATGACATGCTCTGCTATAAAGTAAAACTGAATCTTTAACAGTAAAATATTTTCACATAAAATAGCTGAAGTGATAGTTTCCCACTTCGTACTGTGTGACTATATAGCATTAGTGACTTCATTCATTAAGTATTTATTAAGCACTGACCTTATTGATAGGAACTGGGATCTATCAGGGAGCAACATAGACACAGATAGTGCTGTCATTAGTCCTATACTTTTTTTTTTAAAGATTTTATTTATTGATTTGACACTGAGAGAGATAGTGAGAGCAGGAACACAAGCAGGGGCATGGGAGAGGGAGAAGCAAGCTTCCCGCCAAGCAGGGAGCCCGATGTGGGGCTCGGTTCCAGGACCCTGGGATGACCTGAGCCGAAGGCAGACACTTTTAACGACTGAGCCACCCAGGCGCCCCAATCAGGCCTATACTCTTACAGGATCTAGAGAGATGTTGAAAAATAATTACATAAATGCATATTAAATTTATCATTTAGATAAGTGTTTTAAGATAAGCAGACACACGGGGTGGTCTAAGAACTATAGGAGCACCTGGGAAAAGTCTAATAAAAGTTCCCATTTAAGTAGATAAAAGGAAAAAGAGTAAGAGTTGACCTGGCCAAGGACGAATCCCAGGCAAAGTAATGAGCATAGGCCAAGGTGTGGAGGTAGGAAAGAGATTGGTACATTCAAAAAACAGCAAGGTGTGAAATATGATTAAGAGTGGCTTGGAGAATTAGGCAAGGCCCAGATCTACTTAGGGCCTATAAGCCATGTAAAGAATTTATACCTTTATTCTAAAAATAAGATTAGACCTTAGGGACTTTAAGCAGAGGAGTGACTATGGTAAGATTCACACTTAAAGCCTAAGTAAGACAACTAGAGATATTATATTCCAAGTTTTTTCAGGAGCATATCTATAATACTTTAATGCTCTGGGTGTTTGTCTCTGAACCAACCAAGGCCTGGCTGAGTCTCTCATATGTAAAATGCCCAAGTATCCCCATTCTACACCCCTCCTTTAATGAACCAGGTTTTTGACCAACTTGTGGTAAGAAATCACTTTCGTGTTACTGAAGGAAACAAGCCAACATATTTCAAATGTCATATTTCAAATGTAACGGGGTAAGGGGTGAGGTACTGACATTTATGCGTTATTTACCAAGTGCTAGTACTGGGCTAAGCTTGTCACATCTCTCCTTCCTCTAAGGCAAGTGCTGTTTTCCTCATCAGGGACACCTGGCTGGCTCAGACAGGAGAGCATGCAATTCTTGATTTCAGGGTTGTAAGTTTGAACCCTTTGTTGGGTATAGAGATTACTTAAAAAATTAAAGTCATTAAAAAAATGAAAAGAAAACCACATCTCAGAAATGCTAATGAATGCGACTAGTTTAAGACCCCACAGGTAAACGTGATGAAAACTAATTTCTCTGTCTCCCAAACTTATACTTTTTTCCCTACAACATATAGGAGATAAGTAATTTATATGTTCTGTTTTTAAGTTTTATAACAACAACATGTGAGGTGGCTGTTATTTTGCCTTTATTTTATATACGTGGAAATTATCCAGGGTGTCTTGGTTAATAAATCCTGGGAAATGGCAGTTTAGATCAAGATTTGTCTGACTCCAAAACTGTATTCTGTTTTTGCTGAACCCTGATACTGTCTCCAAAAATCATCAACGTCTAACATCTTTCCTCTTTTTATGGACTCTATAGAGCTGGAGAATAACTGGTCAGCATCCTCTCCAGAAAGGCTTTGTTATAATTTAAAGTCATCTTCAAGGTGGTATTGATAGCAAGCTTCATAAAGCACAAAATGTAGTAATTCTGCCAACGACTGAAACAATAAATAGTAAGGTAATGCATAATCTATAGCCTTAATGTAGGTGATTTCCTACAAAAAGAACATAAATCATGCATATTACATATTTCCAATTATATGATCGCTTCTTAATGATCACTGAAAAATGGAATATTTATAACAGACCAGGCAACTTTATGTTCCAGCCATCTAAGAACCAGAGCTTTGCTTAGATGTGATGCTATAATATTTCAGTGTTACTCCTTAACCTTGTGTTGTGTGGATAACATGGCAGAATTCAACTAAATTAAGTTTGGAAATCAGACAGTCCTAGATTTGAACTCCAGTACTGTAACTCCACCTGGCATTGTAACTTGAGCTTTTTGATCCACTGAGCCATCTTCTATAAAATGGAAATATTTCTCTCAGGTGGTTGTCAGGATCTTTATAAGGTGCCTAGTACAGTGTCCAATAGCAAGCCAATAAATCTGAAAGTGCCATGAGAATATCATCATAATTGCTGCACTTGTTATCTTAATTCTATTTTGTTTCTCTTCTTTCTATTTTCAGGGACCACTAAGTACTGGCATGTCAGATGGGGAGGGGCTGTTACTGGAATCTTTGAGTGATGATGATAGAATTTCCATTTTCAAAACTCTCAAATGTTAGACTAATATCATTTCAAAAGAACCTTCTAGAGTTTTTTGATAACATAGCCACTGTAGATCTCTTTTAATCTGACGGAATCCTTGGATGACAGTTAAATAGTTATAATTCAGGCCTTGCTTAAGAACTAAACCAAGTCAGTGGATAGTGTATTGCATTTTGTTTTGGAAGCTGCAAATAAAAGGAAAAATTATGCAAAATCTGACCCTATGAATTTTGGTTTCCTGGTAATTGAAAGTACCTATTAGTTATTCCAACAAAGTTAAAGAAGAAAATTCTGTTGTTACATTTTTAAGAGAGACAACTCCATGGTGAATCTAGGCCATTGCCATGACAATACCCAATCTTGTCATTTCCTCTGTGTGTGTCTGTGTGTGTGTGTGTGTTGGTCTGCCTCAAGTGTATTATTTTCATAGTCCACAAAATACTATGAGTAATGATACAATGTAACTTTGTACTGTAGACATTTTTCAAACGATTTATTTATCCACTGGGGATAAGGAAGTTACAATACAATGTTTAGTATATAGTTTGTATTTGACTTTGTGACTTAAGCAGATTTCTAAATATTTAATTTGGAGGGATGCTACCTAGAGTAGTTATTTAGTATAATATTATTTTATGATGAAGAAAAGACGGCAAGGGGATTTAAAACAGTTGTTCTAAGTGTAGGTAACAATATATCTAGCATGTCTTTTCTCCTCCTCAATGTCAAGTTACCTTGCTTGGTTCAGTCTGGCATTTTCTTTCATCTGTACTTCCTCATTTGGTTCTAAAGATTCACCTTCCTGAAACACAGTTCTGCTTAGTCTCTCATGTGGATAAAAATATTCCCCATTATCTATAAAATAGAGTCTGATCTTGATGTTCAGTGTTCTTCATGATCTGTCCTCAATTTACCTTTCCTCATATCTGTTCTTACTGTGTTTTCCACTACTACTCAGGCCCAATAAAAGTAATCTTAATGATATGGAATTACATTAAATTCAAATTTATCTTTTCAAATTTACTCTACCCACTTAATAATAAAGGAATAAGGAAAGAAAGAGAAGGTATGGAGAGAAAAAGTAAAGAAGAGGGAACAGAGAGTGCAGTCATTTCTGCCTTCCAATCCTTTAGTGATTCTATTTGCCAAAGTGAGGCTGAGATGAGTGGGATTCTGTTCTCCTAGTTCCTCTGTGCTTCTATCATGCGAACATCTTGCCATGCCAGTGTGATTCTAAAGTTTAAATATAAATAATTTTGTAAACTGTGCCCCTTAAACACACATCAGAAGTCACCTAGGTTTCTCTGTGAAGAAACGTGATCTATTCCATTGCTCAGGAAAATAAAACAAAATGAGAAATCTGTCTGTGTTGGGCCTTTTGATAGACAGTAAAGTATGTCTATCCCCAACATGGCAACTCCATCATGAATTAAAGTAGTTTTGATTGAATGATATTTTTAACCTATTCTTTGAGCCTTAACCCTCAACTCAACTCTACCTCTATTTTCTCTCCTGGAAGTCTACCTATGTTTGGAAAGGCTTTTCCTTTGTTGGCTTTAGCCTTTCAGGAGAAGTAAATTTAAACGGGTGAAAAAAAACCCACATTGTGTAATTAAGTAAGAGCTCAGAAGACTAATTCAATACATTTCTAAGTTTGCATCTAAAGTCTTTTTATAAATGATCCATGAGATTAAACATTATGATCTAAATTTGGGGATTTTTGACCTGAAATCTATACTTTTTTTTCATTCATAACACATTTTCTTCTGTTGTAATGGTCATCGTTGTTAAAAAATAAAAAATGGGCAACAAAACCTACGTTGACACATTCCATGTCTCTTCTTGAAACTTGGACTCAAAGTCATATCTTTCTGAGGCTTTATTGTCAGCATTATCTTGTTGATTATACTTACATAACTTTAATAGCTAAAGAATGTCATACTTAATAAGTTGCATCCAAAGATTTTAAGTTGCTTAGCTATAGTTTGTAGAAACCCCAAATAATAAAGATAGAAATACTTTGCATGATATTCCTTCAAATTTAGTATATGTGGCCATCTAGCTATGTTTGACTTTTATTTATTAAGCATCTGTGTATACAGGGATATCCTGATAGGAGACTAAATGCCATATAACAAAAAAGTAGTTTCGAGCATAAAAATAAAACTAAAAACTAAAAATATCATAGAAAATACACAGATATACAGAAGAAAAAATACTGGATTTCTCAGTGTCACACTTTATTATTTTTGGGAAAACCTCCTGGATGTGACATAGGAAAGATTTAAGTTGCTTTTCCAGATTTTTCATTTAAAATATACAAAGGCAAATTACAAAGCCATATTTGAAAGCTTAAATTACCCCCCAACATATTTTTAGATTATTTTTAAGAATATAAAAACACAAACTACCCTTGAAAATATAACAAGCTTTAATATACTAATGATGTATAGTGGATAACTAGGGTAGTTATCTTCCTACTGGTATAAAAATCTCACTTGGCTGTGGGCTGAGTTGTTCCTTGTTTTAGCATAGAGAATCCATTGAAACTTTTTTGTCTATAGCTCCTAAAAATGCTCAGAATATTTGGGACTTTAACCCACTTGGCCCCACTGAGTATCATTAAGTCATTAAACTCACCTCAGGATCCATAGTACTATTATTTTTCTATAGAACTTACAGATATATTTAAGCAAGAACCAACTTAATGATTTACCGTGGTTTTATAATTCAGCATTTAAAAATATGCTAATAAAGCCACATCATCTTTTTCCTACTTCCTATATTGAGACTTCTTTTTCATTTATGTTTCAGATAGTATGAAAATTTTTTTTATAATTTCTTTTTTTTAAAAGATTTTATTTACTTGTCAGAGAGAGCACAAGCAGGGGGAGCAGCAGGCAAAGTGAGGGGGAGAAGCAGGCTCCCCGCTAAGCAGGGACCCAGACATGGGGCTTGATCCCAGGATCCTGGGATCATGACCTGAGGCAAAGGCAGACGCTTAACCAACTGAGCCACCCAGGTGGCTCCCCAGATAGTCTGAATTTATATATGGATGTACGTGCCCATGAACCTAACTGGACTCAAACCGTTACTTTGAACCACCCTTTTGCAACCTACTTGATCTCCAAGTTTTCCTGCCATTTATTTTGACACTGCACCAATTTATAAGAGCTAATGGATGAGTTGCTATTATTGCCAAAGCCTCTCTAAACCTGTACATTATGAAGCCTATTCTCTAATAACTATGAATTCTATGTATTATGGATGGTTATTTAAGATATAAAATATAAATGGACTGAGTTTGTCACGTTTTCTTAAATAATAACAAAGACTTGTTTGGAGCTCAATACTATATAATATTTGTATTAGAAAGTCATTTTTGCAATATTGAAGTGTAAGGTTATGACTACAAAATAAGAAAACAAAATCTCTGATTAACTTATAGTCACAGGTCAAGCATTATAAAGAAATGAAGAGGAAAATGCTAATGTAAAGTTGGATGGTGAATTAAACTTTTCTCTCCACGTTAAGCTAATCTTAAGGCCAAAGTAGGGAAATATGCCAATAAAAATAGTGATTTGTTGATTTTTAAAACAAAGACACTGTTCCCATTTCTTTTGAGTTTCAGAAAGCCAACATTTTAAACTCTTATTCAGAAAGGAGATAAGAATAATTTGATTGCCTCTGTAAGTATTCTAATTATACTGTTACTATTGTTCTTGTGTTAATTAAGGAAAAATCAGAGCCTTTATTATTTAGCAACCTGTATTATTCCCTCTAAGTATCAGATGACAAATGCTGAAATGAAGAGCAAGAGGTTCTCCAAGGAAGCCTCAGCTATGCAAGATTAGCAAGAGGCTGCAGGAATTAGAAAAGTTAACAGAAATCAGAAATGTTCCTAATTTTGAGCAGACTATGATGGGCCCCATTATACATATTGGCTTTCTCCTCTGAATGTGAGCCTATGCAGCAGAATGTCCAGGTTATATTAGAAACCTGATGCTTCCTTCCTCTTACTAGGAAATTAAAAATATATTTACATTTTAAAGAAAGCACAAGGTCCTTCTCTGAGAGCCCTGTCTAGCATCTAATGTTAGAAATTACAATACTTGTCACAAATTAAAAAAAAAAAAAAAGAATAATTGCACTGACTTGGAACCCCCTTCCTTTCTTTTATCCAAACTAATAAAATGGTGGTCTAATCATTTCTCCTAAGTAAAATGATGTTTCCTTCTTGAGAGCGTTTGAGTCTACGTATAGTTCCTACTGTTTTGATACAGGGTACAGTTGTCCATATTGGCAGTCTCTTTTCACACTAATTTTCCTTAGAGACAGTATCGGTTATCTCATTGATACTGTAGTATCAGAATACAGTACCAGTCTAGAGTCTTACTGACCAAGTGCCCAGCCCTGATTAATTGACTGCCAATACCACCTTTAGTTCTAGAACATGGGAATAGTTGGTATTTTTTTTTCTTCTTTTTCCTCCCTTTTTTTTTCTTTTTCTTTCTTTCTTTCTTTTTTTTTTTTTTTTGTCTCTACATCTTCTCTGCTCTCTTTAATATACACTGGATTTGCAGCCTGAGGCTAGTACCAAGGTTAATTACCCCCATCTAATGACCTATGTCATAAAATACATTTCTGGTATTTAATAACTTTAAAAGCACTTAATACAGGACCAATGTTAGTCATTCTGTGGTATGCTTAAATCCATTAAAATAAAAAAAAAGCTCACTAAGAATATTATGCTGGGGAGAACTATTTCATAACTGTGATGCTTGGTTTGCTTGAAATCATAAAATGGTCATGAAAATGACTGGCAAAAAAACTAAGGTTAGAGTGTACCAGAGTCAAGTTTAATGACATTTCAAAGGAATAAAATGAGCACAGAATAGAGGAGGGTGAGGTGACAGAGCAATGAATTGCCCCCTGCTGCTGCTGATCCTGTTTGATCTGACAACATTGGAAGGATAACTGCTTAATGAGACTATTTGATTCAGAACCATTTGCATATTTTTCATCAGAGAAAGTGGTTCTGTAGATTATGGAATGATTCTCTTAATCTGAATATGGTGGTGATCTCAAGGACAGCGGTCCTTTGACATTTTTTATAAATGAATGGATTATCTAATTAATTGCATACCAGTGTTAATGTGTTTTTATCATAGATTCAAAGAGTCATAGAATTCTGGAGGTTTTTCCCAGGGTTTCTCAATTGGGAGGTGGCTATTTACTAGTTTTTCAAATTATATGCTGGATACCACATCTGCCTCTTTCTGTGAAAGAAGAGCAGGCAGGCATTTGTGAAGACCCAGCTTTCCCAGCAAGAGTGATAAGTCATTCTGCACCTGAAAAGCCTTATGTAAAAGTAACAAGCTAAGGAATAGGGAAAGTTATTCCATTACTTGGTGATTTCATGATTTCATATTTGTATCAAGATTTCAAATCCAACTTCCCTATTTGTGCTTGGCTGTAATTTAGAGGCAGAAATGGGAGAATGTGTGGAATGCTTTCTGATCTCTTCTGTATCTTGGCTGCTGCGTTTGTGGAAATACCTGAGTTCATTCCTTCTAGTCCTTTCCACTCTTTCCTAATGCAGCAAAATAATCTCGCCATTAATCTTATCAAGTCTGCCATTGCTCTTGGTGTAAAGACCAGCATCCTCTTCATGGCTCATGCATCCCTGAATATCTTTCAAGCCTTTGTTTTGTAGTATTTACAAGGTATTTATTACTTTTTAAATCAACTCACGTCACCTTTTCATAAAGCTTATCCTTGCCGTCCTTTAAAAAATTTCAACCCCTAATTCCGATGCTCTTTATCCCCTTTGTCTTTCTCTATTTTTTCTTTTTTTTCCTCCTTTCCTCCAGTACTTAACACTAGGTGGGTCTCTGCATCCTAGAATATAAACACAAAAAAGACAATGATTTTGCCTGATGACTGATATAACTCAAATGTCTAGATTAGTGCCTTGCACATAGTAGGCTCTCAGTAAATATAGTAAATATTTGTTAAAAGAATAGATACTGAATGAATGAATATGTTTGTGTTTGTTTCATTATTATTTAATATTTCCTCTCCCACTAGACTAAAATGAATGAAGATAGGGAACATGGTATGTTGTTTGCTTTTTTGTGCTCAGATTGTAGCCCCAGTGTGTTGCATGTAATAGTAATGTAATACATATTTTTGAATGAATGAATTAACCAAGAAAAGACTTGGAAGAATTTTAATGTTCACATGGCTGTTAAAAATTTCCCTTTAGTCCTCATAGAAGCTCAAAGCTATGTGATGCTGATTTCCATTAAATAATATTCTTTAGCAGGTGGTGATTGGGAAATAAGCTAAATAATCAACTGCATGCAGTTGTAACATTGATAATAGTTGATCAAGTCCTAAAAGCATACAAAAACCTGTATTTTCAATGGAGGGATTAAAACCAGGATCTGATTACTTTGTGCTACTTGGTTTAGATAAGAATTTCATCTCATTTAAATAAGCAATCATTATGTTTTTTGTGTAAGTGATGATGCAGGCCCTGGTAATAAGCGTTTATGTTTCCCACTTAGAGTTAGTAAAGGTGCATAAATGTGATCATTCCCAAAATAATCTTTTGGGAAACCCTATTTGGGAGTGGGGGAGATGACAAGCACTTGCAGTAGCCATATCTGTCTATTTATTTATTTATTTTGTTGAGGACATATGCTTTAGAGGCTTAACATTTAAAAGACTAAAGCAATATTATGAAGGAGACAGAAATGGTTTTCAGTGTCTGCTGAATGCACAGAAATTTGATAATTTTGTGAAGTGTTTTGAAAATAGTGGTTTTACGTGATTGATCAACTAAAAGTCCAATGAACATTGTGGCTGGAAATATGTGATAGAATACAGGATCTAAAGGGCAATAAAATGTATGGCTAATTTGTACATTCTTCCTTGGTCAACAGAGGATATGACACATGCAATGCTAAAAGGTGCATGGAGGAAGTGTACCCATTCTTCGAAAACTCTAAATCAGGGACTTAGTTGCTATTTGACACCAGGTTCCAAGCCTTAGTGTTTTCTGAAAAACATGAATTTTAAAAGGCAAGAATTTCTGAAGACACTTTCATTTTCTTTCAGGGCTGGCTAGCTGGCTTTTAGAGCCTGACCAGAAATGTTTTTATCTCTATTCGGTTCTGGAAAAGGAGAATACAGGCAGGACATTATAGAGCAATTGAACAAGAGTCAGAAGATCTGGGATCTAATGTCAGGTGGACTGTGTGGTAAATTGTTTGATCTTGGAAAAAATTACTTTAGTTTTAGTCTTCCTCCACCTCCCCAATTTTTAAAGGTAAGGAGGAGCACTGAGTATAGAGGAATTAATCTCAAAGGTTCATCCAGTGATGACAGATGTAGGAAGCAATGTTGTTCTTACTGAATTGTCAGAAAAGCTGGGACTTGAGCTCAACATGGCTTGAGAAAGGATCTTACTCTCTGAGTGTAGTAGCTGGTTAAAGACCTAGACACGAATGACTTGATTACTCTGCCTGAAACTGTTTCTTCATCTGTAAGATAGAAGACCATTCTCCTGTATTTCCCAGGAATACTGTGATTTTCCAATGGAATAAAATATATAGAAGTGTTTTATAAACACTGAAAGCCAAGGTAAGAATTAGACAAATATGGGTATCATGATTATAAGCTAAACACTCTTCAAAAGGGATACATTGCTTAGATATTTCTTGATTTCTTGAAACAAGGTTTCATTTTTGTTTTTGTCCACATCCCTAACCCTGTACCCACAGCCAAGAAAACAATTTTTAATATTCAGCGAATTCTCAACTGGTATAAGCATGTATTAAAAATTTTACATCTGTTAATAGCTTCTAAGTGGGACTTTGATGTTTGGCAGCAGAAGTGACAAAAATAATATTTGGAGTCTAAAACAAATACTGAGTTGTGATTTTAAAGCTTTTATAGTTATATTTGGACAGATAGATTGCATGTGAATATAGAATGCGGAAGCATTTTAAAGAATTTCAGTTCTAGAAAAGCTCTTTAAAGGTCAGCCTAATTAAGGCAATGTTTTTGAACCAATATAAAGTAGATACTATTATTGGAAATTCATTGCAACAGCATAGAATGGCATTTCACTTACAGTTTAAACTTTTGATGGTTAATTTGGAAAGCAAAAATGATCTTTTTTGGGGTTCCTGATCTCTGACTGAAATGACATTTTAATCAATAATAATGATTTCTCTGCTATGATTAGGAGAACTTTATTCTCTAGGTTGTGTGGCACGAATAATTAAGCAGCTCTTTTTTAGAACCCCTAAAGGAAAGTTTTTTTTTTCTTTTTTTGTAAGTGCGTGCCTATTTAATTCAGCAAAGGAAAATGGGCTCCTTAGGCAGAAGGTGAACATGGACATTTATTTACAACCTCCTGTGCATAGGTCATGGAATAAATTGGCCTGTGAGGGAAGTCCAGAAAAAACCAACCCTGGCCCCAAGACAGAGCTTCAGTTAATGCAGGCAGGCTGTGCATTTCGACTCTCATACCTAGAAAGAAGGGTTGTTCTTTTCCTGTGATGTCCCATCAGCTGTGTATATAAAAAGCTTGACTTTAAAATGTTGCCTGTTTCATAATATTGGTAGTAAATGATCTATAACTATGCAGTATTCTTCAGAGTAGGTACTTGTGAATCTGTTATATTATCACATAACTAGGAATCTCCAGACCTTTTGCTCACTTGTCTCATATCCATGTGTAAAGTAGAACATCATATATTCCTGATGGACCATTCTAAAGTGGGAAGACTTATTTGAAAAAACAAGGCTATGATTCTAATGAGAAATAATTATTAGAAGCAATGAAATATTTATGTTAGTCATTACACACGATTGACCATGAGGAAATTAAAAAGTCTTAAATGCCAAAACTATCATAAATACTATCAGAAAATATAAATGAATGTTTAAATTTTTATTTAATGATTAAATGAAAGAAAGATCACATTTATCATGCCCTGAGATACTAATCCAGTGTCACTGGTTGAAATATCGATAAAATAAATGAGAAAAAGATGAATGACTTTCCCAAAATGCTATGTCTTTATTTAGATATAATTTAGCATTTGATACCATAATTGTTACTTACTTTAGTAAATTCAGTGATTTGATTATTGTTACATTGAGTGATATACTTTAAAAATTGGAAAAGTTCATCTGACAATATACATAAATGTGATGTCTTAGAAACTCATTGTGCAAATCTGCTCTAGTCCAAAGAGGTTTTATGAAATTGAGTAGTGAGTTTGAAATTAATCAACAAGTTAGTGACAATAGATGGTTTCTACTGTTTCTTAATACATGCCGTGTCTTTGCCGCTAAATAGAAATTGCTACCCACAGATATTTTCTGGGGCATTATTTTGTGTTGCAGAGGGTATTTTTTAGAGAAGTGATTTATAAACAAACCTAAGCTTTGCCAAAATGCCATGCTATTTCTATTTTCCCTGGTAACTCACAGTCCTCTTACCCTTTTCTCTTCACTTCTTTCCTTTTGCAGCCTTCTTTTTCTGCCCGCCCCCACTCTCACCCTCCCCCACCCCCCAGTGCAGAAGGAGATGGGTCATTTTGAAGATAGAAAGTATATTACAGTGGCCTTATTCTCCTCAGGGCCTTTCAATACTCAATAATATGACTGCCTCAGCTTCTCTAGCGAAAAAAGCCACACAGGTACATCAGTTAAGTTACGGATCCTATTCTGCCTTTTCTAGAGATAGAGGAGGCCGGGGATTGCCTAAACACAGAGTTCCTTCAATTGCTGAAAGGCGCTGGCCCTAGAGCAAAATTCAACTCATCTTCCCAGGGGCCTGCCCTGTTCTGAACATCTCCAAACTAAAATGATTCTTCTTTTCTTTCTTCTTTATCAGTCTTCAATCACTGTTTTTATGTCATGAAGTGTCACCAGGTTTATGTGCCTGCCCACATTTCATAAAGTGAGAGGACACATGATAAAAATCCAAGAATAGCATCGTAAATCATCTGTGCCTCTGAATTGCTTGGAAATGTTAAATGCCTTGGTTTTGGTCCAGATGTTCAACTTGCCCCTTTTATACCAGCCTGACATACATCAATTGAAAAAAAAAAGAAAAGGAAAAGAAAAAGAACAGCTTGTTTTACAAACCCTCTGCTGTTCACTGTCAGTGTAATATTTGGTTTATTTTCCTTTCTTTTCTTATTTGGCTATTTATTGAAGCATAGAAGGATGTCTTACCTTATAGGAAAGCTATTTTCTACTACATGAAAAATAAAATTATGAGATAAACATCTGTTCTTCTGTTACTAAATGACAATGGAGTGCTAATTTTTGAATAAGATACTGTAGTCCCAGGGCTGTGTTGTGGTTTTCCACTACAAATTTAAAGACATCAGTAATCCATGAACCATGTAGAAAACAGTATATGGTGTGGCACAATTCTGTTTCTGTTGAACTATTTAATTATAATAGAATAATTCTAATTATTTGTTTCCTAATCCAAATCAGAATGTTGACCTATGTGGTGTTTCTAGAAAGTTCCAGGTAGATAGGGGTGGTGGTGATGATGATGATGCTGATGGTGTATTTAATGGTAAGAACCAAGAGTATGGGAGCCCACAAACGGTAGATACCTTTCCCTTTTAGGCTGAGGCAGCTACGAGCAAGTCAGGAAAGGCTTCAAAGAAGTGATATTTGAAGTAAAAGTACTTGTAGATCACCAGGCGATCTTTGAGATAAAGTATTTTGGATGGAATAAATGCTGTCCACAGTTGTCTTTGTTTTTTTAAGTCTTTTTACCTTGAGAATTCCTCTCTCTCAATTTTCACAATTTCTTAGTTTCTGTATATTTTGTGGAAGGGGAGGCATTTGTAAGTGAAAATTGTACGGTTAACATTTAATATGAGATAATATTTCCACTTTTAATGTTTGCTGTGTCCTTTCACCTTGGTTGTGTGCTGACCATGGATTGCTTCATTATTCATCAGTATACAGCTTTGATGAATAGTGTTAAAGCATCATCTGTATTAACATACCGAAAACATGACTGAGAGCTCTTACCCAGTTTCTAGATGCTATATCCAGTGATTTTTCTTTTTTTTTTTTGAAGAATTTGTTGTTGTTGTTGTTGTTTTTAAGATTTTATTTATTTATTTGAGAGAGAATGAGAGAGAGAGCATGAGAGGGGGGAGGGTCAGAGGGAGAAGCAGACTCCCTGCCGAGCAGGGAGCCCGATGCGGGATTCGATCCAGGGACTCCAGGATCATGACCTGAGCCGAAGGCAGTCGCTTAACCAACTGAGCCACCAGGCGCCTGTGATTTTTCTTTTTAAACAGAAGGTAGTATTGCTGGGGCACCTGGGTGGCTCAGTCGTTAAGTGTCTGCCTTCGGCTCAGGTCATGATCCCAGGGTCCTGGGATCGAGCCCCGCATCGGGCTCCGTGCTCAGCGGGAAGCCTGCTTCTCCCTCTCCCACTCCTCCTGCTTGTGTTCTGCTGTTGCTATCTCTCTCTGTCAAATAAATAAATAAAATCTTTAAAAAAAAAAAAAGAAGGTAGTATTGCTGGTGGCACCTCTCTCTGATCAGAAGCATAGCCAGATAGCTTGCATAGCACCCTGCCTTTAATATAAATGCCACTTTGAACTGTACTTCGTTATACAGAGTATTAATAGAATGACTGGTCGTACCTGCAAGGCACAGTCTTTTCCTCTCTCTCCTTCACCCACACGCAGGTTAAGTCACTGAGGGATATGCTGTCCCTGTGCATTGTTAAAGCTTTCCTCTCTGGAGATGTGATATCGTCAAAGGAAAGGTCAGGCAGTTTTCATTGTCTTTGCACACTAACACACTAATTTTAGATTTGAGTATCTAAAAAAAAAAAAAAAAAGCTACCTAAGAAGCTAAGAGGACAGTAAATTGAAGCTTCCCAGAATATTTATGATATAATAAATTTGCATATAAAAGCAAACACAGTGCTAACACAAAGGTTTCTTTTTTCAGAAGAATGGATTCTTAGAAGGATGAGTTCCCAGCAGCTGTAGTGGTCATGTCATAGTTTCTTACATTGTCTGTATGAAATGGAGCAGTTGCTTGCTTCATTATATGTGTGTATAGTGTAAAACCTACATGCCACAATGTGATTTGGGGCTTGAATTGTATGATTACCCATTGCATTAATTTGGGGTAAGATAGATGAAATAAATGGGCCCAAAATGCATTGACTCAATAAAATACAATTTTATTTCTCAAGTTTATAAAAATCCAGGGTGGTTCCATGTTCAGGAGTGTGGGAGGGAGTTGGTCATGTGATCTCCAGCGATCACATGACCAACTCCCTCCCACACTCCAGTTCTCCAGCGATCAAGACAGATGAGGGTTTTGCCTCTTCAACATGTGCTTTCCAAAATGATTCTGGGCATCACCATTCCAGTCAGGGTGAAGGAAAGAACTTGAGGTAGCTTGTGAGAGGTTTTACAGCACAGACTTTACTTCCATTCCCATTGGTTAGACTTCAGTCACATGACCTTTTTTGGTTATGCACCGCAAGCTGGGAAATATCTAGCTTAGGGCCCTGGAAAAGGGGAAAAATGGATCTTGGTGAACAGGTAGAAATCTTTGCTACACCCACTCCTTTATTTTTTCATGTAATACATTTTGGGACAAACCATTAGTTAGGCATTGCGCTAGGTGCTTTGTTTATCAGTTCATTGGCCTTCACCTGGTGCATCAGAGAAATGGCTAGTTAATTTGTCTTGCATGAGAGAAATGAGTTTAAAGATTCAGACAAAGCATATGGAAACTTGAAAATTCTAGCTTAGCTCTTTTTTTTTTTTCTTTTGGGAAAGGAAGAGCCACAAATAATTCTGGTAGTAGCATTATTTTTTTCTTTTTCTGCCCTTTGAATCTTAGTAAGAGGAATTTGCATTGTTGTTATTAGTGTTTTGTAAGAGTGCATCCCTTTATTTTTGATGTTGGAGGCATGGAAAGTTTTTACTACAGTTCCATAAACTTTCAAATGTAAGGTGCTTTATTCAGTCGCTGACCATACATTAACAGATTGTCTTTTCATTGTTATGTAGGTTTAAATGAGGGCAGATGCATCGTTGTGCTTCTGGTACTTCCCATTAATCGTCTAGCACATTTTCTTATTCAATAGAGGTATGATATTTGAGCCTTTAAATGGAATTATGGAATAGCAATCAAAGCAGCATAAAAGATTGAGACAGTTTTTCTAGTAATTAGATCATATAGCCCATTTTCTTTCTTTTACTTTATTTTCCTCCCCCTTTTTTTACCTCCCCCCTTTTCTCCATTCTCCTTCCTCCTCTCTCTCCCATCTCCTCCCATCTCCCTGTCCCCCCTTCCTCCTTCCTTCCTTCCTCCCTCCCTCCCTCCTTTCTTTCTTTTTTTTCTTTCTTTCTTTCTTTCTTTCTTTCTTTCCTTTCTCTCTCTCTCTCTCTCTCTCTTTCTTTCTTTCTTTCAACCAAATGGTTATCAATATGGGTAAAATTCTTTAAGAAGCATGTAGCTCTTTCTGTTGAAGAGGAAAAAAATCATAAGGCTACAAGTTATGTATTCTCTTCTCTGGAGACTAACTTGGACAATTAATTTTATTAATGTTGTTGACCTCAGTATCCTAATATAAAAAGTTAGGGTGTTGAACCCAGAGTTTCACAGGTCTCTTTGAGCCTTGTTACAGAAGGAGTTCAGGACAGAACCCCCTTGCCTAATGTGCCACTTTGACATGTGGATTATTTTGAGCCGAAGGCACTTGAGACCCTGTGGGCTCAAGAGAAATTTTGTCCTCCCTTAACCACACAGAAGAATCTAAATTGGAGGTCTTTCCCAGAATGAGGGTAATTAGCAGAGATGAATTTTATCTGGGTGACCCATCTGTATGGTAGGGCTAACATCTAATTACCAAACATCTGCTCTTCTTATCGCCCTGTGAAGTGCATTCCTTTCCTCTGAAGTTCCAGATCCATGCCCCCTTCTCCTTGGTTCAAAATGACATATATACCTCAAGCTACCTAAGAAGCTAAGGGATTTCCATGTCCATGTCGATTCCCTGTATAAAGGCCTATTAAATTTGATTTTCTCCTGTGAATCTGTGTCTTGTCAATTTGATTCTTAGTCCAACTAGAAGGACCTTTGAGGGGACAGTTCTTGCTCCCCAACATTATCTAATTGCTACTTAGTGTTAATGGTTGGTTATGGGCATGAGATGGATGATTATAAAATATTGGGCGAGGGGTGTATTATTTATTGTTAAATTATCTTTGAAATCCAGCTGCTGAGATTTGCATTTCTCATCACCACTAGATTGAGCTACGTGACCTTGGGAAAAATGTATAACCTCTCTGAGGTGCAGTTTCCTCATTAGCTTAAAAAGTTTTAGGTTACAAGATTATCAGCATCATAGGGTCATAGTGAGAATTTAATTAGATACTGTCACACAGCATAAGCTGTCAAAAAAAAGTTGGTCGTTTAAAATAAAAATGTCATTCCCTTTCTTTAGTCCATTGTGTTTTTCCTGAAGTTAGGGGAAATAGGATGGGATTTTTCCAAAGTAAATCTTAATTTTTTTTATGTGAAATTTGGCTATTGTCAGTGTATCACAGCCCTGGTGATGACATTAGGGTTTGCTTCACTGTCAGTTCCAGGGATGTTCTTCTCTTTTTATTCTTTAAGTCATTTGGATAAAATATTAAAGAGCCCTAAGATGAGATGTTGAAGATTGGAGGCAGGAAATAGCTGAAGAAAATGAAATGAATCTATTTTACATTTATATAGCTCTGTGGAACAGGTGAGATTTGGTATTAATTTGAATAGTAACGATGTTTACCACTCTTGCAGCACCCTATATTTTCAGAACCGTTTTCAAACTTTAATTAGTTTATCTGAACATCACTTTGGTGGGCTCAGCAAACATTCTCACTTTATATCTGTGGGCATCTATCAAAATAGCCAATTTACCTGAATCGTTTAGTACATTGAACCAAATTAAGGACATCTGGATTTGACTTGCTGATCATGCATGCTTTGTGGTTTTTATTTATTTATTTTTCTATTCTTTTCCTATTCGACATTAGACTGAATAACTTTGTAGATTTTAGTAATCCCATCTGCAAAATGGGAGATCTGAAAGAGAGTAGGGCAGACTAGACATTTCTTTTAACTTCAAAGACTTCTAGCAATTTTGTGGTTTCTGGATTTCTGATTTATAATTGGCCAGTTCCAATAGGTATCATATGTCTTTCCTCTCTTTTGAACTCATTGCTGTTGTATTCTGAAGTCCTGAGTACCAATTATTTTAGAATTTTTTAAACCTTGCCTTTGTTTTTTTTTCTAGAGAGAGACAGGCCCCAATATTTTCTCTTTCATAGTTTGTTTCTTGGCTAGACATGGGAAGCAGAAAAAGAAGTGTCCTTCCTCATTTAGGTCTCTTAGATCTTACTAGTTGGGAGGTCTTGGGAACACAATTTAAACTCTTTGAACTATACTTTTCTGTAATATGGGATTAATAAATCTGAACTATGTGATTATTGTGAGAATTACATGACAAAAAATGTGTAAAAATGCTTAGGAGATTGTGTGGCACATAATTTATAATAGTCACTTCTTTTTAGATTAGGATGGACATTTAAAGGCTTTGAGATTTATTTTGTTCCAGTTAAAATAAATGTTTTTAAATTATTTGAAAATCCTCTCCGTTCTTTAACAGAGGCTTAACTATAGTGCCATTTTGGTGATGTAACTCAAGACATTATGCACTCCTTATAAAATATTGTGTATTTTGAAAAAGATACTTAGCTCATTGGAAATATTCAGCAAACATATAGTATGGTATTTTTTTTTTACCAATACTTTGAAATTTTCCTAGCAAAGGAAGTTATTCTGAGATCAAATGGTCTCTTTAGAGTTGTATAAAATTTAAAAATATATATATAATTTCAAACCGGCAAGAAAGTTTATTATTCTTTGTACATCTTATGGCAAAGGTGATGCAAACCAGGGCACAAAGCCAGTTTCTCTTACACACAAAAAATAGTTTTGATTTGCCTGTGGAGATAATATATATGTGACTCTGTGATTTAGACTAGAGGTATGTTAAACCTGGACCACTCCATAGGTCTCTATAAAAAACCCAATATATCCTCATTGTCTATGGCTTAACTTTCTTTTCTTATACTTTTTGTGTTATGTTGATTTGTTGATCTGAGTTTAGATTTCTTACTCCAGGCATTTTTTAGTCTTAACTATAATCAGTAGAACAGGAACACTTAGGAAGAAGTACTTCCTAGTATCTAAAAGTCTTATGTTGAACCTCTGTTCTGTGCATTTAAGTGATTGTTATTTGAATTTGAATTACTACTGGTGGATTAGAACCAAAAGTAAGTTTGCTTCCAGAGTAGGCATTTTCTAAAATGTATTAAAATAACACTAATGTTGTATTATACGCAAGTGTACAGTGCAAGAAGGTTAGCATCATCTGACAGAGCTAAAAAATTCTGGGTTGAAAGCAAGATAAACTGCTTCATTGACTGTTGAAACTCTTAATAGACCTGACATTAATTTTGAAAGTCCAAGAAGGGGATATATTACATAGTATTTCCCAGACTTACATGATCACAGACCTGAACTCACAAGATAATGATAATCTTATCAAATTATCCAGCATGTGAAACCTCTTTATAATATCCATGCTGTGTACTTGTCCAACCTCTGCTTAAATGTCTGCAATAATGAGTAACCAATTATGATGATGATGATGATGATGATGACCATTATAATGACACTAGCTAAATTATGCTTTCTACATGCTTTCTCTGCACAGTTTCATTTATTAACTGTTTTAAATCTCCCACAACTCTTTACATAGATAGTATTTCTTTTTCCCATTTCATGTTTGAGGAAACTGAGTCTTGGAGTAGGTAAACTGTCCCAGCTAACACAGCAGAGATGGAGCTAAATCTGTATTTTGATTCTACAATATCTTGTCCCAAGCCCATGAATTTCATCGCAACACTATACTTTCTTTCTATATGTATGCATGTGTTACAGCCATTTGGTACCTATGATTGACTGGGTAGCTTAATAATTAAAAATATATTCAGATCCTTATTTCACCAGTTGGAAAAATTATTGGTGGTTCCTCAAGTCTTTGAGAATGAGAGTAATATCAGGGCTTGAGGGCAGATCCAGTAAGATAATGCATTGTGTTTATGGCCCAGAACCTGTCACAGGTAAGGGCTCAGTAAACATTAGCCAAAATCAATATTCTTAGCATTGTTGTTACTAAATATTGAACAAGACAATCCTAAACATAGGCCCTGGTGTGCTGAGTGACTTGTACAAGTTTGGTAATTCTCAGCACCTGGAGGGTGAGGACTAAGATTCTTGAATTAAGATTCTCTAGTCCAGTAGTGGCGTGCTTCCATTCAATTTCTCCTCTTGCCTCTTCCAAAGTCACATAATTACTCGGAGCTCATAAATTTTTTCATTAGATTAAATTGAATGAGGCGGGAGGGAGGGAAAGCAAAAGGAATTTTCTTACTGTTTAGATTTAATGTCAGAGTGCCAAGCACAGACATATTTATTATGCTTATTTTAATTTTTTTTATATACAGTAGGTTGGGAAGTCATGCATTGGTCAAAAACAAATCTGAAGTCAGAGTAAACTGCAGATGCCCAGCTGAATCAAGACTGAATCAAAGGCAGTCCCTTTGTGGAAGTCTCTTGATGATATGAGAGTCAAATAAAACTTAATCTGCCTTGCTGTTCGCCTAGCCTTTTCAAGCAGCTCTCACATACAGATATCTCTCTGGCTCCCACACATAGAACCACTCAACTTATTTTTGTATGTGCACATGCATGCCATTCTGTGTTATATGCTTGCTTTCTAAATGGAAGGACTAAATTTTACTTTTTACCTATTTTTGAGGGTTTGTTTTTCTTGCTTGCTTTCTTCCTTTTCCTTTTTTAATAGCACATTGCCTTAAATCATACTCTTTTTAAAAATATTAGTTCCAGGGCGCCTGGGTGGCTCAGATGGTTAAGCATCTGCCTTCGGCTCAGGTCATGATCCCAGGGTCCTGGGATCGAGTCCCGCATCGGGCTTCCCGCTCCTTGGGAGCCTGCTTCTCCCTCTGTTTCTCTCTGTCTCTCATGAATAAATAAATAAAATCTTAAAAAAAAAATATTAGTTCCACATAGCCCCTTTTATATTATTCTAAGTTTGAGATCATTTGTCTCGAAAGTCACTTGCTCTCTCTACCTCCACTCAGATCCTGATTTTATCTCTTGTTTGGCTTCTTACTATAGCTTCGAAACTGGTCTCTCTCCTTGTGCTATTGCCTAGAACACATTGATTATCTTGCTGCTGTCAGAGTGACCTATGGGAAGTATAAGGATATTATCATTTTCCTAGCTTAAACCATGCTATTCTCAACAGGATTAACCCCACACTCTTTACCATGACGTAGAAGAATTTTTTTGATTTGGTGTCTGCCTTAGCCTCATTATCCCACCTTTTTTAAATAGTAATATCAAATTATGTACAACTCTCCCAACAAACAATACCAATTCATAATTTTGTGTTTTGTTTATATTGGTCTTATTGCCTAGAATAGTCTATTAGCATCTTTAGGGCAGAGTCTTTGTCCTTTTCAGCAGTATTTCCTGAACGATTTTCATGGTGTGTTGTCCATGGTAGATGCTTTATTAGTGTTCTAGGGCTGCTGCTAGAAGAAAGTACCAAACACTGGATGGCTTAAACAACAGAGATCTATTCTGACAGTTCTGGGGGCTAGAATTCCAAAATCAAAGTGTTGACCGGGCCATGTTCCTTTGAAGCCTCTGTGTAAGGATCCTTCCTTACCTCTTCCAGCTTCTGTTAACTTCAGACACACTGTGGCTTTTGGGAGCAGAACTTTAGTCTCTGCCTCCATCTTTTCTTAGCCGTATTCCATCTGTGTCTGTGTGTATATCCAGATTTTCCTCTTCTTATAAAGACACTGCTCATATTGGATTATGGTTCACCCTAATGGCCTCATTTTAACTTGGTTACGTCTGCAAAGACCCTATTTCCAAAAAGATCACAATTACAGGTCCCAGGGTTTTGGACTTCAGTATCTGTTTTTGGGGGGACACAGTTCAAACCATAACAATGCTGAATAAATGTATGTGTACTCAGCTACCACTTCTGAAAAATCATCTTCTATGTCCAAAAGAGAGGTGATCACCCCACCTCCATATAACCATAATTGCATATTACTATACCTTGCACATAGTATTTATTAATTGTCCTGTCACAATATATTTGTTCATATATTTGTGTCAGTAGTTAGATTAGGAGTTCCTCAAGAAAGGGCTGTGTACTACTAATAATCTTCATATGTCACTGCCTAGCATGGTCCCTGGAAGGGAAAAACAAATGCTTATTTAACTAAATCTCTGCTTTTATTCTGACTGGATTATTTTCCTTTTTCTCCTTGAAAATTTTATTGCTGTCTGCTCGACCTTTTGTGGGAGCATCAGACTGGCTGGGTGATAAGGTTGTAATATTGAGATATAGAATTCATAGTCTCTTTCTGTGGATCTATTGTACTATAACCACTTCAGACAATGAAGAATGCTTTTACCATCTGGGGCCAGTTCATCTAACTAGCACTATCTCATAACACTCTAATAGTTTGGCTTTTTTAGAATTAGTTTAAATCATTGTTTACAAAGTATGTTTATGTTGCATGTAAAATATTTTTTGGAAAATATGTTTGCATTTTTAGCAATGATTGTTGGAAAAATTTATATAAGGGGATAACAGTAAACATTTCACATGCTTGAAGCTAGAAAATTTCTAAGGAGATGTATGGAAATTGCAAAGCTGTTTTTGTTGCTTTTAGCTAAAAAAGCTGATGGCTAAGGGCATGTTTTCCTTTTTAGAAACAAAAAGGAAATTTATCTCAACAAATAATTCATTAAATAATATGTATCCCTTTCAAAAAATATTTGGGGTGGGTTATAACTAAAACCCACAAATAGGATAGTAAAAGATAAACTGAGATTTCAAAAATTACATTGAGTATAGGATATAATTACCACAAGTGTTTGAGATAAGAAATAACCACAACTGAGCATTTACCTTAAAGATTACCTCTTTACTGGTGGTTGGTAAAGGAGAAAGATAAAATTTATGCGAGTCACTTAGGTAGCAAATCCGTGAGTATCTCCCTTTGTCTTTCTCTCCACCTGTATCTTTATTTAATCTTTATTTCAGTTATGACATAGTCCATTTTTTTGTTATATGTCGCTTAACAATGCTTTTGGTAATCTAGGGACTGTGGTTCTACCAGTCTGTGGCAGTGATGTCTTGACAAAGACTGCAAATCACTTTTAAAATGTTAATCTGACAAGTTATTTCCATTTTTCTCAAGGCAAATCTTTATTAAAAGTAAAAAGAAAACATTTAAAAATAAAGTTGGCATATTGGGGGCCTAGGTGATTCAGTGGGTTAAGCATCTGATTTCAGTTTATTTTTATTATAATTTTTTATAGAATTATTTTATTTTATTTTTTATTAACATATAAGGTATTATTTGTTTCAGGGGTACAGGTCTGAGTACAGGTAAGATTGATAAATCTTACAGGAATTCTGACTTCAGTTTAGGTCATGATCTCTGGGTCCTGGCAATCTCCCCTCAGCAGGGAGTCTGTTTCTCCCTGTCCCTCTGCCCCTCCCCCTGCTTAATGCCTCAGCTTTCTCTCTCAGAGAAATAAATTAAAATCTTTATTAAAAATAAATAAATAAACAAAATAAAAATAAAGTTGGCATAGAGAGTTGCTGCTATTGTGAATTTATTTTTCATCAAAAGAAACATGATTTCTGCTTTTTACTTTGACTATGATGTCAAAATAATAATAATAATAATGGTATCTTTTTCCATTTTAAGTAGATTTTTTGCTGAGTAAGAAACTTGGCTAAATTATTATTTGATTGATAGAAGATATACATAATAATGAAAAATATCTTAAACATTATAGAACTTAGTTATGAAGAATTTAATTATCATAAAGGTGGATAAATTTTATGTTTATTTTTATTTTTAAGCTCTTATCCAAAAGCCAATTTTCAAAAAAGGTTCTCTTGTTTTGTTTTGCTATTCTTCCTGAGAGAGTTGTGATACTAGTTTTAAGGGATACACTTCCATTATTCTTCATTATTTCTTATGTTCCACCCATTATACCTGAACTATGTGTATCATCAGAAGGCGGAAAGCAAAGAGCTGGTCTTCCCAAGAACAAAGTGTGAACCAAATTGATTTTAAAATTGCACTGTACCATGCAAGCTGTGAGGTTCTAGAAGAGTACAATCAGCTTCTCTGAAAACATGGTTAAAATAATATTTAGGGTCCATCATTTTTGGTTTCCATGTAATGAAAATATGGTATCATTAAGTGTGGTATTATGATTTTGGAAAAGGCTTTTATTGTAAATTTAGTCAGTAGACCTAATTTTAAAAAATGAAATTAAACAAATGATATTTTAGAAAACAATTATTTAAATTTTCTCTGCAAAAAGTACTTAAAATAGAGAGTTAAATGCTGGAAATATTTTTGATGACTTAGATTTCTGGGTATCATTAATACCATAATATGCTACATACATTTGGTTAATCTGTCTCTCATAATTGAATGTTCTAGATACAAAAAAAATGCTTAAAAAGTAGGGGTACCAGAACTGTTTTTTACTGCAACCATTGCATTGTTATTCTCAGCAGATGAAAAGTTGAGATTTGGATCCTAGTGTTACAAACAGATGAGCCCATGCCGTCTTCTCTTCCTCTACTCTTGCCACACTCAACAATTCATTATTCAAGGAGAAACTACATTATTTCACTTCTTGGCTTGCTTTCAAAATAAATTCCAGACTCCACAGTATGGCCTCAGAAGTCTTAACATTATTGGAAACCTGCCTAATCAATCTGATTTTAACTCTTGCCCCTCATTTCTGCCTGTTGAGCTTCCTGTTCTCAGGGAAAAATACTCTTCCTCTTTAATATATATTCACTTGACTGGAGACTCACTATTTTGTTTTCAGAGTAAACATTAACCTCCTCTATCTGTCCTATCTGTCCCTATTATAAACCCAGAAGTCTCAGTTGTGTTTTTCTGATAACGCTACTAAAATTTATCTATTTATTGTTGGTTTGTTCATTCTTCTTTTTCCTCCTTACTACCTTTCTCTTTCCTCTCTCCCTCTGCCTTTCCCCACCCCCTTTCATTTGTGGTCTACCTTCCTTTATTAAATGTACATTAAGAGAGAATGGGCCTTATCTGTCTCCATTGACATATCCCCATTGCTAGAAAGGAAAAAATAGAAACTTTAGAGTGAAGAAATATGATGGTTACCACCTTAATCAAAGGATTGAAGCTTGATCAGTAATGGGACAAATCAACATTATGCAACTTTGAGAGGTTGCACTGAGAAGGAGACAAAAATATTCACAAAAGAATCTAATCATGAGGAAACATCAGACAAGCCCAAATCCTACAAAATAATTATCCATAATATTCAAAGACTTCGACATAATAAACAAAAAAGATTTAGCAATTGTTCCAGATTAAATGAGACTAAAGAGACCTGTCAGTTTATATGTGGAATATATGATCTGAGATTTGCTTTTGCTCTCAAGGCAAACATAACCTTAGTGGTACATTTAGAGAAATCTGAATAAGGTCTTTAGGTTAGATAGCAGTACTATATAAATGTTTATTTCCATATTTTGAAGTGTCATTGTGGTTATGTAAGAGGATGCCTTTGCTTTTAAGAAATATATACAAAATTATTTAGAGTTAAATAAATGTTATGTCTGCAGCTTATTGTCACTGAGTTCATAAAAGTGTATATGTGTGTTTCTACGGAGACAGAACAAAAATTACAGAAAAAATGTAGTAAAATGTTAAAATTTGGGCAATCTCAGGGAATTTGAGCATACAGTGCTTCTTTATACTATTGCATCATTTTTGTAAGTGTGTAATTATCAAAGTTTAGAGTACAGAAAAATGCATCTAGTCAAAGCTTCCATCTATATAATCAGAGAACAAAAGAGCCACAAAGAAGGAATTTCTAGTACTGATGCACCCTAAATAAAACTTTAAGTATGCTTAAGAAAACACATGGTATAACATTAATATTCTATTTACTTATAAACTAAATTGATGTGACAAGCCAAAGACTTCTGTTTTTCCTGTTGAAATTATTATAGGTTATTGTAGGTTACGTATATAGAGGGTTCTACTTTGAGAATAACACACATTAAATATTTTCCATGCAGTTAGAGGATTAATAAATAACCTAAACAGGATTCAGAGGTGTTTTTTTCCACCCAACTTCTTCTTGATGTAAAATAATGTTTGTAGAATTAGCGTAGTCTTAAAAAAAAAAAGAAAGAAAGAAAAAAGAATGCTGGACATATAACCGAGACTTCATCAACTTGCTTTAATTTCTAAATAATGATGTTTTATATATTTCTTGGACTGGAATATTTTACTCAGAGAGTTGCTAAACCCAAGCTTTCAACTGAATGAATACCTTCTAAATAGGGTGAACTCCAAAAAGGCATTTCTTTCTTCCAAAAAATACATTATTCTTTAAGTACATTTTTTTAGGTTATAAAATAAAAGATGCTAAACAGAATTCATAATGGTTATTATCTGGCTTAAAATTCTAATAACAGACATTTCTTATAGATTTTGAATAACTGGATTGTAATATGGGAGCCAGATTTAGTTTGTAATGGGCTCAATATTGACCTTCCCTGCCACATTACCTGTGGGCATCATGCTAACATGATAAAATGGCTAGCATTGAAAGAATACCTTTGTTTATGGGGTTGGATACCTGCCATATCTTCAAATATAATAACCAACATCCCATCTAAAATTACTGAAGCATAAAAGTGAAACAGAGTGCATAATAAAGAGTATGTTAGAATCATTTAGTGTGTGCTTATTTTAAGCTCATTCAACTCCTTGTTTCCTGATTAAATCCATGCTATCCCCTTTTAAGACCATTTTTACAAATGCATTATCTCAGCCTTACATGGCTGAGAGTCATCATCAAGTGCAGTATACAAAGCCATGGCAAACCCTAGGAAAAATGTAAAAACTTTGGTGTTATATGAAGAATACAACAAAGTAACTGTACAAGGTCATAGAGCTAGAAAAGGGCAAATTGAAGTACAAACTCAAGCTTCCTAACTCTTGTTCCTGTTCCACATCTCAAAACTCTACCAACATGGTCCCCAAAGGAAATATCTATCAGAGCCAATTGAGCCTCATTTTGGTGGATCGTCTAATGAGTGAGGGATAACACACAAGGGATGTTTACGTGTGATGCCTTAGTAGATTGAGAAAGATAACTGGTTTCTTAACCATTGCATAGGACTTTTGCATGACCTCCACAAGGATTTTGAGCTTGGGTCTGCTTTTCCCATGAACTAATTGTTGAGAATAAAGGATCACCTCTGATCATAAACCTTTACTAGCTAGCCTTTTCATTGATCTTGTGACCCATGAGAGCTTAATATAAGCATTCTGATCCACCAGTTTTGGAAAAGTGGAAGTAAAGCCCCATAGATAGGAGGTTTTCGGTCTGCTCATTTAGTGGGTCAGGTATAGCCAATAGAATTAAGTAGTTGGAGTAAGTTTTTATTCAACTTGTTTTAATCAACATGTGAATGTCATGACTGCTTTTTTGGAGCTCAGAATAGAACTGAGTCTTCTCCAAATTGTACCCTGCTAGTAATACCCAGCTAAGAAAAATGTTGCTTCATTACCCCAAATCAAATTCTACCAGACTGTTTTTCAGGTTTCCCAGATCTATTTGGTTATTTTACCTAAGGACAGGTCGATGTCAAGGAAGTAGAAACAGTTATCACTTTATTCCCATGTGGGGATTTCTCTTCAGGAAGTCTGTAATCAGCTTTCCCCAGTAGAGATTTGACAATTTGATATATGCGTAGCTTCTTCTCTTTCCCCTTTATGACCTTCAACACCTCTTTTGGAAACTCTTCCCAGCACCCTCATATTCATCATGTCCCAATCATTAAATGTCACTTGTTGATTTACTACTTATTAGACCTTTTAGCATCTGATTATAAATATAGGCCCAGTCTTCATCACCTAGGAGACATGCAGTTGATTTCCTGTAGCCTCTCTTTCTGGACCTCTTGACCTATTGATTGTGTAAGTTTGCTTGGGCTTCTGTAACAAAATGCTACAAACTAGGTGGTGCTAAAACACAGAAACTTACTTTATTACAGTTCTGGAATCTAGAAAACCTAGATTAAGGTGTCAGCAGTTTGGTTCCTTCTGAAAGCTGTGAGTGAATCTTTATTTCATTCTGTTACCTTCTGGTAGACTGCTTGTAATCTTTAGAATTCCTGAGCTTGTAGATCTCTGTCTTTATTTTCATGTTGATATTTTCCCTTTGTACCCATGTCTGTCTCCAAATTTGCCCTTTTATAAGGACAGTAGTCCTATTGGATTAAGTCCCATCCTAATGACATTATCTTAATTTAACATTATATCTGCAACAAGACTGTTTTCAAATAAGGTCACATTCTGAGATACTGGGAGTTAGGACTTCAACATATGGATTTTTTGGGTGACACAATTGAATCCATAGTATCTATTATCTTTACACAAACTCTTGAGGCTCTCTTTCAACCTGGTAATAATGAATGACAGATACTAATCAGTCATTCTTTTTTATACATTTTTGTTTTTTCATAGACTTATATGGATTATATTTATTTTTGTGTCTATTCTACCATACTAGATAAGTAGAGATATAGAAGTATCTTTATCAGCAGATAAACAATTAATAAAATAATCCATACTACATTGTGTGTGCTTATGTGTCTGCCTTACTCTGAGATTATATAAAAGGAAATAATATTGAACATTTCAAATCATATTACCTTCTCATCTATTATTATCTTTATATAAATCTTCATTTATATAAACTATAGATACTTATTAAGTATTAACTTCATCATCATTGAAGCTCGCAGATGATAAACGATATACCTGAAGAGATCAGGTGAAAGGAAAGAATCACCATAAATCCACTAAGTCACTCAAAAAAATAATTGTCATTGTGAACTGACATCATATTTAGATTGAGTAGTATGGGTCACAAGTGTTACCACCTCCTCATGAACCCTCCTATTCTAATTTTACAAATAAAAGCAAGGCTCAAGACTTAATTTCCAGGGTTATATATAGATGTTCATACACCGGTCTGTCTTAATCCAACACCCATCAATGAAAGCTTCATTCTTAGGCATGCTAATGAACATGAGTTTGCAAAGAAAGTATCACTTCATATACAGAGGAAGTAATATTTTAATATTGAGATTTAAAAAAAAAGGCCAAAAGGCAGAGCATCATCAAACCCAAATTAAGGGGACCTCTAGAGGATGAGTTGGCAGGACTTAAGAGTTTTCATGTTAACAGGATTAATATTTGATCATAGAGGTAGTGGCTAGACCTATCTGAGTGGAAAGATAGTATTTTATAGGTGCACTATTTCAAAGACCACTGAGGCTTAGCTCTCTGTGGAAAATCTTTTTCTTCTATCACCAAGTCAAAGGCTACTTTATTAATTATTAATGAATATTGAGCCTTAAGCCAATAAGCACATGAAACAAGTACTCAATATCATAAATTAAAAGAGAAATGGAAATTAAAATTATGACATACCACCATATACCCATTAAATTGCTAAAATGAAGGAGATTGACAGCAACAAATATTGGCGAGGATGTGGAGCAACCAGAACTCTTCTGTATTATGGGTGGGAATCTGAAGTGTTGCTATTACATTGGAAAATAGTTCAACAATTTCATAAAAAGTTCAAATGAACCCACCCTGTGACCTAACGATTATGTTTACATACAAGGGACTTTATCGAAGAAGAATGAAAACATGTCCACAAAGGGGTTTGTGTTACTTGGTTTATAGCAGTTTGATTTATAATCACAAAAAACTGGCAACAGCCTAGGTGTCTCTCAGTAGAAGAATAGGTAAGTAAATGATGACATGTTGACAGTGGAATACCATTCAAAAACAAAACAAAACAAAACAAAAAGCAGCAACACGAATTAATCCCAAACATGTTAAGTGAAAGAAGCCAAACACAAAAAAATGCATTGCGTGTGATTCCACTGAAGTAGAACCCTAGAATAGGCAACATAATCTACAACATAAGAAATCACTTGCTTTGAGGGCAGGATGTTGACTAAGAAAGGATACAAGGGAATTTTTGGCATGATGAAAATATTCTCTCTCGATAGGACAGTGGATTGAAATACAGCTTTCAGATCTGTGTAGTGTATAAGTAAATTCTTCCTCAGCAAAAATGGCTTTTAAAAATGTTTAAATACAGATCATAGGTAGCTTACTCAGAGAAGAAACTGCTCTGTGTGAATTATTGTGTGTGTCCGAGTACTCATGTGCCAGTAAGCACATCAACATACAGGCACACACTGCACATGTATGACAACTGGCCCAGACTGAGCTGTTACCACGTATGAAGAATAATGAGATATTGGGTAGATTTAAACCTGAAAGTTCTTCTCAGAAATCCTGTTACAGACTGCTTTTTAGAAACAGTGAGGTGAATTACCCCCCTTTTTTGTCCAAAGTGCCCCTCAAATTGAGTTCACTAAACCTGCTCCCCCAACCTCTTGCATCCTGTACTTTTTCCCTGGACATCTTCCCTAGCCAGATGCTCATTCAAAATGATACTGTTATCCCTTTGAATGAACTCTGCTCAAAGAGATACAACTCCCGTGATGCCATGACAAACCCAGCTTGTGCAAAGGCAGTACTAATTTTAAAACTCAAGTGTTATGTCTGGGATTTTTTTTTTTTTTTTATTAACCTCTCCTAGAACTCTACTGTGCTGTCATACATAAATCAGAGAATTATGAAAGAACTAGTCAAAGTGGCTGTTTCCTTCTAAGGCTGTAATTTGGCTCCATGAATTATTAATTATTAGACTGGTATGGCATCAGCTCCTCAGAATTCAATATAAATGTAAAAGGCACACCTTATCAGTTAGAATTTAAGGAGCTGAAGTAATGTAATTCTTAACATTTAGTGCTTTGTATATGTTAAAGGGATTTGGAATATTCAACCCACGAAACTTTCTGAAATAAAATACGAAGTAAAGAAGGCTTCTTTTTCTTTCTTTCTTTCTTTCTTTTTTTTTTTTTTTTTGGTTAGTAGATTTGAAATTCAGTATAAGGAAGCAGATGTGGATTGCTTCAAGGGTTTTGATTGTTGTGAAGGATGGAGTTGTTTCATAGATAACAGGACATGTAAAAGACTGTGGTTAAAGAAAACTGAAAGTAAATCTTTGGAACATCTTGCATCTTTGCTGCTGTTAAGGAGGAAATAAATAATGCACCAAGGATTGAAGTTATGCTAAAGATAAGTTCATTGTTGAAGGCAGACAACTGATATAGTAAGTATGTTATTTTTCATATGCAAATTATAGCTCTTAAAAGAAACAAAGATCGAAGAATATATGTATCCTTTCTGGTTTTTTGCTGGGAGATTTAGCTTTAATACTTGATGAAGCCTTCCAGTCATTCCCCTTTAATATATAATGCCATTTTTTTTAAACATTCTGCAGAAAAACGTAAGAGCTTACATTCTGTTCTTTTTTTCAAACACAAGATTAGTCTCATTCATGTGCAGGACTTTTTTTTTTTTTTAGCAATTTCTAAATATTTTAGAAGCGTGCTCTACATATACACACATCAGCCTCTATCAAATTCAGACAACAACACTTAACTAATATTACAAATTCCACGCTGCTCAACATTGTAATTTAAAGAAGGAAATTTCATTGAATCTCTGATCTATCTAATGATTTTGAATTGGTGGTTTTTATCAATATAAATTCTAATACAGTAGAAATATATGTTGTGGTTAGCTATGCTAAAATGAATATGTTATGCTTCACCAGCTTAGCCGTTCTAAGAGATTATTTTAAAGAAATAATTATTTTGCTAAATCTCTGCAAACTTTCATATTATTAATAGAAATTTCAGTAGCTTTATTACTTTGACTTCTCTTCAGTGATCTGTTTGACTTAAATTGAAACAGACTACATTTAAAAAAAATAATTCTATTCTGTGGGGTTGCATTTGGTACAGGAAAATAGATAGTAAATTCATTCTATAAAAATAACTAAATGTGAAAATGACCTGGGAGATAAAAATACCTTGATTATGCTCTGTTGCTTTTCTGTAGCAGTTTTAACAAATTGACAAGTTAAAATTTTGCTTGAATCCTATTTTGACGATCAAGTATTAAAAATTGAGATGGTTTTCTTTTTAGGCCAGAGAGGCCAAGCTGTCACCCATAGCACTTCAAAGATAAATGACAGTGCATCAGAAATCATGAAAACTATAATTTTAAGTATGCTTGCACAATGGCATATGTGTCCAAAGAGTTTCCTGAAAGACAGAGATTATACCACACGATTGTATGGTACATTAAAACAAAGAAAACAAAATGATGTTTTTCCTTTAGAGTGAAATAATTCATTTTCTATTTAAACTGTTTATAAAATCAGGGGCAAGAATACATCAGAATGACAATTACATGAACTGTTTCATTGTTAATAGGCTACCATTTTAGACCCATTTATACTACTGGCCATCAACTATCATTTAAAAATTGATATTTTTCTGACTTTATTTTCTGTATGAGAAGTTGACCCTTTATATTGTCAGGAAGGGGTGGAAACTGTATAGAAGTAGTTTTATTATAATACATTTACTATAATACATAAGATTGTGATGTACAAAGTGTGCTTTGGTTCAATATTAATACAAAACTTTCTTTATAAGTAACGTATTTCCAAGATACAGTTTCTGTCCTATCTCTTTTGGGCAGCAAATTGCCAGAACTTGAGGGTTCCCTGGAACCCTTGGGAATAAAATTGGGTCTGGACTTAATTGCAAATGATGGATTCATTCTTCTTTCAGCTTTGCTAACCAGATCTGACCCCCTACCTTCAGTTGTATCAGGAGTTTGGATTATATATTTGGATTTTCAATGAAACTATAGAATATAGGGGTCAGGCTTTTTCATGGGTCAATTTTTTAGATGAATCTTAAGTTTTCAGTTATCCAGTGAAAGATGGTAAGTTTAAAATCTATAACAACTTAGGAACAGGACAGCCTTTTGGAGAAAAGCAGTATGCAGAGAGTATCTTTTGGCCCAACCCAGGCATTATTCTATTAAAGAGCTATTGAACTGGGGAAGAAAAAGGTATCCCTTTGGTTGGAGCCCCTGCTGTTCCTGCCCCTTATCTGTGTCAGTTTTTCTGGGATCACTTTCTGTTCTGATTTGTCCTTGCCCTGGGTTAGTCTGTAGGGTTGGTCTCTAGATTTCGTATCTTTGGCCCTATTAAGCCATGATAAGCATTTTAAGTTTGCTCATTTGCTATCCCTGTCTGGTGCTTTCTTTAAGTCTTGTTTTACTTGTAGAAGGCTTGAGCCATTGTAACTTTTGAGGCCACAGTTTCAAGACAGTTCTTATGGCGCAGATGATTTTTTTTTTTTTTTAAAGAAGAGATATCTTAGGATTCACTTAAAATTTCAGCCTGGCGTGAGATATAACTGATTTTGAAAATAAGCTGTGCTACTTTCTAGCAATTACTAGTTCCCTAAGTTCTCTGAGACTTTGTCGTTCCCTATTTGTAAATGAAGATATTAATACTACTTATCTAATTTGATTATTGAGAAAATTGAATGAAACAATGCATGTAAAATACTTAGTATTTGCCTTGCATGTAGTAAATGCTCAATAAATTTATTACTGCCTTCACCTATTCTATCAACATGGTTTATGCTTTTCTAAAAATCACTGCAATTAATTCTAGTTTGGGGTAATAATGGATCTGGTCTATTTTATGGATTCTAAGTATGGCAGTCATGAATCTTATTTAAATGTATATTTATTTTTAATGAAGAGTAAAAATCAAATGGTTTCTGTCATTAGCAGCTCACCACATAATCATGCTGTGGTAGAAATCTACTTGTAAAGAGTAGCCTCCCATTTTTCTTCAAATAGGATCAATAAATGTGAGTGATTTCATTAGTTATGAAATATATCAAGGAGAAATATAACAGCATACATCAGGTAATATAATTTAATGCGGGCAGACAAAGTGAGACTAATTAATGGGGTTAGGTTTTCCCAGGAAATATTTATATAATTAATTTCTACACTTTGAAAAACAGTCCTACAAGGATTTCCAGATTCTTTGCCTTAAGTAAAGCTGCGCCTTCTCTCTTTTAAGACCTAACTTTTTTCTAGAACTTTACTGTTAACACTACCATGAAATATTTTTCTTACTTTTAACATTTCTACTGTGAGAAAACCAGAAACTTGTTTCTGTATTATTTTGAATTTTTATCTATTTTTTCATTATATCCTTGTTTTTCCTTGAATTTCATTACAAGGTTTTAGAATCCCATGTTTACTGCTGAACCTTCGTGGGCCACCTGATGCATACTGGTGTTTCTGTAGATAAGTAAGTAATATAGCTCAATCTCTAAATGCTAGTTCAATAAGTCATATAGATATACATTTAGTAACAACTCGATGTTTCCAAAATAATAGTAAAAGATTAGTATTTTCTACATGGCTTTATCTGTGTGATGGTACAAAAGTCATGCCTATCATAATTTCAAAAACTAAATATTTGATGACATTTTGTGCCTGGAAGCACAGAAACTAACTTCATAATGGCTTTTTTTTTTTTTTTTTTAAATTTAAAAAAATATTTTATTTTACCTTATTTTAGTTGACTTTCCTAGACTAATTTTTTTTTTTTATTCTTATGTTAATCCCCATACATTACATCATTAGTTTTAGATGAAGTGTTCCATGATTCATTGTTTGTGCATAACACCCAGTGCTCCATGCAGAACGTGCCCTCCTCAGTACCCACCACCAGGCTAACCCATCCTCCCACCCCCCTCCCCTCTAGAACCCTGTTTGTTTTTCAGACTCCATCGTCTCTCATGGTTCGTCTACCCCTCCGATTTCCCCCGCTTCATTCTTCCCCTCCCGCTATCTTCTTCTTCTTCTTCTTTTTTTTTTTTCTTAACATATATTGCATTATTTGTTTCAGAGGTACAGATCTGAGATTCAACAGTCTTGCAAAATGCACAGGGCTTACCAGAGCACATACCCTCCCCAGTGTCTATCACCCAGTCACCCCATCCTTCCCACCCCACCCCCCACTCCAGCAACCCTCAGTTTGTTTCCTGAGATTAAGAATTCCTCATATCAGTGAGATCATATGATACATGTCTTTCTCTGTTTGACTTATTTCACTCAACATAATACCCTCCAGTTCCATCCACGTCGTTGCAAATGGCAAGATCTCGTTCCTTTTGATGGCTGCATAATATTCCATTGTATATATATACCACATCTTCTTTATCCATTCATCTGTTGATGGACATCTTGGCTCTTTCCACAGTTTGGCTATTGTGGACGTTGCTGCTATAAACATCGGGGTGCACGTACCCCTTCGGATCCCTACTTTTGTATCTTTGGGGTAAATACCCAGTAGTGCAATTGCTGGATCATATGGTAGCTCTATTTTCAACTTTTTGAGGAACCTCCATACAGTTTTCCAGAGTGGCTGCACCAGCTTGCATTCCCACCAACAGTGTAGGAGGGTTCCCCTTTCTCCGCATCCTCTCCAACATCTGTCGTTTCCTGACTTGTTAATTTTAGCCATTCTGACAGGTGTGAGGTGGTATCTCATTGAGGTTTTGATTTGGATTTCCCTGATGCCGAGCGATATTGAGCACTTTTTCATGTGTCTGTTGGCCATTTGGATGTCTTCTTTGGAAAAATGTCTTTTCATGTCTTCTGCCCATTTCTTGTTTGGATTCTTTGTTCTTTGGGTGTTGAGTTTGATGAGTTCTTTATAGATTTTGGATACTAGCCCTTTATCTGATATGTCATTTGCAAATATCTTCTCCCATTCTGTTGGTTGTCTTTTGGTTTTGTTGACTGTTTCCTTTGCTTTGCAAAAGCTTTTTATCTTGATGAAGTCCCAATAGTTCATTTTTGCCCTTGCCTCCCTTGCCTTTGGCGATGTTTCTAGGAAGAAGTTGCTTCGGCTGAGGTCAAAGAGGTTGCTGCCTGTGTTCTCCTTTAGGATTTGGATGGACTCCTGTCTCACATTGAGGTCTTTCAACCATTTGGAGTCTATTTTTGTGTGTGGTGTAAGGAAATGGTCCAGTTTCATTCTACTGCATGTGGCTATCCAATTTTCCCAACACCATTTGTTGAAGAGACTGTCTTTGTTCCATTGGACATTCTTTCCTGCTTTGTCAAAGATGAGTTGACCATAGAGTTGAGGGTCCATTTCTGGGCTCTCTATTCTGTTCCATTGATCTATGTGTCTGTTTTTGTGCCAGTACCATGCTGTCTTGATGATGACAGCTTTGTAATAGAGCTGGAAGTCCGGAATTGTGATGCCGCCGGCTTTGCTTTTCTTTTTCAACATTCCTCTGGCTATGCGGGGTCTTTTCTGGTTCCATACAAATTTTAGGATTATTTGTTCCATTTCTTTGAAAAAAGTGGATGGTATTTTGATGGGGATTACATTGAATGTGTAGATTGCTCTAGGTAGCATTGACATCTTCACAATATTTGTTCTTCCAATCCATGAGCATGGAATGTTTTTCCATTTCTTTGTGTCTTCCTCAATTTCTTTCATGAGTATTTTATAGTTTTCTGAGTACAGATCCTTTGTCTCTTTGGTTAGATTTATTCCTAGGTATCTTATGGTTTTGGGTGCAATTGTAAATGGGATCGACTCCTTAATTTCTCTTTCTTCTGTCTTGTTGTTGGTGTATAGGAATGCCACTGACTTCTGTGCATTGATTTTATATCCTGCCACTTGACTGAATTCCTGTATGAGTTCTAGCAGTTTTGGGGTGGAGTCTTTTGGGTTTTCCACATAAAGTATCATATCATCTGCAAAGAGTGAGAGTTTGACTTCTTCCTTGCCAATTTGGATGCCTTTGATTTCTTTTTGTTGTCTGATTGCTGTGGCTAGGACTTCCAATACTATGTTGAATAGCAGTGGTGATAGTGGACATCCCTGCCGCGTTCCTGACCTTAGGGGGAAAGCTCTCAGTTTTTCCCCATTGAGAATGATATTCGCTGTAGGTTTTTCATAGATGGCTTTTATGATATTGAGGTATGTACCCTCTATGCCTATACTCTGAAGAGTTTTGATCAAGAAAGGATGCTGTACTTTGTCAAATGCTTTTTCTGCATCTATTGAGAGGATCATATGATTCTTGTTCTTTCTTTTGTTAATGTATTGTATCACATTGATTGATTTGCGGATGTTGAACCAACCTTGCAGCCCAGGGATAAATCCCACTTGGTTGTGGTGAGTAATCCTTTTAATGTACTGTTGGATCCTATTGGCTAGTATTTTGGTGAGAATTTTTGCATCCATGTTCATCAGGGATATTGGTCTGTAATTCTCCTTTTTGATGGGGTCTTTGTCTGGTTTTGGGATCAAGGTAATGCTGGCCTCATAAAATGAGTTGGGAAGTTTTCCTTCCATTTCTATTTTTTGGAACAGTTTCAGAAGAATAGGTATTAATTCTTCTTGAAATGTTTGGTAGAATTCCCCTGGGAAGCCATCTGGCCCTGGGCTTTTGTTTTTTGGGAGATTTTTGATGACTGCTTCAATTTCCTTAGTGGTTATAGGTCTGTTCAGGTTTTCTATTTCATCCTGGTTCAGTTTTGGTAGTTGGTACATCTCTAGAAATGCATCCATTTCTTCCAGGTTATTTAATTTGCTGGCATAGAGTTGCTCATAATATGTTCTTATAATTGTTTGTATTTCTTTGGTGTTGGTTGTGATCTCTCCTCTTTCATTCATGATTTTGTTGATGTGGGTCATTTCTCTTCTCTTTTTGATAAGTCTGGCCAGGGGTTTATCAATCTTGTTAATTCTTTCAAAGAACCAGCTCCTAGTTTCGTTGATCTGTTCTACTGTTCTTTTAGTTTCTATTTCATTGATTTCTGCTCTGATCTTTATTATTTCTCTTCTCCTGCTGGGTTTAGGCTTTATTTGCTGTTCTTTCTCCAGCTCCTTTAGGTGTAGGGTTAGGTTGTATACTTGAGACCTTTCTTGCTTCTTGAGAAAGGCTTGTATTGCTATATACTTTCCTCTTAGGACTGCCTTTGCTGCATCCCAAAGATTTTGAATAGTTGTGTTTTCATTTTCATTGGTTTCCATGTATTTTTTTTAATTCTTCTTTAATTTCCTGGTTGACCCATTCGTTCTTTAGTAGGATGCTCTTTAGCCTCCATGTATTTGAGTTCTTTCTGACTTTTGTCTTGTGATTGAGCTCTAGTTTCAAAGCATTGTGGTCTGAAAATAGGCAGGGAATGATTCCAATCTTTTGGTACCGGTTGAGACCTGATTTATGACCTAGGATGTGTTCTATTCTGGAGAATGTTCCATGGGCACTAGAGAAGAATGTGTATTCCATTGCTTTGGGGTGGAATGTTCTGAATATGTCTGTAAAGTCCATTTGGTCCAGTGTGTCATTTAAAGTCTTTATTTCCTTGTTGATCTTTTGCTTAGATGATCTGTCCATTTCAGTGAGGGGGGTGTTAAAGTCCCCCACTATTATTGTATTGTTGTCGATGTGTTTCTTTGCTTTTGTTATTAATTGCCTTATATAATTGGCTGCTCCCATGTTAGGGGCCTAGATATTTACAATTGGTAGATCTTCTTGTTGGATAGATCCTTTAAGTATGATATAGTGTCCTTTCTCATCTCTTATTACAGTCTTTGGTTTAAAATCTAATTTGTCTGATATAAGGATTGCCACCCCAGCTTTCTTTTGGTGTCCATTAGCATGGTAAATGGTTTTCCACCCCCTCACTTTCAATCTGGGGCTGTCTTTGGGTCGAAAATGAGTCTCTTGCAGACAGCATATCGATGGGTCTTGTTTTTTAATCCAGTCTGATAGCCTGTGTCTTTTGATTGGGGCATTGAGCCCATTTACATTCAGGGTAACTATTGAAAGATAGGAATTTAGTGCCATTGTATTGCCTGTAAGGTGACTGTTACCGTATATTGTCTGTGTTCCTTTCTGGTCTATGTTGCTTTTGGGGTCTCTCTTTGCTTAGAGGACTCCTTTCAAGATTTCCTGTAGGGCTGGTTTTGTGTTTGCAAATTCCTTTAGTTTTTGTTTGTCCTGGAAGCTTTTTATCTCTCCTTCAATTTTCAATGACAGCTTAGCTGGATATAGTATTCTTGGCTGCATATTTTTCTCGTTTAGTGCTCTGAATATATCCTGCCAGTCCTTTCTGGCCTGCCAGGTCTCTGTGGATAGGTCTGTTGCCAATCTAATGTTTCTACCCTTGTAGGTTACATATCTCTTCTCCCGAGCTGCTTTCAGGATTTTCTCTTTGTCTATGAGACTCGTAAGTTTTACTATTAGATGTCGGGGTGTTGACCTATTTTTATTGATTTTGAGAGGGGTTCTCTGTGCTTCCTGGATTTTCATGCCTGTTTCCTTCCCCAAATTAGGGAAGTTCTCTGCTATAATTTGCTCCATTATACCTTCTGCCCCTCTCTCTCTTTCGTCTTCTTCTGGGATCCCAATTATTCTAATGTTGTTTCGTCTTATGGTATCGCTTATCTCTCGAATTCTGCCCTCGTGATCCAGTAGTTGTTTATCTCTCTTTTTCTCAGCTTCTTTATTTTCCATCATTTCATCTTCTATATTACTGATTCTCTCTTCTGCCTCATTTATTCTAGCAGTTAGCGCCCCCATTTTTGATTGCACCTCATTAATAGCCTTTTTGATTTCTACTTGGTTGGATTTTAGTTCTTTTACTTCTCCAGAAAGGGTTTCTCTAATAACTTCCATATTTTTTTCAAGCCCAGCTAGTATCTTTAAAGTGATGATTCTGAACTCTAGATCTGACATCGTACTAATGTCCGTATTGAGTAGGTCCCTGGCAGTCGGTACTACCTCTTGTTCTTTTTGTTGAGGTGATTTTTTCCGTCTTGTCATTTTGTGCAGAGGAGAATAGATTAATGAGAGAACAAAATGCTAGCAGAGTAACAACGTCCCCAGAAAATATACTCTAAACAAATCAGAAAAAACCTGAAGCAGTGGGAAAAGAAAGGGAAAGAGAGAAAAAAGAAAAAGAAAAAAAAGAAAAAGATAAAGATAAAAACAAAAACAAACAAAACAAAACAACAACAAAAAAACCAGAATGTGATCAAATATGATCAGTGCCACACACTAGATTTGGGGTGTATTTTGGTCTTTTAGAAGAAAGTGCCTCCCAAAATTTTAAAGAAAGAAAAACTTATATACGTACAAAAATAAGGGTTGATATGAAGGGATGGAATATGACTGTAAAGATGGAAATTATAAAAAATTTTATAAAAGGAATTGATAAGAAGTTGTTTGAAAAAAGAAAGAAGAGGATTTAAAAAAAGAAAAAAAAAAGGGAGAGGATGTGATCAGGCAGGGGAACAGAAAACACCATATACTAGAGATTTAGGGTATATTTTGATCTGTTAGAAGAAACTATCTCAAAATTTTAAAGAGAGAACAACTTATATATATAAGCCAAAAATATGGGTAACTACTATGAAGGGATAGAATATGACTCTAAAAATGAAAAATAAAAATGTTTTTTTTTTAAAAAAAAAAGGGATTGATAAGATGTTGGTTGAAAAAGGGAAAAAGAAAAATTCAAAAGAATAAAAAAAGAAAAAAAGACAGTTAAAAAAAAATTAACTTTGAAAGACTACAGAATCATGGTAAAAAAGCCATGAATTCTATGTGCAGTAGTCCCCTAGAGCTGGAGTTCTGCCGTTCTCATTGATGGGTAAACTTGGTCTTGGCTGGCTGTTCTCGCTGATCTTCTGGGGAGGGGCCTGTTGCCTTGGTTTCCAAATGTCTTTGCTGGAGGCAGAATTGCCCCGCCCTTGCCCCCTCCCAGCTAAGTAATCTGCTGGGGTTTGCTCTCCGGGGCTTTTGTTCCCTGCGAGCTTTCCGTACAGCTTTGGAAGCGGAGAGTGAAAATGGCGGCCTCCCAATCTCCGCCCCGGAGGAGCCGAGAACTCGGGGCCCCGCTTCTCAGTGAGCCCCCAGAGAAAAGCCGTCAGTCACTCCCGTCTCCCCGGTCTCCAGCCGCACTCCGTGCTCACCCGGCCTGTGACCGCGCGTTTCTATCTCTGGCACCCGACCCCGGGTGGAGTCTCCAAACCCAGCAGATCCCTGCGGCGCACTCACGCGCGGCTCCTCCCGGGGGAGGAAGGTGAGTCTCCCCGGGTCTGCCGCTTGTTGGGTCCCTGCTGGAGGAGCAGGGGCCCGACTGTGCCGCGGATCACAGTTTATGGCAACCCCGAGCTGAGAGCCCGCGCCTGGGCTCCGCCTCTGCAGCCGGCTTCCCTGCTCCGATACCTGGGAGCTCTGCCACACTCAGGCACCCCCGGTCTTTCTGTGACCCCGAGGGTCCTGAGACCACACTGTCCCGGAGGGTTCCACCCCCCGCTTAGCCACCAGAGTGACGTCCCTCAGTGGAGCAGACTTTTAAAAGTTCCGATTTTGTGCTCCGCGGCTCTATCACTTGCCAGAATCGGCCGCCGGAGGCCCCTCCCCCGCCGTCTATCCTCCCGAATATCGCCTCGGATCCACTTCTCCGCACGTCCTACCTTCCAGAAAGTGGTCGCTTTTCTGATGAGAGAGTTGTTGCTCTTCTTTTCTTCGACCTCCTGTTGAGTTTGTAGGTGTTCAGAATGGTTTGATCCCTATCCAGCTGAATTCCTGAGAGGAGACGAAATCCAGGTCTCCTACTCCTCCGCCATCTTGCTCCGCCCCTCCCCATAATGGCTTTTATTCCAAGTTTTCCAATGACTACTTTGAAACCATTTGAATTAAGATGTGTATAATAGGAGAAACACTGCCTTACTCTCCAACTTTGCATTTCTGTGTGAAGATATATTCCCCTCTCTTCTCTTCCTCCCCCAGCTTAAAATTAGCCCCTTTTGGGGAGCATTATTAAAGTTCTCTTGTAGGATGCTTACATGATAGGTGTTAGTGTATCAAGAAACTAGGACAGAACATAGCACATAATAAGTAATCATTTAATTTTAATTTTAATTTTTATTCCACATTCCACCTTTAAGGTTTGTATACCAAATATTGAGATGAAAATGATCTGGCTATTATCACTTTGATCAGCTTGTATTTGGAGTTAGTTTATTCTCCAGATTTTACAAAATCACAATCAAGAGTTACTTCTTATTAGACTTTGGAGAGTCCGTTACATTATTTAGATCTCATGGATTTTAGATTAGAAATAGACCTGGGGGATCATGTAGTTCATTACAAAAATGGGGAGATAGTTACCAAAAGGCCTCTTGAAGGTCATAGAGCCTGTTAATGGTAAAGCCAGATACAGAAATCAGGTCTCCTGACTTCTTGTTTAATGTCCTTTTTAGTGCACTGTATTTCCTCTGAGTTGGATCAATAAACAGTTCCTTGCTGACATTCAGAAATCTCTCACATATTTGTGGATAATGTAGCATAGTGGCTATTTTGAGTTATTACCCCAGAAGTTAAAATAACAAAAGATAGTTTTCATTTGCATATGCTTTTGTGTCTAAATTATTTCACAATGTAAACTTTTTTTTTCTCTAAAATAATAATAGGTTTCTGTTATTTTGGTTTTTCTAGTTTTCTCAAATGGGATGAGGGATGGAGACAATCCAAGCACTAATCTGACTGCCAGCAACTATTTAGGTCAGTTTCTGAAAATCACTAAGTAATGTACCAAAACCTGGTGACAGTTTTTGTATTTTTCATTTTAGAAAACTTTCATTTACATTATCTCACTTAAACCAACATAGCTCCTTTTTACACCCATATTAAAGGTGTGGAAATTGAAGTTCAGAGGTGATATAATGCCAAAGGTTACATGTTTAGTGCCTGGGTTATATACAACCTGGATTACATTTTATGATTGATTACAAATCCAAGTCTTGAGCTCTTTGTACTCTCTTGCATGTTCTCTTTAGAAAATGGGTGTGAGTAGATTTGTGACTCATATAGGTCTCAAATAAGGACCAATGAAATTATACAGTGGACCTTGTATGTGCAGTGCAGATTGTTTGCATAATACTTTCTCAATTTCTTGACTTTCTCACATCAAATGTTTCTGATTCCTATTATCTATCACTAGTTGTCATTATGTCTGAGGTGCTGTGGTTCACAAAAATTATGAAAAGAATTATTTCATTTTTCTGAATCATTTTTCTTCTGCAGAAACTTCATGTATTCGGTTTTATTGATGCTCTAACAAATTATCACAAACTTAAAACAGTACCCATGTATTAGCTCACAATTTTCTTTGGTCAGGAGTATGAGCATAGCATGGATTTCTGCTACATTCTCACGAGGCTGAAAGCAAGGGATCAGCAAGCTGCTTTCCTCCCTCCTTCCTTTTCTTCCTTCCTTTCTTCTTTCCTTTCTGCAGCTGTAGGGGAAAATCTTTCCAGGATGATTTAAGCTGTTGGCAGAATTCAGTTTCATATGATGTAGGATTGAGATCTCTGTTTCCTTGCTGGCTGTTCCCTGTAGTCATTCTCAGCTCCTGGAGTCCACTTATATACCCTGGCTCATGATCCTCTTCAAAGCCAGAAATGGTAGGTCAAGTTTTTCTCACACCTCTCTCTGCCCTCCTCTTCTCCCTCATTTCTGTGGCCTCATCTTTTCATTCACAGACATCTGCTGGACTCTTCCACCTTTCTCTTTTGCTTTTAAGGACTCCTGTGATTACATTGGGCCCAGTGATTATCCAGAATAATCTCCCTATTTAAAGTCAGCTGATAAATAATCTTAATTCCATCTGCAAAGTACCTTAATAGCAGTACCTATATACTTGTGTGATGGAATAATCAGGAAATGGGAATCTTGGAGGGATATATTTAGAATTCTGCCTGTCATATCATGGTAAATGTTTTTCGTATTAAGCATTTTTCATATTGGACAGGAATATGCCCTTAAAATCATGTATTTCAGTTTACAAAGTACCTTTACATTTATTACCTTACATTGTTTTCATGATATCTTTAGGGGATGGAGTAATCATCCCCATTTCATAGATAAGGAAACAAAGGCACTGAGTTTAAAAGTTTTTCTCGGATGTACTAGATTTATAATTTAAAGCATATTGAGTTCCTATCAGTGTAAAGAACATCTGCTAGTCCTTAACCTAATAAAAGAAAACCAAGCCTTTATTTTACTCTTCCTGTTTTAATTATTTATACAATTGACTTATTATTTCTTTATTCTTTCCTGACTTGTGAATCCTCAAAGATTACAAACCAGATTCAGGATAAGTGAGATTATTGGAAGATTAAAAAAAAAAAAAATGCCTGGCTCTTTGGCAATATAATTCATATATTTCCAAGCTTTGTTTACTGAGAGGACTTGGAAGAAATAACACTCCAGTAGCAATGAGCATGCCTACCCTAGATTGTGGTATTTATTTATTTATTTATTTATTTATTTATTTATTTATTTATTTTAAGACTTTATATATTTTTTTGAGAGAGAGAGAGAGAGAGCACAAGATGGGGGAGGGTCAGGGAGAAGCAGACTCCCCGCTGAGCAGGGAGCCCAATGCGGGACTTGATCCCGGGACTCCAGGATCATGACCTGAGCCGAAGGCAGTCGCTTAACCAACTGAGCCACCCAGGTGCCCTAGATTGTGGTATTTAAATACCATTGTCCAAGGAATCCTTGGATAAGTGGCTGATTCCAGGGCTGCAGAAGGAAAAATACAAGATGAGCTTGAAGTATCTTTGGCAACCAAAGAAGTAAGGAGTGCTTCAAAGGATGGGGTCATGTCAAAGGACATAGGCACAAACATGGAAGAGCTCCCAATGGCCAAAGCTAGAAAACTAGAGCAACCCAATAAATTAGTATATTTGTGAATTTTAACCCATAGAATAAAAAAATATCCATGAGTCAATACTGAGATAGAGATAGGAGAGACACAGCTCTTTCTTATGGAGGAATTCCAATGTAATAAATAGGATGGAACATCAACATTAAGAAGCCATGGTCATAATTGTAGGCAAGACCAGCTGACGGATTCTGAAACTAGTGGATGGAAGTTTGAGAAAGAACAAACTTTTCTTACTTTCAAAGCATCCCCCCCCCACCAGTCTTTATTAATTTCAAATTAATGACTTTACAGTGGAAAAACCTTGGAGATACATCTGAACAAGGTGATCATGGTTAACATCACTAGTGATGAGACATGGGATGTTGTATATCCCTGACATGATACCCTGAAGGGGCACATCACTTCTGTTTTATTCTTGAGAAAAATATATAACCACAATCTAATCATAAGAAAGTATCAGACACTATACAAAATTATTCAAGGAACAGTGTACAAAATTATTTACTAGAACTCTTCATTATATTGTATCATGGAACAGAAAAAAAAGAGAGTGAGAAAAACACTGGTAAAATCTGAATAAAGTTTGTAGTTTCTTATTTTGATCATGACACTGTTAATGTAGTTAGCATGGAGAAGGCTGAATGAAGAGTACATGGGAATTCTCTGTTCTAGTTTTGCCATTTTTTTAGTCTAAAATAATTTTTTGTAAAGTCTGATTCTTCTGTTAAGTACCTTTGTGATAACACTGGACAACTCACATAACCTCTTTAAGCTTCCAAATTTAAGTATCTTTAAAGTAGGCCTAACCACACAGAGCCTGTTACAGACACAGCATGTGAAATATAATTTATATAAAATAATAATTAAAAGCAGTGCCTTCAGAGTCATATATGTGGTATAAATATTGGTTCTGCCATTTAATACTGTGTGACCACGTAACACTTACCTGTTTTTAAGTCTCATTTTCCTTATTTTTAGTATGTGTAAGCTTACTCTGAGTTTTAAATATGATACAACAGGTGAGCACTTAATCAGAGCATTTGACATTTTGCTATTATTATTATATATTATTTTGTTTAATATACTATTAGCTAATTAATATTAATTGATATATTAATTAATAATATAATTAGTTGTTTATGTATTATACTATAATGATATTGCTTTTTAAAAAAGATTTTATTTATTTTAGAGAGAGAACGTGAGTAGGGGGAGGGGCAGAGGGAGAGGGAGAGACAATCTCAAACAGACTCTGTGTTGAATGTAGAGCCTGATGCGAGGCTCAGTCTCAAGACCCTGAGATCATGACCTGAGCCAAAAATCAAGAGTCAGTCGCTTAACTCACTGAGCCACCCAGGCTCACCAATAATACTGCTTTGATTACATATTAAAATTCTCATTGAATTAGGTTTTAATTATTATGTGTTGACTCATGCAACTTTTCAGAAATGCAGTAAAATATATATAACATATAATTTGCCATTTTAATAAATTTTAAGTGTGTGATTGGGTGGCATTAATTATGTTCCCAGTGTTGTATCACCATCACCACTATTTCCAAAAGTTTTTCCTCATCTCCATAGGGAAATTCTGTAATCGTTAAACAACAACTTCCTATTCCTTTCCACCCCTAGCTTCTTGTAATGTCTGATCTATTTTCTGTCTCATTGAATCAGCCTGTTCTGTGTATTTCATATAATTATAGTCATATAATATTCGTCCTTTTGTTTCTGTTCAATGTAGCTTTTTACTTGAATCTCAATTCAGTATCTATTTCTCTAAACAGTATTTTCTATACTTGAATGATTTGGATGATCAGGAAAATGTTTTGTTAATATGTCATTTGGCAGATTTTTGTTCGTTTTTTAAATCTAATTTAATAAACAAAGATTCTGCCAAGAAATTATATGTGAAAGGGTTCATCATAATTTTACTAAATGTAGCAAAATGATAACCTAAGTGTCTAATAGTAGGTGAATGAGTGAATTCAAACCAGAAAGGAATGCAAGAATGCCTAATGATTTCTTGATAGTAACATAACAGGTAAATTTTATTTTTCTGTTTAATTTTACATATTTGTTTTTTTAAACATGTATTATTTTCCTAAGAGGTATATCTAAATATGAGAACAAATTTATATTTAGTTAACTGATCAGAACTTTTTATATATACTATTTGTACAGCCATTATCTGAGCAAAAATGTTCAAGCTACTACCTAGAGTATTATTTGTTCCACAAATTACTTGTGGATCATCAAATAAATGTTTATATGCTTATACCAGAAGGTGAACCAAGAATGAGGAAAAACAAATTTGAATCCAATGCTCTGGCTTCCAGGATGTCACATCAGTTTTTTTGTTTTGTTTTTGTTTTTGTTTTTGCATAAAGCACATACTAAAAATTAAGCATCTGAAGTATTTAGTTTATGCATGTAGTTCATGTGTTAGTATTTGAACCTGGCAGTTATAGATAAGCTTGATTAATCATATAACAAGTACATTTGCATCTGAAGAGAAGGACCATAAAAACGGAAGTTATTTTTAGTTATAACCAAAACAAAGAAGAATAAATATTGAGATTAATCAGTTGTCAAATAGCTTTGGAGAAATGCATATATATCTAAAGAATCATGCTGATATTTGACATACTTTTAGTGTTTTTTTTTTTTCTTTGCAAATCCACTTTATACCCACCTGATCTATGGATCAACCAAGATCTGCTAACTCGTGGAGTGTAACTGCCATAAATCTATCTCCCTATATGGAAGAATGTCTTAAAACACAGAAATACCATAAAACAAATATATAGGACACCGGAGTGAGATTTTGGTGGTATGTCTATATTTTAGTAATCTGAGCTTCATTACTTATGTGGCCACATTTGTTGGACTTGCGTCTTCATCTATCATATGGTATGATAGCCCCCCCTTTGGATCATGAGAAGGAAAAATAGTATACATGTTGAAACTGATAATCCAAATCAATCAAAATGTCAAGTTTGATGTTTGATGGGTAACAAATAGAGTCATCAAAATTTCCTTGTATATGATAAATCTTCATGAAATAATCCATATGTGATATATTTAAATTATTGACTACCACACTAATAATATATGTGCATATTATGTATATATAATGTATGTATGTATCTATATACTTCTACATACATAAGAAACATTTCTGACATTTATTTAAAATTCGTTTCTCAGCAGCATGGTAGTTCAAAATGATTAGGATGGGCATTCTATAAAAAATACTGTTTAGGAGTAAAATATCTGAAATCAAGTAGCAATTGTTTTTTTGTCTGTTTTCATTCTGATCATAAGCAACTGTATTACTCAAATAGTGTATCACCAAATAAATATTTTCTGTATACCCTAAGAAGGAGTTTGGACTAGGCCATTGCTATATTGATATCCTTACAGTTACGTATCTCTTGAGAGCAATTACAAGAGTTCACAAGGTTGTTTTTATTTTGCTTTCTCTTGATGCCTTTTTAATGAGGCCTCCCAGTAAACAGCAAGCATGATACGTTCTTGTTGGAGACCTGTCTGCCGCCTTCAACCATTTATTACTAATACATCTGGGAGATGATTTATAAATTAAATATTAGGAAAATGTACTTTAGGAAAAAAAGTAGTAAGAGGTGTAATTTATAATTCTCATTTAGGGAACGTCATGCCAGCAATTTGCTAATGGAAGGACACCAAGAGTCACTCTTGGAAACATAGTCATGGTTCATATAATAAATAGAGATAGTAGATGAAGGGAGTCTTCAGTGTGTGTATTTGGGTATATGGTTTTCCCTCAGAATGACCCATTAGAAGAGTGAGAAATAATAAAGAACAAAACTGGGCGCCTGGGTGGCTCAGTTGGTTAAGCGACTGCCTTCGGCTCAGGTCATGATCCTGGAGTCCCGGGATCGAGTCCTGCATCGGGCTCCTTGCTCAGCGAGGAGTCTGCTTCTCCCTCTGACCCTCCCCCCCCCATGCTCTCTCTCTCTCGCATTCTCTCTCTCTCAAATAAATAAATAAAATCTTTAAAAAAAAAATAAAGAACAAAACTGTCCTATCAGTTGATGTGTTATCTCATAACTTCTCCATATGACAAAAATACTATGATGATCAATAGTAAATGAAAACAGTTTCCTCATAGTATAGAATGTGATAATAGTTGATGTCACTGTCCTCTTGGTTTGAGTTAGAAGAGATTTTAGAAGTTTTAGGACAGTCCTTTCATTGTACAGATGGGAAAAATGAAACCATGCCTGTTTATGACTTACTGAAGATCTCATTACTTAAAATATTAAGCTTTAAAGGTAATGTTCAAGGCTTACTTTGTAAATTTCTTTTTGTATATATATGGTAGATTTTGTATGATAGAAATCTGCTCTTCAACTAATCAGTCAGATGAGGGCTTTGCATTAGGAGAATATCTTTCACATCTGTATCATTAAAAGCAAATGAACCATAGCTGTGTTTATATACCCAGAATTTAAGGGGAACAAAATTATAGCTTTGGGATCATCTTCTAAAATGTTATGAATTCTGGGGAATTAAGGCATACTCAGCTTGTAGATTTTATTTAATAAAAACATTTGTTTTTTTTTTTAAAGTTCTGAAAATTTCCAGGTATCTTTCCAACACTGCTATAAATGTTGCATATAGTAATTTTAAATATATAAGAAATGAATTCATAACTATGGGCTCATAACTTTGTGGTCAACATTTATTTTGGGATCCCATTTCAATCTCTCTTATTTCATTTCTGTAAGAATATTTAGGCTGCATTTTAATATGAATTTCAAGGACATAAGCATGTATCATTTGAAAGAAGCATGTACATATATTATCTATTTATACATTATATGATTATGGAAAAATTATGCATGTTTAAATATGTATTTGCTATTTTCTGTATTTTTACATATTTACAAAAATATGTATTTTTATCTAATTTAAAAATATCTATACACATACATTCCTATAGAGACATTGTCTTCTTGCTCTTTTGACCTCTGAGCTGATAGTTTCTGCAGGAGATGGTTCACTGGTATGGTTTTATCAGTATCCATTTGTCACCACATCATGATAGGATTCTGTTGGATCACTGATAAAAATTTGAGTACTGGAGAAGGTTGAACTAAGTAACATCATAGTTTTGTCATTTACTAGTTTTATTTACAGACTTTAATCCACTGTTCGCCTCTGAGGAGAAACATCAGAAATCAGTACATTTAAACATTTATCTTTATCTGATTTAAATCAAGTTATTTTTGATAAAATGCTGTCTTGGCAAGTGTAAGAAGACAAAAGACCCTCAAATGAACTTTGTGGGACAGGGATTGAAAATCTGTGTTGACGGCATGTCTCTGATTCATCCTTCTGACAACATTTATAGTTAGAAGAGAAGAGAATTCTCTAAGAGTCATAGTTTTTAGATAAAGATTGTTACAGAGGCATAAAAATTCCAAAAGATTTCCATCTTCTAACAATCTCTTGAAATTAATGAATAAAGACAATGGCCTTCTCTTCATCTAAATTTACTACATCAGGCAGTGGAAATAGAAAATGATTTAAAATTAATCCTTTCTCTTCACACTTGTGAAATGGTGATTTTTATCCTCTCAGAGGATATTTGAAGATACCTTTTTTTATTCTCCTCTTTTTATATTCTGTCTCATAACCTCCTGTATTATATAGCCAGTTTCATTGCTGGTGGCCAAAATAAAACTGCAGGGCTAGGTTACTAGGGTTCTGAAGAATGCATCATCACTGGAAATCAATTTCAGATGTATTTTCAATGTCATTGCTTTAGAATACATGTCCCTTACTGAGATATCAAAAATCAAAGACTAGATCAGCTCATTCATGTGAATAAGCTTAGGGATAAATTAACTCTCTCTACTTTCATATTTGAAACGCAGCGGTACAGTCAGTGATATCTTGGTCAAGCAAAACTAAATGTTATTTTTACTAATGTGTGATATTAATAAAGTGTCAGAACTATGCCTTAAGTGCCTTATTAGTTTAGCTGTGCTTTTGGAATCTTGGGTGTTCAGAATAAGCTCCAGGTGCAATAGTTGTATTTCATCTGGAGTTTAAATTTAAAATGATGGTGTTAATGTGATCGGTCTCTACCTTGGTTATTATTTAGTTAACTTGCAAACTGACATGTAGGACACATACTTATTTCTTTAGAAGTATTGATCTGTTTATTTAATACAATTCCCAAAAGTGTCTGAAGTCTAATAAAATCGTAACTAAGTACATTTATTCTGGAGAAGGTAGGCTATTGTTATAAAAAATGTGAAAGTTGCAGTCTTAGAAGATTACTCTGTTTAGTTTTATGGAATACCTTTTCAAAAGGGAATTTTATTTTAGAAACTGGGAGTTCCACAATATCCTATTCTATGATTCACTAGACTAATTGCTTTTTCTTTAATTCTATCTTCTTTCTCCTTCTTCTCCCTCCCTCCCTCCCTCCCTCTCTTTCTTTCTTTCTTTCTTTCTCTTTCTTTTCTTTCTTTTCTTTCTTTCTCTCTCTCTCTCTCTCTCTTTCTTTCTTCTGTTATGGAAAAGTAAGTCACTGGGAAAAGATACTGAATTATTTTATTCTGTATATGTCATATAAATTTCATCATTTGTGCCTCTTTTCCTTTGATTCTGTGTGGTAGTTGCATTTTGAAGTATATTTTCCCCTTTTCAATTTAAACACAGATTACACACTATAGAAAGATAAATCTGAAGCGTATAGCTCAGTATATGTACTCATTTAACCACCACCCAAATCAAGATAGATCCCAGTTTTTCATTAACTGAGGAAAGTTCTCTTTACCTCTTCCCAGTCAGTAAGTCCCTATTCTGAGGCATGTGCTCTTCTGACTTGTATCACTCTAGAGTTGTTTTGCCTGTTCTTGAAATTCATATACATAGAGTCAGAAAAGTATGCACTTTTTTGCATCTGGCTTGTTTTGCTCAATGTAGTTTTTTTTGAGATTCATCCATGTTGTTAAATGTATCAGGTGTGTGTTCTTTCCATTGGTGTATGTTGGTTGCATTGTATGAAAATACCACTATTTCCTTATTTCCTTGCTTAGTGATGGACATATCTGAAACATATTCCCACATATGTTTTTCCTTAATTACCTTGTCAGTTGTATATACCCATATGCAGTAGTGGTTTACTTTTCTATTTCTCATGCTGTGAAAATTATTTTTAAAAAACCCAAAACTGTTTAAATGTTCTTGAAATTTCAGAAATTATCTAGCAAGCACAGGTTTTTAAGACAAATGGTTTAATTATCTTGTTTATATCGGCGTGGCATAGTTTTACACCTGCCAAAAATCCCTTCCCCTGGTGACCATTCATCTTCCTTTTTATATTACTTTTTATGTCCTACCCTGCCTACTTTCCAAAGGAGAAGCCCTATGCCTGAATTTTTCCTGATTTCTGAGAATCTTGCATATTTTGGCACCTAATAGGTACTAAGTAATGTTTGATGGATTGATAACATTTCACTAAAGATTTTAGGTATTTCAAAGAGATGTGTTTTCATTAAATATACAGCAAATACTTTATTATTGTTTTAGCATTATAATGGAACTGCTAATATAATTAGATCTTTTTGACATAGTACCAAGGGGAAGTGGTTATGTATAAAGGATCCCTTTTTTAGTTCTCAGAATTGTTTAAATATATTTTATATTGAAAAAACTCTAAAGTTGGGGGCACCTGGGTAGTACAGTTGGCTAAGCATAGGACTCTTGGTTTCTGCTCATGTTGTAATCTCACGTTCCTTAAGATGAAGCCACACATCTCGCTCTGTGCTCGGCGCGGAGTGCTTAAAACTGTCCCTCCTTCAGCCCCTTGCCCCCCTGTGCACTTGCACTCACTCTCTCTCCAATAAATAAAAAATCTTTAAAAAAAAATGAAAAATTTCTAAAATAAACTATACACTTTGATATCTTCCCAACTAAGTATGTGGTCGTCATTATGATAAAATTGGAAACTGATTATTGCATTGGGTTGCTTTAATTTTTATAGTTTTTTTGATGCTTTTATCTCTCACTTCTATCATATCTCATTATATTAACTCTTTACACCCTGCTGTCACTCAAACCTCCTGATTTTCTTGTTCTGATCTTCTTTTGTTGCATCCAGCAAATAACTATGTATAGTGAGATGGCTGGCAGATGGTAGATGCAAGACTTTCCCAACTTGTGGAATTTCAGGTTTTTCTAATAGTGTAGGATGGCTGGTGGTTGCATTTGACATACTGGAGAAGTCACTTGAATTATTTTTTAAGTGTTTCATCTCATCTATTAGAAATGAGTACATTTTAGGTGTTAATTTTTTTCTTCTGCATCAGTTAGAATAAGGCCTTGCACTTATGTCCCCCATAAATATTTCTCAGAAAATAGAATAAGCATATTAGATTTAAAAAGCACAGTGAGATAAAAAGGCTACTTTAAAAGAAGATGACAACAAAAATGGCATATAAGCATTAAAGTATTAAGGAAAATGATTCTCACTAAAATATTAATGGGCAGTTATGTTTGGCTGGGAATTCAAATGATTAAAATGTTTCTTTGCATCATTTTTATTGTAATTATATATTATTTACATGTTCATAAATAAAAGAATATGCTCATAGTAGAATCAAAAAAAAACCCTGAGGAACATTAACTGTAAAAGAAATCCATAAAGTTTTAAAAAACGAATACAAAAATTGTCACACCTACATCTTTCAAAGAATTTTTTTATGTATTTGATTTTTGCTAGAGTATAGAAAAAGAGGGAAATCTTTAACTAATTTGTTAAGATTTTTTATTCATTTGAGAGAGAGAGAGTGAGTGAGGACACGAGCAGGAGGGAAGGTTAGAGGGAGAAGGAGAAGCAGACTCCCCATGAGCAGGGTGCCCATGTGCGGGGCTTGATTCCAGGACCCCGAAATCATGAACTCAGCTAAAGGCAGTTGCTTAACTAAACCACCCAGGCACCCCTTAAATTATTTTTAATAAAGCTATCATTGCATTAATACAAAGACCTGCCAAAAACAGCACAAAAAGAACACTTCAGATTGGGTATTTAAGAATATAGAACCAAGAATCCTATTTAGAAACAGCAATAATTTGGGCACCTGTGTGGCTCAGATGGTTAAACGTCTGCCTTCGGCTCAGGTCGTGATCCCAGAGTCCTGGGATCGAGTCCCGCATCGGGCTCCCTGCTAGGCGGGGAGCCTGCCTCTCCCTCTGCCTCTCTCTCTGACTCTCATGAATAAATAAATAAAACATTAAAAAAAAAAGAAACAGCAATAATTTATTTCTACATTACAAGAAACACATATAAAGAAAAGAAAATAATAAATGTTGAGTGAATTTTGTTGGAAAACTCGTATGGTATTTCACAATTGAGAAGCAGTTTCCTCTTCATCTAAAGCTTTATTTCCAACATGTTAAGTATAACACAAGTGTAGGTTTAATCACTTTCTATTTTGGTAACTCAGTTAAAGAGCACCCCTATTTTTATCCTGTGGATGAGGTATTCTGACTTCTCAGGTGACTTAAAAGACTGCCACCTAATCAAACATTAGAGTATTAAATGTACTCTTCCATCTTTCATTCATGCTGAGAGCCCACTATCTGTTATGTTGCTCCTACCCTTAGCCTTCTCAGCATGAGTGGCCATTCCAGGATAAAACGTATTTTGTAAAAGTATTGATTATGTTGGCTTGTAAAGGCCCCATAATGTTATACCCACATCAAACCTCTGCTCTCTGAATGAGAGAACCATAATAGCTGAAGCCACCTGGTAATCTATATGAATTTTATAGAATTGGAGTTTATGGATCAGCTCTGTAATAGTGCAGAATTTCACTGGGCTTAACCAGGTGTGGGAAATTGTCAGGTGCTTTTATAAAGTCATAACATTTTCAGTGAAGGAATGTGATGGGTCATTTTGTAAGAAGAAAATGGATTGAACACATCACATTATTTTTAGTCTAATAATAAGTATAAGTAGGGAAGTAGTTTTGCATGGTATACTTTTCTGTATAAGCATTGCTTTGACAGTCTGCTAGACTAATTTCTTTTGTTTTTACCTTTTTCTATCTTTTTCTCTTTTATTTGTCTATTAATAACATAAATTATATAGGTTTTATAAACTTAAGCACTATGAAACTCCCATTTATATGTTGTTGCTATTGGCCTCGCCTAATTTTATCTCTTCTTTGAAATTTTGTTTGTAACTTACATTGACATTGTTTAATTAGAGTTTAGGATTTCACCACATTTTCCTTCTTCAGTACCAACTCTGGAAGCCTAATAACCAAAGTTATTTTTTTTTTAAAGATTTTATTTATTTATTTGAGAGAGAGAGAATGAGAGAGAGCAAGCACATGAGAGGGGGGAGGGTCAGAGGGAGAAGCAGACTCCCTGCCGAGCAGGGAGCCCGATGCAGGACTCGATCCAGGGACTCCAGGATCATGACCTGAGCCGAAGGCAATCGCTTAACCAACTGAGCCACCCAGGCGCCCCGGTATTACTGTATTCTTAATATTTTTAACTACTGTGTGGATTTTAATACAAGGTGCATTGGGGTGAGAATTATTTAGGTATTCAGCAAATACCTATATTTAGGTATTAGGTATTTAGATTACATGCTTTGGGATTTTTAAGAGACATATATGGTACCAAGATCCCATCTTTACACAGCGAACAATCTAGTGGAGAGAGAAATTAAAAATAGATTAAGCAGATAATGATTTTACATAATAAAAGAGAACTTTTTTAAATAAGTGAGGAGCTGATTCTCTCATAAGGTCATTCTTCATCATGGGTCACCTCAACACTCCAAAAGAATAAGATCGTTAAATTTGAGACTTTATAGATTATGTCACTTTCCATTCTGACTCTACCACATATTGACTTTGTGACCTGGGGAAAATGTACTTAATTTGGCTCTGCCTTCAGAGTTTATGTCTTTAAATTGGCAGTAATAGAAATATCTGCCTTATGAGACATATGTGAAATATAGCTTGAATGTTCATAAAAGTACATAAATGATATTTGGTAGGTGATTCAACCATCCTGTGTTACAGATGAGAATATTGACATGCCAAAGGAGGCTGCCCACAGCTGGACTGGCTTGTTCCCTTAGTGGACATGATATTTATTGACTCTTTCATGCTTCCTCATTTGAGTTCCCAAGTTTTCCACTGTTGATTCTGAAAAGCCTGTGTAATTTCTGATGTAAAAGTGGTGTCCTGACTTACTCCTGCATTGAGTTTGCTTCTTTTACTCGAAGTCTCACAGGTTGGTAACTAACCTTCTCAACTGAGGGCTGGCAGATATGTTATAAATAATGACTTCAGCCACCTACTATGTGACATGTTGCCCTCTCCCTTTTGGTATTTATCTGTCCTAGACCAGACAGAGGCACATTTGGTTTCCATAAAACATGCTCTCCATTTCTCCCCTTCCCTTCTCTTTTCAGTGTTAAAGCAAATATAAGTCTGTATATGTATGAGAATAAACCCATCAGGAGTGGAAAGTGTGTGGGGTGTCCCATCCAGCATTTATTTGTCATATAGACAGTTGGTGTCAGTCACATCAGGAGTAGAATCCAGTCCCTTCAATCCAATACACTACTGTATCATGAGTCAACCAAGAACATTAACAACCACATTTTGAGCGGGTTTCAAAGGCTGCAAACTCCATCGCATGATCTCAGTCAAGCTTTGAATTCAGAAATACTGATTTTTCACTAAGCTCTTTCATGCTTTGCTCTGGGGTCTTGAGCAAGGTGGTGAACTCCTCCTGCCTTGTCATCCCCTCATATGAATAACCTGCCAACAGACCCCTTGGAGAGTGATTTTTAAAAAAACTAACAAAATGAGATTTGAGCAACCTCTTCAAAATAGTGTTTAGAGAGTATTTACAAATGCTAACTAAGACACATGGTTCACAACATAAAACTGCTTACAACTCAGCTACTGAAATTACTACTAAATCAACAGCAACAAAGAAATTTCCTCCAGTAGCAAATGTTGACTTCCTGCCCTGTAAGATGCTACTTACCATGGTCCAGTGTCAGCATAAAGCTATAGTTTGGCAATTGCATTTGTGTATTTAATAACTGTTGATAAAGCTGAAATAAAGAATCAGTAAAGAGATTCCACTTTTGTAAAGCACATCCATGGTTTAAGCAAAAGGAAATCATTCAACACATTCGATTTGTAGAAAACAGGATGTACTACATTAAGAAGAAATAACACATAAAATCATTCTGAGACATTGAATTGAGGAAAGTAATCAATGTCATTTTTAATCCGTCTTGGCTTGAATTATGAAGGAAGGGAATAATTTAAACTGCATGATGTTTGTATCAGTGTTTAGAGAATTCCAGGAGATGAAAGAATCTTTGGAACCATAGGATGAAAGAAGCCAAGAATCTTTTTGCAAGATGAGGACACTGAGGCCCAAAGAGATAAAGGACTTCCTTTAGATCTTTTGGTAAAAGTAGTTTTTTTTAAGTTTGCTTAAGGATTCAGGAGTAAGATTAATAGGTAGGAGTTAAATGGCCACATGGTTCAAGTTTTAGAAAGGATTTTTAGAAATTGGATATTCCCAACAATGGGGGAGAAAAAAGCTGCTTTGAATAATAGTGACTGTTCCATTATTGCAAGCAATCAATCGTGTAACAGATAACCTCCTGACATGAATTATGTACCAAAAATTCCATTGGATAAAAAACTTGAATAGTTATCATCTACACTCTAATTTAGATTTCTATATCTTAAAATATTCAACTTCATTAAAATTTTATAATTTTTAAAATAAATAAGGTTAATAAAGACCTTGGAATATCCTACAAAGAAGTGAAGGTGTGGGCAGGGGATTACTTCTGGAGATTCTCATGTATTCAGGTTATAGCCAGCATTTATTTGTTCCTAGGAATGGGATGGAATAAACTGATCTCCTTAAGTCCCTTCCAGCTCAATGATTCAAAAAATGCTGGCATTTTAGTGAAATGTAATATGGATGACATAATATAACCTAGGAAATAGAGAAGTCTGCAACTAAAAGATAAAGCACTTATATGTCAAATAGCATTGTGTGAATAAATCTAAAATGTAATTTTGAACCAATTTTTAAAACTTATACAAGCAATCATAACATGGTGTCATGCAGAAGATGATGAGGAGCAAAGGATATGTTGAGGAACCCTGCAGATAACCAAATGTCTTCTTGTATTACATGAATTCACCAAATCTTTAAAGGAGTAATCATATATATCCAAATCTCTGAGTGGTTTCCAGGATTCTCTCTCTCTCTCCCTCATGCATGTACACAAACACAAGCATACAATCAGCTCAAATATTTTTTTCCCTTATGGTTTCAAAACATTGAATGTTTATAATCACTGTACTTGATGACTATAATTCTGAGTTGCAGGTTGAATAATTCTTAGGTGTTGATTCTGTCAGAAGTCATGGTCACTGGGCAGCATGGTGTCTGGAAGTCAGTCTGGCATGTAGTTTTAGAGAATTTGCTGATACACTGCCATAGTATGAGTAGACTGACCTCCTACAGCTGGTGCCGTCGGTACCTTGCCCATATATGTGCATCAGGCCCTTAATTGTATTCCTGAGGACTTCCAGCCAGTACTATCTACAGCCCTGTTCCTAAGGCCTCTTTTCTCCTGGAACAGTGCGAAATTGTGCTGCTCCTATGTAGAACTGAGCTTTAAATGCTGAGAATTAACATCCTCTGGGAGTAGCTCTCAACCAGTGACTCTAAGTGGTGCTGTGTTTGTACCCCAGGACTCTTACTCTTCAAGTGGGATAATTCTTCAAGGTATGTTTTACAGGACTTCCCAGAGTTTCTTTGTAAGATTGTCCAGTGCCTTCACTGCTTTAACAGAATATTCTTTATTGAATGTTCTCACTGCCCTATATCATTTCCTTCCTTCCTTTCTGGCATTGTCTGTACTTCCTCAATAAACTAGTTTTATTCTAATATTTGTCCTAGAGTCAGCTTCTGGAAGAATCCAATCTAAAACACCCCACACACCCAGCTAACAAGAGCAAGCCCTCCTGAAAGGGTTTATAGAACCAGCGCTTACTTCAGGGTACATTCCATTCCATTCCCTCTTCAGGCATCTCATGTCACCTTAACAATCAGCATCCCATAATAATCAACACCTTGTCATCAAAAGGTAGCAGGGAGTGAGCTTTAGGGTATCCTTAAGATGGTTTTATATGTTAATCTTAATTTTTTTTTCTGCTTTCTGTAATACGCAGCACTAGACAGTCAGCCCTTGAAGCCCCTTTTCATATCTTCACTGGGCATTCTGTTGAGTAACACTTGTGGCCTCACCAAAGTCTTAACATCAGAGAAAGAGCAAACACAAAGCTCATTTACACTGTAACTACTGAGTACTAAACATTTGCTTTGTTAGGCAAAATGCTAAGCACTTTATAACCTTTATCTGGCATTATAGTCTTGGCCATCTTTTTAGGTAATACTATTATTCCCATTTTACTGATGAGAAACCATAGTCACAGAGAGATTAAGTAATCCGCTTAAAACACTAGCAAGTAAGAGGCTGAAAAAGCATTTGGACTTACAGATATCCTTTATAAAACTTGGCCTCTGGGGCACCTGGGTGGTTCAGTTGGTTAAGCTTCTGCCTTTGGTCCAGGCCCTGGGATTGAGCCCCATGTAGAGCTCCCTGCTCAGCAGGGAATCTGCTTCTCCCTCTCCTTTGCTGCTCCCCCTTCTTGTGCTCTCTCTCTCAGATAAATAAATATTTAAAAAAATAAATAAAACTTGGCCTCTGAACATACTTGATTGATTTGTGCTCCCAGACACTAACTAACCCTGCCTCTGTAGCAAATATATATGGACAACATTTTTTAATCTGTACTCTAAAAATGGGAAAAAAAAAAAAAAAAAAGGAAAGGAAGAAAAAAAAATAGTCACTAGGTGGTTCTCACCAGAGATAAAGTTAAACAGACTTGGGGAGGGGTATTGCACCTGAAGATCATAGTCCTGGGAAACAGAGGGAGAGCAGTGCTGAAATTTTTAGACCAATTTGTGTTACCTAATGAATCCCCTCTGCCCTTTGCTCTGCCAACCCCATTTCCATTCATTCACATCCTTTTTCAAAATTTCTCCCGTGTAGAAACAGTCATAATCCAGGACCTTTGATTTTAGTTCTGTTAACTTTGTATGTTTTTATAAAATGGGAAGTCTGAATTTGATAGTGTCCAAGGTTCCTTCCAGTCCCAAAAAGATGTTGTCTTCTTTACTGTTCATAGAAAACAATGACAAGTTTTCAATTATAAATTCTAAATGGGTTGTAATAGCAAGCTCTATTTGGATTCCTACCGGCCTATATCAGGAAAACAAAGATTTGGATCAAGTTCTTATAATCTAAAGCCATTGTTCAGCCAACTGGTTTCCACTGCCAGTGTCGCCTTCCCTACAGATTGTTGGTATTTCTGGTCTGAAATGGAATGCAGGAATTTATTTTAGCATTTCAGGAACCTCTGTACATACTCAGAATAATTCAGAATTTCAGAAGCATGACTTTAGCTCATTGTCACAAAATGTAAAGATTTTTTGACATAAAGGGAGAGCCATTAACATCCTGTTGTTCCTAGTGTCTGTGAGTGACATGGTTTCAAAGGGATGCTTTATCATGTGACATGATGGGAGGATCGTCGGGTAATGAGAGGGAGCTCCTGAAAATTAGTGAGTGCTTTGTTGTCCAGAAACTAAATTTCTTTTATCCGTGTTTGCCACCTGTTCTAGATTTCTAGTTGTGGAATCCGAATTTCCATGCCAAACTGGACGAGCAGCGTTGCCCTCTTTTTCACATTGACTTTGGCTTTTAGCATGTAAGGTGATGCCATTATTTGTAGTGAAATGAACTTTGAATGAACTCCAACAGTAATGAACTGATAACCAATAAAATAAATAATTGATTCATCTCAATCTAACTCCTAGAAGTGGCGTGGCTGAGAAGCTTCTGTTTAACTGCCCTCTAAAAGCTTCTCAAGTTTTTGCTTTTCTTTTCTTTTTTTTTCCAAATGGATGATTTTTGACAAACAGACTCCTAAGGGCAGTCAAGTGTCAAATACAAAGTTATGGCTGGTGTAGCTGCCTTTGGGATCACATGCTCCATTTATTCATTATAGAAAGCTCAGATGCACAAACATGTGGTGCCATTTTGTGTACCTGTCAGTTTAGTGCATTTAATGAACATTGATCATACTCATTCAGACACATTTCTTCATGCTGCAAATAAGAAGTCAAGATGTGGAAGAAACTACTTTTCTGCAAACTGCCTCTGTGAAATACTTTTTACTAAAAATAAATAAAAAATAAATAAACATGACTAAAATGTACCTTTAATTTCACTACAAAAAAGTGTTAATTAAAAATGTATTCTGGTTTTGTTAATATAAATCCATTTTTTATCTACTTAAAGTTTGAATGACTTTGAAAGTCATTAGGTGGCTATATGGATATTTCACGTTTTATAGCTTTGTTCCAAAAGTCATTTTTTGTTCTTTTTAAAAAATATTCTTTCAGTTGTAAAACTTCCTACTGGTTCATTTTACCATTTATATGTTGTATTGAGTACACTGATCAATTGGTGCCAGATTTATTATCCCACATTATAGTGAGAAAAATACTTTTTATTTTCTTACATTTGATTTTTGCATCCTGTCAAAAATCTCATAAAAGGAATAGTGCAGGGTCTTATAATTGGAAGACACCATTTTTTATGAGTAATATTTTTGTTTGCTATTCAGTTATTGGGAACAAATTAAAAAAACATATTCAGTTAGTTTGCCCCAGTTAGAGATGCATTATACGTAGAAATGATTTGCTCATAACTGTTGAGTTGGGAGAATATCCTCATCAGTTTTAGAAAGGGCTCAGTATGCTTAGTGTTTTTATTTCAATGTTTATATTTCTTTGTTGAGTTTTTTTTTTTTTTTTATCACTCTGGAAAACAAAGACAGATACGTTCAAATTATACTACAGACTCATCTAAACAACTTGGGTTTTCCAGGTTGCTAATGAATATAGAATTAAATCATGATGCCAAGAGTCTCAAACATTCAACTTTTAGATGTTGATAATCTTATGAAATAAATTGAGCATTCCATTCAGAATGTTGTACATCTTAAAAAAAAAATCTAGCATTTGTTTTGTTTCTCTGCAACTATTTAAAAACATCAAACATAGGCATAATGACATATATTAGGGATTATTCATTATAGCTTTCTTTGTCATGCAGGAAAATTGTAAATAGTCTAAGTATTTATAAATGGAGGAAAAATTCTGGTCCTTATCAACAGTGGATTATTATAAACCCATTAAAATTATAAGACAGATCGGTATGTTCTGATATGAAGAGATGTGCATGTCCACGAGAAAAGCAACATGTACAATACTATGCATATTATGATGCTCTTTATGTAATAAGTAAAAATAAAAATGTATACATATCTTTATATATGTATGTATATGCACAAAATAAGTTTTGAAAGAGAATTCTCTTCCTCTGTGGAGGAGAATGGGATGTAGAGCACTGAAATGATCTATACATCTTTACTTTACCGAAATAATTCATGAACCTGAGTTTTGTGTAATTGATAATAGTTGACTTTTTTTAAAGAAGAAAATCTGTGAAACAGGTAAGGAGTCATAATAAATCTGATCCGCAAATATTTATGGTGCATATTCTGTGTGTCAGTCTCTGTAGTTGCCATTGGTGATACAATGGAGAGCAAAGAGACACACTGGTTCTGAGCCCAAACATAAATAGATAAAAATGATATAAACATATACATTATTATGTAGGAAAAAAACTTCACTGGTCAGTGAAGTTTTTCTGAGGAAGGAATTCTTGCACCAATATATGAAACTTGAATCAGGCCTAACTAAGCAAGAAGGCTATTTGTGAAGTTAAAATAATGGAAACACTAAAGAAAGAGGTAAGTAAAATTGACAAGTGTAGAGTATTTCTTAAGAAATAGGCCAGGTTATCCAGTCTATCCAATTGGCTACAGCCAATGGCAAACCATCCAGAAATATCAGTGTAACTCTCACTACACAAGCAATGATTCAAGCATTATTGAAATTAGTATATGTTCATTTGTTCATTTCTTTTTTTTTTTTTTTAAAGATTTTATTTATTTATTTGCGAGAGAGAGAATGAGAGACAGAGAGCATGAGAGGGAGGAGGGTCAGAGGGAGAAGCAGACTCCCCGCCGAGCAGGGAGCCCGATGAGGGACTCGATCCCGGGGGCTCCAGGATCATGACCCGAGCCGAAGGCAGTCGCTTAACCAACTGAGGCACCCAGGCGCCCCTATTTGTTCATTTCTGATGCACTATGAGACCAAGCCCATTTGAATATCAACTCACTGTTATTGGCATTATTTGGATAAGTGAACATCTCTCATTGCCCAAGACATACCAAAACATCACCTAAACTAACTCTCCTTTCTTTCTCCCTTTCCTTCCCTACTTCCATCCATGTGCTCCTGCATTCCTGCATCCAGCAAAAATATATATATGGAACACCTTGCATATGCCAGATACTGGGGAAAGCAAACATGGTCCTTACACTGAAAGTTCATATTTAATTGTAAGAAATAAACAAATAATTAATAGTAAGTCACAAATAGAGATTAATTTTGTGAATAAAATTCTTGGGGAAGAGAAGCCTACTTCAATTGCTGTATTCAGGAAAGGTCTTTCTGAGGAGGTGGCACTAAGCTGAGACTTTTGCATTAAAAAGAGCCAGGTATGGAAAGAGGAAATGAAAAGCCATGTGTAAAACTAACAAACTAGCAGGACACCTGGGTTAAGCATCCCACTCTTGATTTTGGCTCAGGTCATGATCTCAGGGTCCTGAGAATGAGTCTCGTGTTGGGTTCCACGGTTAGTGGAATCTGCTTGTCCCTCTCCCTCTGGTCTCCTTACCCCTACTTGTGCTCTCTCTCTGGAAAGAAAATAAATAAATAAATAAATAAATAAATAAATAAATAAATAAATAAATAAAAAAAATCTAAACAAAACAAAAAACAAAACAAACTCAGGAGCTAGGGAAGAACTTGGGAGTATTGGAGCAATGAAACAGGGTGGATGTGAATGGAGGAACACAGTTCCAGTTAAAGAACTATCCCAGCCCCAGAGTGGTGTAGTACCTTGGGGGAAATACTACTCGGGGCATTCTGAAAGCACAGCCCTTATTGAGACCATGAAAGATCAGTCTGTTCTGTAACTTCCAAGGCCATACTCTTTATCTTGGAATCACTGAATCTTAGGTGTAGAACAAACTCGAAAGTTGAACTCATCAAATCATTTCCCTGTTGAATACACTTTTTGGTGAGGTCTGAATACTCAGGCTGAAGTTCTCCATCACTATTCAGGTTTTGTTTTGTTTTTTTCTTTCCCTTTGAACCAATTTTCTGATTAACTCAAAGACCTAACATTCTTTCCCTCTACAAAGGTGACCCTGAATACATATAGAACACCATTCATGTTAACCCCTATGTGCTTTAAGATTATGCCTCCAATGCCCTAATAGAAAGCCCTCTTTACACTCAAAGTATCTTAATAGTTGGAAACATTTACAGCAGTTGTTATTTTATGTGGCTTTCTTAAGCCCTGGGACAAAGGAGAGTAACCCTGTCTTAAACCATCTCAAGGAAGGGGATTTTCCAACAGTTAATTTCTCCTGAAATCTCTAATAGTGATTGTCTGAGATGTGTGGTATAGAGAGTTAAGCCAATTATCTCTCTAATTCAAATCACAGAGCTTAATAGTGAAGTGAAACTCCTAAATTATCCTCATGGATGTGTATGCTGCTAACCACCCTTAATTTCCTCAAGTAATTATGAATTCAATGAGGTCATTTATGAAAAACTTACACAAAAATATATAGGTACTTACAATCTGAAATGGAGACACTGGAAGTCTGTCTTACTTCCTCACCTGATCCAAGAATCATAGGAAATGATTTCGGTGACTTTTTTTCAGGTTTCCTTTTGGCTACTGGTGCTATTCTAGTGCTATTTTAGATGCATAGGAGAAAAGATAATTTATTACATAACAATGGTGTTCTCTTTCAAGAAAGCCCACTTAAGAAAGCCTAGTAGGTTATTCTAAAAGACCTGTACATAAATATCTGCCTATGTATAATCTCTACAAACTTTTACAGAAAACATTTTGTATGTATTAACTCCTGTTTTCTTCCCACAAAACTTGGAGCACTACTATGATTTCAGCCCCCTTGTAATTAGTTTCTGGTTGTTGACCTAAACTGTGTCTTTACTGGCAAAGTAAAAGTGTTAAGGCAATTGAGGCACTAATGCAGGTTTAAAAAAGCCTTTATATCTCTATTATACACAAAGACTAAAAACCCTTAGTAAACATCTATTGAATGAAGCTGAATTAGTTTGAATTGAATTGCTTTGAGGTAGCTGTAGCTGGAACCAATTATTACTTCATCCTTTGGTCAGTGATTTCAGCTATATTTTTCAACAGTTATTCATTCAATGAGCATTTTTTTTTTTAAAGATTTTTATTTATTTATTTGAGAGAGAGAACGAGAGAGAGCATGAGAGGGAAGAGGGTCAGAGGGAGAAGCAGACTCCCCGCTGAGCAGGGAGCCCGATGCGGGACTCGATCCAGGGACTCCAGGATCATGACCTGAGCCGAAGGCAGTCGCTTAACCAACTGAGCCACCCAGGCGCCCTCAATGAGCATTTTACTGAGTGCATATCTATTCATAGCCAGGCAGAAACTCTGGGTTCATAGATTAAATAAACACAGACCTTCAATTATAATTGCTCACAGTGTACAGAGGAAGATAAAATGTGCAAAGTGCCACAGCTGTGTAAGTAGAGAGCTCTAGAGAGTTCCCACAGGGATCAGTAAATAAGATGGGAAAGGTGGTGAGTGGGGTGGGAGGATAGAATCCTGGAGGAGGTGACACTGGGTTAAATTACTTAGGTATGACCTTCCTAATCAGATGAGGCAGGGAAAAGCAGTTCTATTTAGGGGACAAGAGATCATTTTAGTATTTACTCTAAAGTGTTTTCTAAGCTTTTTATTATCTCACTGAATTTTTCTAGAGTCACTTTCTATTGGTCTCTGGCATTGTGAATTGGACATAGAGTGTTGAAAAGGCATTCTTCCTGACCTCAGAGCTTAGTGAAGATGTTAACTGCAAAATATAGTGTCTTCAACTGTTGTAGCTGATTATACACACACACACACATATATGTATATGTATAATCTCTGTGTGTGTGTTCATTCTCTAGTTTAATGTCTCATACATACTTTGTTTTAAGCAGCCTCATGTATTTTTCCAGTTGTGTAAATAGATATGCCCAGAAGTTCAGTTTATAAATAAAACATATATATTAAACTGAGAGTTTCTTTCCCTTTGGAATTGGTTAGAGAATTTTTAAGATAATTTTTTTTGAAATATAAAATGGTACACTTGGAGTTTACAGATCCTGATGTTAAATTCCACTTTTATCAGGTAGTAGAACAAAGTGTTGCTAAGATTAATTTTTCCAACTTTAAACCTTAAATGGTAAACTTTCAAAATTGAATTAGTAAACATTGAAATGTTTATTTCATTTGTAGATTTTATGTTAAGTATTTCTTCATCTTTAACCTTTTCTTTGCTTTCTACCTGTTTTCATACAAATGGAACCTGTTAATTATCAAAGTGAGGAACAGGGAGGCTCTGATAATTAAATCTGTTCAATTCACAATTTCATGGTTCCTCCCCCCCCCCCCCGGAAATCACTTTAGCATAAGAAAAACTACATATACCAATAAATAACTGCTAAACATTTTAGAAGAAAAATTTCCATTAAGAAACTTATTCCATTAATGTTCCTTAAAACAAAACACTGTAAAAGAAAATGTCTGTTAAAAGACCCAATTATTTGAATTCATTTTTCACACTATAATGAATGACAGTTTGTCACTACCATAAATGTACATTTTATGTAGAGTCCTTTATATTGTGAAATTTATTTTTTTAAAGATTTTATTTATTCATTTTGACAGAGACACAGAGAGAGAGGGAACACAAGCAGGGGGAGTGGGAGAGGGAGAAGCAGGCTTCCCGCAGAGCAGGGAGCCTGATGTGGGGCTCGATCCCAGGACCCTGGGATCATGACCTGAGCCGAAGGCAGATGCTTAACGCCTGAGCCACCCAGGCACCCTATATTGTGAAATTTAAAACATCGTTGCTAACAATCAAACTTAAAATTTCTGAATCTATACATTTTGTTCTGGAGGGCCACCTACTTAAAAGCAATAGAAAAGAAAGAAAGAAAAAGCCTTATTAGAAGATCTAAAAATTTTATTTTAAAATTCATGCATAAATATCACCTCTATATTGATTAAAATATCCATATCCAGGCTCACTTGCAGACATTCTGATTGTAGAATCCTGCCTTAGGGTCTGAAACATTTTCTAAAATGGAAATCCTAAATGATTATGATGCAGGTGGCTTCTAGTACACACTTTGAGAAACTTTGAAGCATGAAGCTTAATCACCTGTGTCTTTGAAGATTCATCCAATTCATATTGGCAATGGAGAAGGAGATATGGTGAATTAGGGTGGAGTTAGTATAAATGTCTGGAGGTAATGACTTGCTTAATTTACTGGTGGGGACATGCACCTTGGAAACAAATCAGCATTAATGGGATCTTTATAGTCTTTAGTCTGTAAGTATTAATAGATCCATTCCCAGCATCAAACTTGGTATTTGGGTTTATTTAAAATCTGTGAGATGATGATATGCCTTCAGCCATAGTTTGTTTTGTGTATCTTACATTCCCTTTAATTCTTTTTTGCAGTTATCTGTATATTGACTTTCACTAGCTCAAAAACTTCACCTTTTTCTTAACTGCTTGCTTACCTTCACTGTATACTTCTTTCACTGGTTCTTTAAAGATACCCAGAGCTATAAAATTTTCAAAATATTCTTACTCTTTTAGTTTTAATTTTTATTTTTTGTGGCAGGCCCAAGCTATGTCTCTTCTTCACACTTTCTATTTGAAATTGTTTGCCAAAATAAGAAATAAAGGGCAGAGAGGAAGTGCAGTAATAACAGTGCAGTAATAACATATAATTCAGTGCAGTAATAACATATAATTCCAAAGACGCTTAGCTCAGAATATGGTAGTAGGCCACTGGCTGGCTGAGCATTTTTTTTTTTTGCAGTAATGGCAGTTCTGGTTCTCATTGGGTGAACAAAGTGTTTTAAAAGGGGTGTGAAGACATTGGCGATTTGCTGATTTGGAGTACCCCTGCATCATTGTTTCTTAAGGTATGGTTCACAGATGGGATTAGCATATACTGAATCTTCAGTTCCAGTTTTTTTAGAAAGTAACTGGGTGGTCACTGAGACAGCAAGTGTAAACCAGGATAGTTCAGGGTAGACTGTGGCAATGGTCTATTCCTAAACCACAATCCCTAAAATTACATGAGATGTTTGTTAAAGTTGAACATCCTTAAGACTTATTTAAAAATTCCTGGGAGTAAGGTGGGTGTCTGCACTGTATACTGTTTCTGGTAAGTTTAAACAAAGCAAGATAATTACTCCACATTAAAGTATTACAGCCTCAGAGCAGTGGTTCTCAAAGCGTGTATCCCAGCCCAGCAACATTCCCATCATCTGATAACTTGTTAGAAGTGCAACTTCCTAGACCCCACCCTAGACCTACTAAGCCAGAAACTGGGGATGGGACCAGGCAATCTATTTGAATAGACTCTTCAGATTATTCTGATGCACACTGAAATGTGAGAAACACTGTTGTACTGAATCTAGCAAACCATTACCTTTCAGATTTTCTGTTTTCATTACTTAGTGTCAGAATAATCTGATTTTTTTTAAATCCTGGTGCTCCTCCCACTTGCATTCCCTCCTGTGAATGATAACACGATGCTGTGCGTTGTTGAAAGAACTGTAGAGGGGATACGAATGTCTTGCTTTAACTTGGACTGCCGTCACCTGACTCTTCTTCTTTACAGTAAGTTTTGGAGTGTGTGTGTGTGTGTGGGTGGGCGGGGGGGTGGGGGTGTGATTCTGAAGTGGAAGATGACCAGTCTGAACTGGATCACTAATGAAAAGGGGTTACGGAGAAGAGAACAGTAAAACAGGGACAAATGCTGACAGTTATTCTCTCAGAGGGCTTGATTATGATTCTCCTTTTCCAGCGCCTGGGGCACTCAACACTGAGGTGAGCACAGAGACCCTCAAGTTCTCCTGCTCTTCAGTACAACAGCCTATTTTAAAAGCAGTTCCTTTTGAAAAAAACCTTTAGAAGTAAATTTTTTAGTTTTAGCCTTTAGTAGTGCCAAAACTAGTGCTAGCAAAAGCCTCTGGCAGTAAGTAAGCGAGATTAACAAACCAAAGCTAAGAGAAATCCACAGAAGTTTTACAACCTGAAGAGCAGTTTTCTTTTCTGGCCATAAATATTATATTTGCAGAGATATTCTTGGCATTCAGTCATATTTGTCTATTTTCCAGCTCTTTTTTTACTTATCTGTTGGCAAAAGTGCTTGCTGAAGAATTAAATCACACAGTCCTCAGATTGGTTAACTGAGGGTACTTGAAAATCACTCATATAGATCTTTAAATTCCAAAGTATGAGATTTTGTGCCATTGTGTGCCCTTGTTTAATTAGGTACAACTTTGGTAAATATTGTGAGCAGGTAATTTTTGTATTACCTGTAACACTGGAGCTGCAGTTCCTCAGTTCACTTTTAACATGTTCAAGTAAGTCAGAGCAGGTTTTACAAAAGGAACCAAATGATGCATGTATAAGAGTGTGTTCCAGAATAGTGTGTGTGTTTCTCTTTTAGTATTTGGATGTCTTTGCATTACAGAGCCAAACATCCTGAAATCTTTTTTTCTATTATTATTCATTCATCCGTTCAGCAGATAAATAAGGAGGTTAAGTGACTAGTTCGAGGCCCTTTACTTGATTTACCAGTTGATTCAGGATTGCAACTGGTGCTTGATGATACAGTGTACCTACTGTGGATTCTAGGCAGCATTTGCTTGTATGGTCTTCAGTTCATTTATAAAATATTACTATTGAAGTCGAAATGAGTTACTATATTTTACATTTGGTGATTACTAAATAAATGAGTGAAGCATTTGGATAAATTCAAAGGAGCCCCAAAGAAGCCCATTATTAAGATAAGTAGAATATGACTTGAATTAATAAACATATTAATGCCTATGATTCAAAAAGTAATGTTTTCCAGGAAGGAATGGTGTCTTATTTAAGCCTCCCAAGTCTGTGTGATGTGATTGAATCAGCATTGCTTACAATAGGGTCCAAGGGAAATATATTTCCCAACATTATCTGTCCCTAAAAGAGACTCATCTTCATGGAGAAACAGTCTAACAAACTGAAGATAAAGTATAACCTCTGGGGGCGTCTTCTTCCACGTATTTTATTCTGCAGAGTAGCAGGTAATAAATAAGGTATTAGGCTAGATATTCAGTTCAAATTTAATTTTGATTCCTACAATGGATTCAGCTGTGGCATTCAAACATGGTTTTTGCAGGTGCAGCGAGAGTTATTTAGCCTTCCAGTGTGACTAATTGCTAGTAATTGCCTATAGGAAGGGGGTTGGGAAGGCCTGTCTCCAGATTACTCCCATGATGTTCTGTGCAGGGTCCTTAGCAACACGAATGGCAGCAGGGAGCAGTATAGCCATTGAGAAATCATTAGCAAGTATGCAATATTACAAAACAGGTGGATCTCAGTTCAAAGAACAGCCTTATGTGAAGTGAATTTTTACATAAATAGAAAACTCTCTGAAAACATGCCCTTTTAAATAATGCTTTATTTTCATATCTGATTTAACTTCCACTTATAATTGGCTCTAACCAATATGGTAATTTCCCATCTCATCTCTTGCTTTCTTCCTCTTTCTAGTAACTAATGTTCCATAAACTAGTATTCAATATGCTATTTAAAGAAATATGGGGGAATTTACTGATGTATAAAAAGAATACTATATTTTAAATGAAAATACATACTGAAGCAAGTTCTTTAGAATAGTAAGTTAGTATATCTTTAAGTCAGATCTTTAAGTCAGTGTCACTTATGATTATGATTATTATTTTTGCCTCTTGTATCTATTATAGTTTTCTAAATATAACTCAAGATCCAGGAATTTATCAAGTGGTAACATTTTTACGGTTGTCTAGAATTGCAGAACCCTAACAACAACAACAAAATACACAGTTTATGGACCATAACAATTCAACCCAAAAGATAAGTTGGATTGTTCCTAAACATGAGATGAAGACAATCCAGGTCTTCACTAATATTGAGAATTATTTTGTTATCTATTGAGTTTTAGGACACTTTTTTTTTTATTATGTTATGTTAATCACCATACATTACATCATTAGTTTTTGATGTAGTGTTCCATGATTCATTGTTTGTGTATAACACCCAGTGCTCCACACTTTTTGAATGGAAACAGAATTACAAAACATTTTTATTTATTTTCTCTAATTCTTTTTTTTTTAAGTTTTTATTTATTTATTTCACAGAGAAAGAGTGCGCACAAGCAGGAGGAGTGGCAGGCAGGGGGAGAGGGAGAAGCAGGCTCCCTGCTGAGCAGGGAGCTGGATGTGGGACTGGATCCCAGGACCCCCGGATCATGACCTGAGCTGAAGGTAGATGCTTAACTAACTGAACCACCCAGGCACCCCAATTCTTTGTGTTTTTTTTTTTTTTTTTTAAGATTTATTCAGAGAGAGAGAGAACACAAGAGGGAGAGGGAGAGAGAGAATCTCAAGCAGACTGTCCGCTGAGCATGGAGCCGGATTCTGGGCTCAATTTCATGACCCCAAGATCATGACCCAAGCTGAAACCAAGATCTGATGCTCAACTGACTGAGCCACCTAGGTGCTCCTGTTTCCTCTAATTCTTTAATGTCACATTCCTTAAATATTGAATGACTATAAACTTGTCATTTATCTTCCCCCTGTGCACCCCCTGCCACCCCTACACCCTCTGCCCAGTACACATGTAAAGCTTTTTTCAGGAGCTTTTTTATTTTTTATTTTATTTTTTTTTTAAGATTTTGTTTATTTATTTGACAGACACAGCGAGAGAGGGAACACAAGCAGAGGGAGTAGGAGAGGGAGAAGCAGGCTTCCTGCGGAGCAGGGAGCCCGATGCGGGGCTCGATCCCAGGACCCTGAGATCATGACCTGAGCCGAAGGCAGACCCTTAATGACTGAGCCACCCAGGCACCCCTTCAGGAGATATTTTAGTCCTAAAAGGAAATGCACTATAATTTAGGGCCTTGGTAATATTTAGCTTGGTTAGTTTTATTCTATTATATGGACTTTAAACTACTTGGGTACTTTAAATAGTGTCATCTAGGTAGTGATATATCCATTACTACTATTTGTGTGATATATAAGATTCAAAAGCTTACTTCTATGTTTGTGTATTAGAGGGGGGCAGGGATGGGGGAGAGAGAGAGAGGGAGAAAGGAAAGAGATGTGTGTTTATTATGAGGAATTGACATACATGATTATGGAGGCTGAGAAGTTCCATAATCTGTCATGTGCAAACTGTAGACCCAAGGAAACCAGTGGTTTAATTCAGTTCAAGTCTGAAGGCCTGAGAATTAGTGGGGGCAGTGGCATGAATCACAGCTCAAGGGCTGAAGAAGATGAAATGAGATGAAATGTCCCCACTCAAGCTACCAGGGAGGAACCAAGAGGAGTAAATTACTCTTACTCCATCTTTTTGTTCTATTCAGGTCCTCAGTGGATTGGATGAGGCCCACTTACATTGGTGAGGGTGCTCTTCTCTACTCAGTCTACTGATTCACATGCTCATCTCTTCCAGAAACACCCTTCAGGCACACCCAGAAATAATATTTTACCAGCTATTGGGGCATGCTGTATACGAATCAAACTGGTGCATAAAATTAACCTGCACTGTGTGCCTGGACCTGAATCCTGAATTACAAAATATTTTAAAATGGTTAAGGAGAGTGCACCTGTTTCTTTTTTCCAAGTCAGATTCCCAAATCTGCACTTTGAAGAAATACATCCTAGAGGGGAGAAAATATTTTTAACTCTCTTTAATATTTTACTTAGGAAGTAGTTTATGTAATATTAGAAGCTTACTTATGAAAAGTAATTTACTTAGAATTCTGTAAGAGAGGGATGGTTTTAAAGGACAGCATTGCAGGAAAGAGTTTTTTCTGACAAAACTATCTCTTCAATATAATTGATGAGTTGGTTCCATTCTAGTTCCTGGTGACCCATCCAGCATTGAGAAGGAAATGATGCAGGAAATGAATGTTGTGGTCTCATTTGTCAGGCGGGACCACCAGTTTCTTGTAGGACAACTGAGTTTCCTTCCCTTCTTTTCTCATGCTTACCCACCCGTCCTTTTCTCTTTCAATGCTTTTCTCTCCTATTAAATCACTAGAGTGACTGCCCTTTTGATAACATCTTAGCATTAGCTCTTAAGGATCTGCTTTTGTATTGCAAAGAAGACAAATTATTAAAAATTACAAGAGTTCAATAAGAAAGAATATATCTGTCATTCTGATATCATACCAATTATTTTCAAACATACATCATTTAGGTCAATTTTAAATATGTATTTAAGTGTTTACCTAATCATTTCACTGAGTTGGGGTCTCTGATCTACTGGAGGACCAGGATCCTAGACCAGGTCTTCTATGGTGGTAACCACTCAAACAGGAGTATGGTTCCACTTGGTTGTTTTTCCCTTCATTTAATTTCACTAACCAGTTTAATCTATGTATAAGTTGATTCATTTGTGGTTTATCTTGGTTTTGATTTTGGTTTTGGTTTTGTTTTTTTTTTAGGTTTTAAGTAATAAGGACTAAATTGGTTTACATAGTTTATGTGATAAACAAATGTGTGATTAAGTTTGAATATTATTTCCTTAGGAATCTCTCACCTCTTCCAGGATAGCTCCAATCACCTTATTTTATACTCCTATAGAAACATTTATCTTTCCTTCATGGCAGTGTAATTTTATATATACCTGTGTGTTCTTTTTTTGTTGTTTAATCAGATATTTTTCAGACAACTACTTAATACTGTTTCCTTTTACCACAGTGAATATACTCTGTGAATAAAGTGGATAAAAACCATTGCTTTGTGAAGCTTATATCTAAGGAATCAAGGCAAAGAGCTGGCAATGTGTATTTATAACATCAGGTAATAAGAAGTGCTTTGCAGATTAAATTAAGCAGGGTACAAATGGAGAATGACCTAAAAGAGGCTGCCATAAAAATATATATATATATATATATATATATGCTAGTTAGGAAAGACCTCTCTGAGGAGGTGATGTAGAATCAAGAACTGAATGGTAACAACTGCCCATCCTGTGAAGATCAGAGGGAATAGCCCTTTAGGCAGAGAGGGAAACCCCGAGGGGGACCCAATTATAGAGTAAGGCCAATGATGCTGGGTGTGCCAAATGGATAAAGTGGTACAAGATGGCATTATAGCAGCTGACAGGGAGCAGATCACACAAGGCCTTGTTGGCTGACGCAAGTTCATGTCTTTTTTTAACCTTCAGTGGAAGATCATGGTAGGATTTTAACCGATATTTCATCTGTTAGACCATCCCTGGCATATGAGGACAGGGTCTGCATTGTATCCCCAGAGCTAACACTTAATAAATATTGGATGGATAAGTGGATGTCAGACAAATGAATTAATGGCCTTCCAACCCTGTTGCTCTTTTTGTTAAGTGATTCTTTCAGAAAAGCAAAGCTTTTTGTTTGTTTTGTTTTACTTTTCTAATATCAGGGTTACATATGTAACTATTTGATGTTGCATTTGTATCCCTTGACAAATGTAAGTTTAAAATTTATTACATCTAGATTTTCTGAAGTCCCACACCTTGAATTCTACATCCATTTTCTTCCTTGTTCTAAGTTAAAAAAAAATCTGATTGGCCTGACAGCTCGAACATGATTGACTGTCCACTTAAGCTTACTTGTATTAACATGTGATAACTAATCCTAAAGGGTAATGCTAAAGCAGATATCCCAGCTCAGAAGTCAGAGGATCAGACAGCTCTCTAAAACAATGAGATGGGATAGACAGAATAATCTAAACCTAGTTAACCCCCTTCAGGGGGCCTGTGGAACCAATATATGTGTTTATGTGCTTATTGGGCAGAGGTGACCTAAGCATCTTTGTCATCTCTCTCTAACAAGGGGTTCCATCAGATCCAGGTGCTACTCCCTGAAAGTTTAAAAATGACAGCCATTTGCAGTTCTTGATCAGTCTGGAAAATAAGAGTGAAATCAAAGACATTACAAGAGTAATATTTAAAAAAATTTTGCCATGGTTGTCTATACAAGGGAAACAGATTTTTTAAAAAGGTGAAAATTGGAACCTCCCACATCTAAGAAATGTTTAACTAGTACCATTCAAGTATGGTTGAAATTCATGTGACTTAAAGAGACTAAATATAGATTTAAAAAATAATACAGCTGTGGCCATTTTCTATGACAGGTCCATAGAATATGCTCAAACATAAAATAATATGGTTGTGAAACAACACAAATATTACCTAAATAGCTCTCTTTTAAAAATAATACTTAAATCTATAGACTATTTTTGTCAGAAGAAACCGATGTGTTTTTCTTTCTTAAGATTTTATTTATTTGACAGAGAGAGACACAGTGAGAGAGGGAACACAAGCAGGGGGAGTGGGAGAGGGAGAAGCAGGCTTCCCGCTGAGCAGGGTGCCTGATGCGGGGCTCGATCCCAGGTTCCTGAGATCATGACAGGAGCGGAAGGCAGACGCTTAACTACTGAGCCACCCAGGCACCCCAGAAACCAATGTTTTAATGCCTGAAATTATTTATAAATAATGAAGTAGAAGGCATTTTCGTAGGATCTTTTAATTCTCCTTTTCTTGAATTAACTCTAAAAAATAATCATAAGGTTTCAAATACAAACTCAGAGAAAGACTCGGACGTTCTTGTTAGATTCTGTAAGGATAATAATAATAGGCTAATTCTTGTTTGCCTTTTTTTGTTTTGAATGACATTAAACCTGTGTTCCTTGATCATGTTCATTCTAAAGTTAGCACTTTTTGGGGCTCCTGGGTGGCTCAGTCGTTAAGCATCTGCCTTCGGCTCAAGTCATGATCCCAGGGTCCTGGGATCAAGCCCCACATGGGGCTCTTGCAGGGAGCCTGCTTCTCCCTCTCCCACTTCCCCTGCTTGTGTTCCTGCTCTGGCTGTCTCTTTCTGTCAAATAAATAAATAAAATCTTAAAAAAAAAAAATAAAGTTCGCACTTTCTTCTTGTTACATATTTGCAAGCTGCATATTTGGGTGGAATTCCCAAAATATATCCCTTTCCACCACTTCTTCCTCTGTTCATATTCAGGAATGCTCCAAACATCAATTTAAAGCTTTGCATAGAAATTGAGGTAACCCACATTGTTTTCATGCTCCCTCATAGGGCTTGTGTGATCCTCAAGGGCAGAGAATTTTTCCTGCTCTTTTTGCTGTCTCTCGTAGCACTCAGCAGAGACCTTGCTGTTAGGAGACACTTCGTTGTTCATTGACCAGATAGATAAATGAATGAAAATGTTATTCCTATTTTGATTTTGGGTTGGTTCTTAAATCCATTAATTCCCTGATTTGTCAGCTCTGTCTGGTGATCTGAATCTCAAAATTTCCTGTGACAAGGAAGTGGAGCATTACCCAGGGAAGGAGAAGACAGTTTTTTTTAAGGCCTTTTTACCTGTGCATTTGCATATTTTAAGAAAGAATAGGCCCTTTTTTCCTGCTGTGACACAGTCCTGGTTTTTGTTTGTTTTTCGTTTTATGTATTTTGGGGTTTTTTTAGTGTACCAAACTAAACTGCTGTATATATGTTACAATGAGCCATGCCACACTGGTAGGAAGATAAACAAATGTGATGTTAATGTGATTTGAATGTAGAATCTGTTTTTCTCTTCCATAGCCTCCAGGGCTTTAGAGAATTTTGTTGCTGTCCCATTTAACTGGCATCTTTCTTAAAGGGCTGGTTTTATTCATACAATTATTTTCTCATTCTCTTCTTGATTTCTTTCACTCAAATTCAGTAAATCCTCATATTCTAGTACATTATTCTGCAGCTCATTCATACCTTCAGCCTCGTTCCTTGAATTGAATTCAGAATCTGATTTGGAGCTTGTTTCTCTGAGTGTGAAACACCTCCTACTATAAATAAACTCATAGAGTTTATTTATGTTTGATACTAGATGAGTCACATCAGCATATGTTTTGCTTCATGCTATCAGCATCTCGTGGGTTGGGCTCTCGTCATTTTTTTTTTACTGTGAAAGTGACAGTGCTAAATATGTTTTGAAGGGCTAAGGCAGTTTCAAGAAACTCTCCTCTCTGCAACTGTTGGGGAGAGCAAGTTTAATCTAGCCTAGTGGTTTAATGAAAGAAGTATAATCTTTTTTTCCTTCTTATTCCCTTTATTTTTGAGTGTCATAGGTTAATAAATGGGTGTGTAGTAAAGTAAAGAAGAAAAATACCAACAACAAAGTAGTTTCATCCTGTTTTATAGATGAACACCTAAACCTCAGAGAAATAAATGACTTGACACAAAGTCAATAAAATCAAAATAAAATGGAAATAATCTAATTATTTTACATAAAAAGTACAGTTCTTTACATTAGACCTTGAAACAGATAGTATCTCTAGTGGCTGCCATGTCAGTTGCAATACTTCTTTAACTTATAAACAAACCCAGCTCTCCCAGTTTTTCCTCTGCAAGTTGACAGTGACCACACAATAATTGAAAATCAGTTGCTTCATATAGACCCAGAACCCTGCTGCAGGTATTTCACAGTAGTCTTGGAGATTCACATCTGCAGTAATTTGAGTACATGTAAATTCCTAACTGAAATAACTTTTATATCACTTTAATATTTGATTCCAAGAATGCATGGACATGGCATCAACAAACCACAGGATAAAATGATGGTCCCATAGCCCATTCCTCTAGACACCCAAGGCAAATACTTCAAATTATTTTACAGATTTTCCCAGTACTTCCTCAGTATTATAAACAACATGCTCATCTTCTTTTTTTTTTTTTTAAAGATTTTTTATTTATTTATTTGAGAGAGAGAATGAGAGACAGCACAAGAGGGAAGAGGGTCAGAGGGAGAAGCAGACCCCCTGCCGAGCAGGGAGCCCGATGCGGGACTCAATCCCGGGACTCCAGGATCATGACCTGAGCTGAAGGCAGTCGCTTAACCAACTGAGCCACCCAGGCACCCCAACATGCTCATCTTCTAATGCTTGATTCCTAAGTCCCAAATACCAGGCCATGATTTGTAACTCAGGCCACTGTGGATGAAGTGTTATCTCCTCCCTATATCAACATTTCCCCCTCCCCTCCCCACTCTGTCAACATAGTTACACCCCACGTTATATATATATCGTTTTTTATTAGAGCAATTTGTCCTCATGCCTTTTCCCTTCTAAGGCAGAGGGTTTGTCATCTAAAAGATTGTATTTCTAGCCCTTACTTCTCCAATTATTGTGAATATTATGTACCCAAGCCTTTGTTAAATAACCTGGAAAAAAATCCTCAGTAAAAGAGACAGCAAACCTAGAATCTTGATATATTTCTTGCTCATGGAAAATGACTGGATATGACATTATCTTTGACTTGTCCAAGATAACACAGCAAACTGTAATAACACTAGTAGCAGTAATAGTAACAATGACAACAAAATGGTAACAATTATTTAGTGCTTAAAATGTAACGGGGAATATTCTAATATATATAGATAGTGTGTATGTATGTGTGTGTGTATATATAACATTATTTGTGTACAGTACAAAAGTATCATATGTATATTATATATACTTATTTCCTTTGAAGAAAAGAGATTTTAGACAAGGAATTTCAGTAACTTGCCTGAGATTACTAATCAGTAGGAGATGGAACCAGGATTCAAGATTAGATGGTCTGGCTTCAGACCATCTTTATCCACTAAAAAGGACCTAGTGTGCTTTTAACTACATGGGCACTTAAACATAATTACATAATATGATGTCACTGCTAGTGTTTCATTTATAAAGAGATGCATAAAACACTAAAAATAATGGCAGATGCAATTAAATGATGGCATGTGTTAATCATGCCCACCTTCTACTATATCAGAAATGATATTTTACTTGGAGGGGTCAGTAACACTTAAAGAACACATTAAAGCTTTATTAAAATACATGTGAGAATCTGGCACTCCATAGAGAGTCCAGCCACTGAAGGAATATTACTGTCTCTGTGTATATATTATGTGTCTGTTAATCAGGAAATGAGAAAATTACTGCTGTGGAAGTTGTATATTGTCCTATGACAGAGCAATAATGTTTGCAAAGCAGTGGTGATTATAATGTTGATTTGTTCAGTATATAATATTTGTGTGTATCTGTGTGCATATCTTTCATCTATGTAGGCTTAAATGTACATACATGTAAGGAAGTTATGTACTTATGCCTCTCAAAAAAATTGTTTCATGCTCTTTGGTATTCCAAAATTATTACAGCAGTTTTAAAAGTACTTATAAATTGTTTATTTTCCAACAACTTGAAAACCCTTTAAAGTTTAGGGAAAAGTTAGCAAAAACACTGTCCCTTTATTTTATTTTTCTGTGCCAGTACAGCCACTGTCTGAATTTCAGACCCCACAATTTATCTCCTGGATTATTGCAATCACCCCCTAATTAATCTGTCTTCAGTCTCTCACTCCTAAATTTCATTTTCCTTATCAAGCCCTTTCCATTTTGTTCATGGTTTTTCATTGGGGCAGAATGAAGCACAAATTTTGTAGTTTGCTTATGCAGTATAAGACATGTCATAATTTAATCTTGCAGTTTAAGAAAATATTGAGGTTTCACATGCTTGATACTGTTCTCTTTACTTCTGTAATAATGAATCTTACTACCCACCCCCCACCCCTGCCCCCAGTCAACATATTAGCATGTGCCTTTTTTTAACATTTCTTTCATTATCAGTTGTTCTTAGATATAACTTGCCTTAATATACTTACCTCCCCATTCAAGGAACTTAGGCATAAACCCTTGAATATACTAGATTCTAAGTACCTTGCCTAGGAGGTTGAAATGTTGCTCACCGATCACAAATGTTGGCATATTCTAATTATCTAGTGTCTTTAAGAGTTAGTGTGGTAATAAAGATATAGTAATTATTTTTCTATAATTCATTAAGTCCATAAAGTAGTAACTCCTCAAATACCCCCAAAATCACTATTTATGATTAACTTCTCATATTTAAAAATATTACATTTATATATTTATATTATATATTATTTTATGTGCTTGTTTCCCGCCTCTACTATTATAGTCAATATCCATAAGAACTATACATTTTTGTTTTATTTATGTGCATCTTGAGACCTAGGAGAATATAGGAGGTATACTTTCACTATTTTTTATATATATATATAAAATAATGAGGTATATATCATGAGATATATAACCATATATATGATTATCGTATATATATATATAAAATCTCTATACTCAGTAAATAGATTTGAATGAATTTATTGAGTCCTTATTATGTGTTGGGTTTTCTCAGATGTATTTCAAATGTGTTATCCTTTTCAATCCCTCAAAATCCAAAATAAGAGTAGATACTATTATTTCCCAATTTTAAGAATGAGATACAGGCTTAGTATAGGTAAATGACTTGCTGAAGGATACTCAGCTCATAAAAGGTAGTATCCAAGACTTATATCCAAGCCTGTTTGAAAGAGAAGAAAATGCCTTTAACCACTATTATATACGTCCCCTAAAATAATTGCCTGAAGGAAAATTTTGCATGAAAATACAGGAAGAATTATGCCTCATGGGATCATGGGCACTAACAGAGTGAGATCAAGTGGCCCTATGGTTCCCTACTATGAGGCAAGCATAGCCAAGCTCGCAGGTGGTGAAGCCTAGTGGTGAGTTATAAACTCAGGGATAAGGAAAAGGATTTAGTGCCAAGTACGCAGCAGATAATGTAGTAGTCAACAGGAAGTATCATTAATCAGAATCTGAGTAACCAGAGAACCATGAACCAGTGTGTTGAGTTAAAATGGGTTAACATATCTCTCAGGAAGGGGAAAGTAAATGAGTATATAGGTGGATGGGAAAATAACCCATGTCATTCAGACACTATTTTTTACTGTTGGAGTGATAGGCAGATGTATGTAACAATAGGACTTCTCAGTTGTAAGAGAAAGAAACACGACTCAAATAAATTTGAGAATTACCCCCCTTCTCTCCAGCATGTAAATTAAACACCAAAAAGGTCTTTGAAGTTTTGACCAGTGCATGGGTACTGACTACTCTGGGTCATGTATCAAGGCTTCTTTTTTTTTTTTTTTTTTAAGATTTTATTTACTTTTTGAGAGAGAGAGAGAAAGCGAGTGAGCTTGAGCAAGGGAAGGTAGAGGGAGAGAGAAATTCTCAAGTAGACTTCAAGCTGAGTGTGGAGCCCTATTTGGGGCTCGATCTCATGACCCTGAGATCATCACCTCAGCCAAAACCAAGAGTCAGATGCGTAACTAGCTGAGCCATCCAGGCGCCGTTGTATCAGGGCTTCTAATCTGACAGTCTCAGAGTTACACAGAGATGGGAGACATGGTTCTCTGAATGGATATTGGGCAAACAACACAAATGATTCTCTATTTACCAGTTGTGGCAACTGTATCACAATTACCTATCTAACAAATATTACTGAGTACCAACTCTGACATGATTTAGAAAATACTACTTCGGGCGCCTGGGTGGCTCAGTCGTTAAGCGTCTGCCTTCAGCTCAGGTCATGATCCCAGGGTCCTGGGATCGAGTCCCACATCGGGCTCCCTGCTCGGCGGGAAGCCTGCTTCTCCCTCTCCCACTCCCCCTGCTTGTGTTCCCTCTCTCGCTGTGTATCTCTCTGTCAAATAAATAAATAAAATCTTTAAAAAAAAAAAAAAAAGAAAATACTACTTCGTCCGTCACGTCCGCTGTGGTTGTCCAGCAGCCCAGATGTCCTCATATGTTAACTGAGAATGATCAAATCTAATTTGCATTTGGTATGTAGATTAGATGTGAATGTATATGAGAACATTATATGAATGATGAAGTATCATATAAATATGAGGTGCTATTTTATCATCAGTATCAAGCCATGCAAGGCTATCTTCCTATCTCTAGATGTCTTTACTTTAAATTTCCATTTTATCTCATATTACTTTTTCCCCCAATTGTAAGTCCAATTTTCACCTTCAAACAAAAAACGCAGTTTTAAGAGAGCACATACATAAGTCTCTCTGGTCAAAGAGTGATACTGGGAACTAAGGAAAGCCTGGAACCTTTATACATTTTCCTATGATAGGATGATGTTTCAGACATGTCAGATTTCTGGTTTTTTTGCTTTCCTTTTCTTTTTTTTTTTTTTTTTTTTTTTAAGAGAGAGAGCATGCGCGAGCAGGAGTGGGTGGAGGAACAGAGGGAGAGAGAATCCTAAGTTGGCTCCGTGTATCAGCAGGGAGCCCAGTGCAGGGCTTGATCTTAGGACTCTGAGATCATGACCTGAGCTGAAATCAAGAGTCAGATACTCAACTGACTGAGCCACCCAGGTGCCCCTCAGACATGTCATATTTCAAAAAGGGAAATAATAATAGAGGAAGGCATTGCCATTTTCACGATCAGTATTTAAGATTAGTTTCATTGACTGATAATAGGTAGATCAGTCTATAGGGAATAGTGAGTAGGGAATGAACCTGCAGGGATGGGTTCAGAGATCCTATCAACAGGTCAAAGACCAATCAGATGGATGGAGAAAAACTAGGAGCTAAGAAGATCTAAGATAAATGATAAAATGTAAGACCACGATATATAGTTAAACATAGAAAACCAGGAAAATACCTGAATTTTTGGAGTTTGAGTTAGAAAAAACTGACTTGTTTCCAGACATTCCTACTATAATTCATTTTAAATAATATATATTTTCTTCATATGTCAAGGTATCAGTCAGGTGTGTGTATGAGGGGTGGAGGGAGGAAATGTCTTTGCTTTTTCAAGAGTTTTGGGGGCTATGCTAATTCTTGGTATTGCACATTAAAATGGTAATTTGCTGACAGATTTAATACGATAATTTGGCAGTGGGATTCTTTGAAGGCATGAAGGTCTTGTCAGTCACACCCTGCCTCCTGTCAAGGTTTTTTACCACTTAAAAAGGGAACTAAGCAGTCAAATACCACTTAAGGTTTTATTCATGAAGACTGAGTAGCTCCCAAAGTACAGTAGCAAAGTGCTGCTAAAATGTAACTATTGAATTTGGCTTGAACCAAAGCCCTGCACCCTTAACTTTGAATTAAAGATAACCTGTCCCAGACCAAGCGGGGCCCATATCTCTATAGTTTGGGCACAGGTTGTGATCTCAGGGTTATGGGATGGAGCCCTGTGTAGAGCTCTGCGCTCAGCGGGAAGTCTGGTTCTTTCCCTCTCTCTTGCTGCCCCTCCCCCTGCTCATGTGCTCTCTCTCTAAAATAAATAAATCTTAAAAAAATGAAGCCAGGGGTGCCTGAGTGGCTCAGTCGGTTAGGCGTCTGCCTTCGGCTCAGGTCATGATCCCGGGGTCCTGGGATCGAGCCCCACATCAGGCTCCCTGCTCAGTGGGGAGCCTACTTCTCACTCTCCCTCTGCCTGCTTCTCTCTCTCTCTCTGTCAAATAAATAAATAAAATCTTTAAAAAATGCAATTAAAAAAATGAAGCCACTTCCTTTGTTCATCCGTTCAAGTTTGATCATGAGATTGCACCAATTCACTCACATCTTCAGACTCCACTTCTAGTTCTCTTGCTATTTCCACCACATCTGCAGGTACTTCCTCCACAGAAGTCTGGAACCCTCAAAGTCATCCATGAGGGTTGGAATCAGCTTCTTCCAAACTCCTGTTCATGTTGATATTTTGACCTCTTCCTATGAATCACACATGTTCTTAATGACATCTACAATGGTGAATCCTTCCCAGAAGATTTTCAAATTACTTTGCCCAGATCCATCAGTGAAGTCACTCTCTAGGGCAGCTATAGCCTTATGAAATGTATTTCTTAAATAGTACTTGAAAGTTGAAATGACCCATTGATCCATGGGCTGCAGAATAGATGTTGTGTTAGCAGGCATGGAAACAACATTGATCTCATTATGCATTTTCATCACAGCTCTTGGGTGACCGACTGCATTGTCAGTGAATGGTAATATTTTAAAAGGAATCTTTTTCTGAGCAGTAGTTCTCAATAGTGGGCCTAAAATACTTGGTAAACCACATTGTAAGCAGAAGTGGTGTCATTCAGGCTTTGTTATTCCATTTATAGAGCACAGGCAGAGGAGATTTATCTTAGTTCTTAAGGGTTGTAGGATTTGGGGAATGCTAAATGAGTGCTGGCTTCAACTTAAAGTCACCAGCTACATTTGTCCCTAACAACAGAGTCAGCCTGTCCTCTGAAGCTTTGAAGCTAGGCACTGACTTGTCCTCTCTAGCTATGGAAGTTCCAGATAGCCTCTTCTTCCAATAGAAGGCTGTTTTGTCTACATTGAAAATCCCTTGCTTAGTGTAGCCATCTTCATTAATGATCTCCACAAGGTTTCCTGGATGACTTGCTGCAGCTTTTGTATCAGCACTTGCTGCTTCACCTTGTACTTTTATGTTATGGAAACAGCTTCTTTCCTTCACCCTCATGAACCACCTCTGCTAGCTTCACACTTCTCTTCTGCATCTTGCTCACCTCTCTCAGCCTTCACAGAATTGAAGAACGTTAGGGCCTTGCTCTGGATTGGGCTTTGGCTTAAGGGAATGTTGTGTGTTCACTGCAGTAGCACTTTTAATTTCCTTCAAGAACCTCTCCTTTGCATTCACAATTTGGCTGTTTGGCACAAGAGGCCCAGCTTTCAGCCTATTTAGGCTCTTGACATGACTTCTTCACTAAGCCGAGTCATTTCTATATTTTGAATTAAAATGAGATGTGTGTGACTCTTCCTCTCAGTTGACCACTTACAGGCCATTGTAGGGTTATTAATTGTCCTGATTTCAATTTTATTGTGTTTTGAACAGGGAGGTCTGAGGGGAGAGAGAGAGATGGGGGAAAAGGCCGGTGTGGAACAGTCAGAACACACAAACCATTTATAAGTTAAGTTTGCCATTCTTAGGTGGGCATGGTCCTTGTTGCCCTATAACAATTACCATAGTAACATCAAAGATCACAGATCACCTAGAGGCGCCTGGGTGGCTCAGTCGTTAAGCATCTGCCTTCAGCTCAGGTCATGATCCCAGGGTCCTGGGATCGAGTCCCACATTGGGCTCCCTGCTCAGCAAGAAGCCTGCTTCTCCCTCTCCCATCCCCCCTGCTTGTGTTCCTGCTCTCTCTCTCTCTCTCTCTGTCAAATAAATAAAATCTTAAAAAAAAAAAAGATCACAGATCACCATAAAAATTATAATAATAATGAAAAAATTTGAAATAGTACAAGAATTACCAAAATGTGACACAGAGAACTGAAGTGAGCAAAGACTTTTAGAAAAATGGCACCGATAGACTTGCTTGATACAGGGTTGCCACAAACCCTCTATTTGTTTTAAAATATGTATATATATAAATATATATTTATATATATACACACACACACACATAGTAAAACTAAGTATGCTGATACAGAGACCATCCTCTCTTTTGAGGTGCAAGAGTGGAGAGGCACCCGTGTGTTCCTTCTATCCACCTCCCCCAAGTGGGAAGGCTGTTAGTCCCTTTTACATGGCCTAAAAGAAGAATGGGAAGAGGAAGAGAGAAGGGTTTGGTTTTCCCCTTCAGAATTAATCAATTTTTATTTCTGAGAATAGAGGAGAAATATCCTTAAGTAAGGAAATAAGAATGACCTTGAAACTACATATATTATTATCCAGATATAGATATAGTCTGAATTTAATTTTTATTAATGTAGATAATAGCTTACATGGGCCTTATGGAGACATTACTAGCACTCTAAAATTTAATTAGATTTTTAGAGCTTCTGTTAATGTCTTTTGTAGGATTATACAATCTGGGGCATCACCAGGAAACTTCATACATTTTATTTTCATTTTGTTTTGAAATATGCAGGAATGAGGTATTTTGCATAGTAAAACAGTTTTGAATTTAGGATCTTTACCTAAAATTAAAATTTCAGACCACAGGGTTGAAATCAGTATTCTTTTTGTACCATATAATATAAATACATGCTATTTATATGTATTTCTATATCTATCTTAAAAATACTTGTTACATACTAATATTACTATTATATGTTAATATTAGGTACATTTTTACTTTATCAATATTGATTTTTTCATAATTATTAGACTGCAACAATATAAATGTATATATACTCACAATGATTTTTAAGTAGCTATTTTTGATGCAAACTTACTTTCTTTAATGTCTATATTTCCCTGAGTTTTTTGTCATGATGAAATGTTTTTTTTTTGTCCTTTAATTACTGTACTCTTATTATTTATGTAATATGCCTTCCCAGTTCCAGCAAATCCTTTAAATTAATAGGAAAGTCTGTTCAACATTTTTTAGAGCCACCACAGCAACATGCTGGATACTTATGTAAATTTTAAATCATTTATCTCCTTCTCTTTGAAGCCAAAAAAAAAAAAATCCCTAGGAATTTGGGGCAAGAATTAAATCTCTATTTTATATAAGATATGCTTATAGAGGGAGAGAGAAACTGTTGGTTTTAGTGGAGAGTTGTCTTAGTTATTTCAGTCAAATTCTTAGTTTTAGGGTGCCTACTAAAAAGGTACATTATTAGGTGATGTTCTGTGAAAGACTTTTAGAAAAATGGCACCGATAGACTTGCTTTATCAAGGAAAAAAAAAAAACTATCCAGCATTGATAAGAAGAGGCAGCATTGTATAGAGAGCCAACGAAGTGGGAATGGGAGCCAGAAATTTACAGACTTTGCTATTTATTAGCTGTTTGATTCAGAAAAGTCAGTACTTGCCCTGGCCCAAGTAGAGTTCTCTATAAAATGAGGTGGTTGGGCAGGATGTTCCCAGGATCCTTTTGAGCTCTAGCACTATTCAAAGTTAATTATTGTAGGAACACCAAGTGTTACTTGCTTTGTACATACATCATGCATATTTACCCAGGCTTTGTGCAGTCATCTTCTGCTGTAATAGTCCTGTCCTTATATGCCTTCTGGTGGCTTTAGAGAAAGATTCTGTTGGGATGAGACTCAGTCTGGCATGATCGCAACCTAGTAATTACAAAGTACCAATTGATCCTCATCTATAATTACAGTATGAGCTTGTTATTCATTTTTCCCCTAGCATATTACATTGGGAGTGGGAAGGCTCAGGAAGAGGTTTCTAAAACTTAAATACATCCATATTTTTAGTCTTACACTTTTCACTGAATTGGTATTTATCTTTCATGATTGTCAGACTTCTATCCCTCTAGAAGCAGTCATGTCTATTTATGCCCTTGATGGACTTGGAAGGGGAAAGGGATTAGAATGTAATGGAGTATATAAGAAACAATCTTTAATCAAACAGCTTATTTCTTTATCCCACTATGAAGATAAGATCACAACAAATATGAAACAATGGCAGAAAAAGGTCATATGAAGTCCCAGCTTGTGAAAAAAAGTCTATCCCAATTAAGCCTGTTCCCCTCTTTTCTAGAAAAACATTCTCTTTTTGTGTTGATGTTATACTGCCCTCGATCATTGCAGATATTCATGGTTGTACTTTACAATGAATTTTTAATTTTTTTTCCTGATTAGATCTTTGCAATTATTCATAATGTTCATTTGAGGGAAATAAAATGATATACACTGAGACGGGTGTTAACAGATAGTAAGATTTGATATGTTTTGAAAAGAAATGGTAATGATAAATGACAGTGACCTAATTTGCGGAACAATCTTCTTGCATAAAATAATCTACTAGTTTGTAATTATGTGATTAACTTACCAAGAAAAAAAAAGTCAATCAAGTCAGAATCATCAAGTTATAGATTCAAAAAATATCTGGAACTTTTCAAATTAATCTATTACTAACAATAGACTTTCATGTCAATTCCAAACATAAATATTATTCAAAAATATTTTTAGGAGAAAGATGTTCATTTATTTGCTACTAAAATTCAAAAGAATAATTAAGAAAGAAATAGCAAAAAATCTCAAAAAAAAGTAAGGATAGCTGCTTTTGGTTAGTTTTAGTGTTTATAAGGCATGTCTGCATACATAAAAGCCCATCTTACAGGAAATAAATGAAGTAGTGAGGCAAAGTGTAATCAAGTACACTTTAAAGATGAGAAGCTAAGGCTCAATGGGTTTAAATACCACATCCACGATCACAAAGTTTTCAGAGGTAAAGTTAAGAAATTTATTGTATACTTCATGTTCTTTTCATTCCATCATTAAGAAAAAAAATGAAAAATCCAAAGAATGTGAGTTCTGAAAGGTTCTTTAGTATATGTATTTGCTTATGAATTAAATTCTGACTTTACTCATAATGCATGAGAGACATAGATAATTATGTCTATCTTGAAGGTCACTATTATAAAATATACAAAACTACAATATATAAGGTCAATTGTAGTTTAAGATGCAAAAATCACTAGGATAATTTGACTTGAAACCAATAAATTATATGAAAATATATTTATAAATTCTAATTAAAGTTTAGAAGTTATTTGGAAAAGAAAAATCACACTTTTATGGAGTGAATATGAAAAGTATGGAAGATATTTAAGTGATTTGTGCACCTGTGTTTTTATATCTTATAAAATTCTGAGCAAATAAATATAATTAGTCCTTATTACAAGTAAGAAACTTGAGATTTAGGAAGTTAATTTCTTCATTGTCACATGGCAAGAAAATGGCAGAGCTAGAATTCAAGTCTAGGTCTTTCTAATTTAAAAATCTATATGCTTGTTTTCTTTTTTTTTAATTTAATTTAATTATGTTATGTTAGTCACCATACAATACATCATTAGTTTTTGATGTAATGATCCATGATTCATTGTTTTCATATAACACCTAGTGCTCCATGCAGTATGTGCCCTCCTCAATACCCATCACCGGGCTAGCCCACCCCCCTCCCCTTTAAAACCCTCAGTTTGTTTCTCAGAGTCCATAGTCTCTCATGGTTCATCTCCCCCTCCAATTTCCCCTCCTTCATTTTTCCCTTCCTGCTCCTAATGTTCTCTGTGTTATTCCTTATGTTCCACAAGTAAATGAAACCATATGATAATTGGCTTTCTCTGCTTGACTTATTTCACTTAGCGTAATCTCCTCCAGTCCCATCCATGTTGATGTAAAAGTTGGGTATTCTTCCTTTGTGATGGCTGAGTAATATTCCATTGTATATATGGACCACATCTTCTTTATCCATTCATCTGTTGAAGGGCATCTCAGCTCTTTCCACAGTTTGGCTATTGCGGACATTGCTGCTATGAACATTGGGGTGCATATGACCCTTCTTTCACTACATCTGTGTCTTTGGGGTAAATACCCAGGAGTGCAATTGCTGGGTCAAAGGGTAATTCTATTTTTAATTTTTTGAGGCACCTCCACGCTGTTTTCCAAAGTGGCTATACCAACTTGCATTCCCACCAACAGTGTAAGAGGGTTCCCCTTTCTCCACAACCTCTCCTTTGTTGTTTCTTGCCTTGTCGATTTTTGCCATTCTAACTGGTTTTCAACTTTATTAATGGTCTTTTCTCTACACCATGTCAACTCTCATATCAATTTGATACTCAGTAAATATTTCATGAGTGATTGGCTGAACATGTGAACATTTAAAAAAAACATTTTGGATCATATTTATACTGAAGTGAGACTAAAATAGAACTATTAAACTCAGGAGTAGGAGCAGTGGCCCAATAATTAAGAGATGCAGTATGCCTTTTGGGAGTAGAGGGAAAAAAAAGAGAGCCTTGAGTGTATTTGGTGAAAAAAAAACTAAAAGTTTTCACTAACTTACTCAATATCAAGCACACTTCATCTTAAAGACAATAATAAAATATGTAAATATAGTGTGGAAGCAACTAATCATCATGGGATTGCTCAGAGGAGGATATATAAGAGACTCACGTAAAGATAGGAGTGGACTTGTGAGTCCTTCCAGGGAAGGGTTGCAGCTGAATGCAACAAGGGCAGTGGCAGACAAGTATGCAGGAAGCAGTAGGCAAATTTAATATCAATAAGGAAGGATCATCAACTTGTGTTTGGCTTTATAATGACCATTACTCTTCATTTGGGGTTATTGATTGTTCTAAAGCCTAGGACAAGTGTAATGACCTGTTACAGCCACTCTAGGTGAATGTCGGCCCTCCAAGATGATCATTATCCAGAATGTGTTATATAAATAGTTGAGGTGTTGAAACTAGAGTACAAAGAAGAGAGGCAGGACAGGGAGATAGTGGGTCCTTGCCTACTTCCTTGGTCGGTTTTCTAAGGGGAGATACCCTTGCTTGTATGCTTTCCATAACTGGAAATCTCTTCAGAATATTTTTTAAAATTTTCTTAAGGTAAGCTCTACACCCAGTGTGGGGCTCAAACTCAGGACCCTAAGATCAAGAGTCACATGCTCTATTGACTGAGTCAGCCAGGTGCCCCTCTTCAGTAATCTTTAGTTTAACTACTCTGGTAGTAGGTGAGGAGAAGAGGACATTTTAATATTAAAGTTTTACAGTTTTGTCAGTGAAGGAGGAGGGCACCTCCAAAAAGTGTTAAAAATTAAATTCTGTGTTTTATTTTTGTTTTGTTTCGTTTTTTTAAGTAGGCTTCATGCCCAGCAGGGACTCCAATGCAGGGCTTGAACTCACAACCTTGAGATGAAGACCTGAGCTGAGATCAAGAGGTGAACGCTTAACAGCCTGAGCCACCCAGATGCCCCTAAATTCTGTGTTTTAATAAATTGTGTGCTTAGTCTAACATGTCTCTCTTTCTTACCTCTTCAGGTAGTCACAGTTGAAGAATGTCCTTTGGGGTGAGGATTACATTACTTTTTGGCTATGGAGGGAGAATTAGAATCAAGCTGTAGAGGGAGGCCATTGGTGCAAGGTCAGCAGAGTTAACTTTTGAGTCAAAACATCCCCCTCATCCTCTCTCCACTTCCCCCCCAAATCAGTGTCAACAATTATATCTAATAAGCTCAGATTGTATTTGTTCCTGGTAAGCACCTACTGTCTGTTGGAACATTATGCTAGACACTGTGTAGGTTATCTTATTTAATCCACACCACAGACTGGTTCCATAAGCATTTGCATTCCTGTTTTAAATATAAGTAATTGAGGTGAAGAGACACTATGTAACTTCACAACTCAGCACAGCTGTTAGCATATAGAACTGATACATGGGCTTCATAAATCCTTTCACTTAACACTGATCTTTGATGGCACCAGACCTGCCTGAACATGGAATGGGTTGCCTTATGTAAGGGAGTGAGTTCCCCATCCACAAAGGTGAAGGAGAAGGAGGAATATGTCAACAGTTTACTTTTGTCCTTCATTATTATGAATATTATCTAAATAATTTTTTATTTACCAAGGTAACATTCACATTATGTAGAATTAATCATCTTTACATGAACACTTCACTGCTGTTACCACATTCACAATATTATGCAAAGACTACTGCTTCTTTCCAAAATATTTTCATCACCTTAAAATAAAACCCAGTACCCATTAAGTGGTTGGTTACTCCCCATTCCTTCTTCTCACCCCAGCCCTTAGCAATCACCAGTCTGCTTTCTGTCTAATTGGATTTACTTATTCTAGTTATTTTGTACAAATATTTTACACCTTTTGTGTCTAGCTTCTTTCACTTAGCATCATGTTTTTAAGATTCATCCATATTGTAGCATATATCAGCTACATTGGATTCATTCCTTATTATGACTGAAAAACATTCCGTTGATGGACACTTGAGTTGTTTCTACCTTTTGGCTATTGTGAATAGTACTACTATGACCATTCACGTACACGTGTTTGAGTAACTGCTTTCAATTCTCTGGGAGCTACATCTTTTGGATCATTTACTTTGTGCTAGTCACTGAACTGAGTGCTTTACATATAGGAACACTGAATTCTCAGAACCCTGTGAGGTAAATACTATTATTATCCCTGTTTTACAGATGAGAAAACTAAGTCACAGAGAAGTTAACATACCTTATATTTGACCACACACTGGTGGTGCTGGGACTCAAAGACAGCCAGCCACATTCCAGAGTCTGTACACTATGTTCTTTCTGTTTTGTGTCTTATCAGTTTCAGACTGAACACCTACAACTGCTTCAGCTGAATCATTTCCAATACCATCCTTGCCTATTTCCGCTAGGTACGCTGTGATTTGTCGTTTCCTTTTAAAATGCAGAATCCATATTGCATATAATATTTCAGGAGTAATTGTTTCTATTATAATCATTGCCCTTATTGGTATTTTGGTTATGCTTAAAAGGTACTTAGGTGTTAGTTTTTGTAAGAAACTATTTATTAGGTTTTTTCCTTAAATAATAAAAATCATATAATAAAAAAACTGATAAAAAGACAAGCCCCAAATTTCACAGCCCAGAGTATTCCATTAAGAGTAAAAGAAAATCACAAAAAGTAAGAGAAAATCATAGGACATATGCAATGTTAGAAATCCAAACAGTAAAGAAATATATAAAATTTTTATTATGATTTTTGTCTGGAAAAAGACATTATGTTTCTAAATATTTCCAGTTGTGTTCTGACAGTGGTAGTGTTCAGAGTCTTATTAATTTCCTCAAGAGTTTGTTGTAGCTCATTTATAGGTATATACCAAACCAGAAGCTAATAGTGAGCTGGTGGTGGATTAGAACTCCCAGGTACTGTCCTTATGATCTACTGTCACACCATGAGCATCATTTTGCCACAGTGGCTTATGCAGTTGATTTTCTTAATCTCAATGCAGAACTTCCCATGTCCCTGTGTAATTCATGGGACGTGTTTTGGCCTCATGCCATTTTCTCAAGGTAAATTTATATCCCAAGTCTGATACTCATTTTGTTAATGATCACTTTCAATTGGGAAAGTACAAAGAACTCTGGCACTTGACCATCCTGGGGATTTTTTCATTTATTTTAGTTAGTGTATTTAACACTATCAGCTGGGAGGAGATTTTGATCACCTTAAGCTACAGTTAGAAACATGTCTGCTTTGCATTTATTCCTGAGAGATTCCTACTCAGATCAAACATCTCCACCAGCCATGGAGTTATGCAGAGTAACAAGATTCCAATTGTAGAACCAGACTGTCATTTGTAAGGTTTTGGTGTAGAGGAATAAAGAGATATTCAACAAGTTTAACTATAGCATTTGAAACCAGAGGTTCTATGCAATTCTCAGTTTGAGTATTGAATTGCACAATCTTTTACTCATAATTTATTATCTGAGAGATGTGCCTACATCAGTAGCATTTGACCACATTTTAATCTCACTAAGCTGCTATGAATTAAACCAAATGGTAAAGTTACAATGTATGACTCCCTTTCATACCCATATAAGTTAATGTTAACCGATAAAATGAAATGTATTTTTAAAAAATGAAATGTGTTTTGCCTGACCCTGAGATGCATATCTTTCTTTCATATAATAGTCCTATAATGTAAGTCAAGGTAAGCTTTTTCTTATATCTTTTTCAATAAACTATTTATATTAGAATAGAAATCCTTAATTATCAGGTGTATATACTTGTTGGTGTCTTCACTAAGTCTAAAGATATTATGTAGGTGTTCATATATGTATTCTCTCTTATATGATGTTGATACTGATCATTTAGGGGTGGACATGCTTGTTAAGATTATGCAATTTACCAATGAACTTTTCAAGAATGGATTTCTTTTCACCATATCAGTGCCCATAAATGTCTGTGCTTTCTTTACACAAGGATAAGGCAAGCCAGATGGTGGTCTTGTTTTTATTAAGATTATTTTATATAGGCAGAGATTCTTCTTGGCTTCCTTTTTAAATGGATTTTTGTGATAGGAAGAAAATGCAAATGAAGTAATAGGAGCGCTCATAAATTTCTAGCCTGGTGACTATAATGCAGCGTTATTGGCTTTGCTATCAAACCTTCCCAAGCACACTTTCTTTGTGTTAGTGACATGTAATATTGGGGTTTGCATCTGTACATTAGACTGTATAATTCTTACTCTCCACCTAGTGTACCTTAAACACCACCCTCCCTCTCTCTCTCTCACACACACACTTACACAACAGTCTTTCCTAGCTGAAGCTAAGGAGTGTCAGTGTCAGATTTCCCTTATACATTTCAAACCTAGTTAATGGATGCCCCATGGTTATGAAAATTACATACGCTTAATACCTAAGGCAAGTAGCTTGCGGTCTCCTCAAATGCCTAAATGATGATCTGCCTCCTTGGTGCTACAGAAGTGGTGTTAACACTTTGCTGGGAGCAATCATAGATGAGGATTGATCCTTTATAGATTTGAATGCACTACTATACTTTTAATGTTTCTTTTCCATCTATTTTATGAGTCCTATCCATCTTTAAAAGGAAACATTCTTGGGCGCCTGGGTGGCTCAGTTGGTTAAGCGACTGCCTTCTGCTCAGGTCATGATCCTGGAGTTCCCGGGATCGAGTCCCACATCGGGCTCCCTGCTCAGCAAGGAGTCTGCTTCTCCCTCTGACCCTCCTTTCTCTCATGCTCTCTGTCTCTCATTCTCTCTCTCTCAAAAAATAAATAAAAATAAAATCTTAAGGGCGCCTGGGTGGCTCAGTTGGTTGGGCGACTGCCTTCGGCTCAGGTCATGATCCTGGAGTCCCTGGATCGAGTCCCGCATCGGGCTCCCTGCTCGGCAGGGAGTCTGCTTCGTCCTCTGACCCTCCCCCTTCTCATGTGTTCTCTCTCTCATTCTCTCTCTCTCAAATAAATAAATAAAATCTTAAAAATAAATAAATAAAATAAAATCTTAAAAAAAATTAAATAAATAAAAAATAAAAGGAAACATTCTTTTGGAATTATCCAGATACAAACACATCCCATAAAGCTTCTGAAGACAGTCAGAAGAATTTGAGAACTGGTGAACGTGTAGGTGATACGGGAATCGCTCAGAGATGCCCCTACCCATCACATTACGTTTGCAGTCACATCATTATTCCATCTGCCCTACATCTCCAATGCTAAATATATTTTGAATGAATTATCTATGGCATTTCGAATTAAATAATAAAATTTGCTAGATGCAGAGCTACTCTCATGGTATGGCAAATCAAGCTTTTCATCTTGGTATTGTCCTTTAGGATTACTTTTGATGGTGGTGGCAGGGTGTTGAGCAGAGAGAAAAAGAGACACCTTCGAGAGATGGTATTAAAAATATCTCAGAGCTCTAAAAGTCAGTTTTTATCAGAAACATCTGGCTGCTACAAAAGGCTATCTGGGTTCCTGCCCTTTCTGGTTGAGTAACCCCAATCATTGGGTCCACGAGGGCAAGAAATGACTATAAGGCAATGATTTGATTTTTATGAGTTTAACTTCAGTTTCTGAATCAAACATAGCAAACGTGTAGTTTAGTTATCACTCCTCTTCTCTTATATTTATGGCAGTCATCACCAATTTGTTGTTGCTACTAATTTTTTGCTAATTTTTTCCTGTTAAACCCAGATATGGCTTCATAATATTTCTCAACATAACCCTTGAGAAAGCCACTGTTGCTGGATCAGAGTTGTCACATGAGATGCAGGTGGGTTATCTAGCTCCAGCTCCACGTTGGGTTATAGCTGGCCACATTTTTCTCTAACAATCTCTGATATGTCAAGTGTAGAGTTAAAGATCTCTCACTTTTCCTGGTAGGTCACTCTGACAATAGACATACCTTGGATTTTTTATCCTATGTATAGTTTATCACCACAGTCATTCACTATGATCTTTTCTGGTATTTTCAGGTCAACACTAACTATCATTGTTTCTCAAGTTTACAATCATCTAAGTGACACTATTCCAAAAATCATTCCCTGAGCTATTCTGACAATTTGCACTTTGAACATCTCCTGCCAGAGATCAGGAGAATCTGTAGAGATGAACATATGTATTTTGGACCTCCTGGACGTTCATGTCATGGTTCCAACAGATACTTGGTGCCATCATCAGTAGAGTGAAGTCCAAACTTTGCTATGAATGTGACCCTTTTATGGCTCAGATAATGAGGGAAGAACAGATCCCTGCAGCCTGTAACCACTGAATCTTCTCTCCTTTCTTGATGTTCCTTGGAGTTGTCATTGATGAATATGATGGTTTTGTCTGTCTTAAGTGAAAAATGGTCCATGGTTAGTTCTCCTCTAATGAGTGGACTTAACTGACCTCTAAGGATTACAGCTATGGATGGTCCCCCAAAAGAGGACTTCAGATAATTGTTTTTCCTGTAAATTAGACCGCTACATGTATTTGGCAATAGATAAGAGAGAGAGCTCTTTATGTAGCTTCCACTTGGAGAGAAAAACAGGCATATAACTCTTTCTTATGTCCCTGACCAAGGAAGATCCTTGTCAAATCAGACCTAGTGAGCCTATTCCTTTCTGGGTGATGAGTGAAATCCATCTACACAGTGTTGTGATTATCCAAAATGGATAGTAGCCCAACTTAGTCATATTCTGAGGACTCTCAAAGCCCTATTCAGATGGTCCTTATCTTTTGCCTTTTGAGGTATCTAGGTAAATAAGCTACTGTATTTATCCTAGGGCAATCTAGACCTACTAGGGACAAAAGCTGTGTAAATAGAAATGAATTGACCTCATTTTTCCTTTTCTATACATTCCACTGAGGCTACTCTTTTTTTTTTTTTTTTAAGATTTTATTTATTTATTTGAAAGAGACACAGCAAGAGAGGGAACACGAGCAGGGGGAGTGGGAGAGGGAGAAGCAGGCCTCCTGCGGAGCAGGGAGCCTGATGCAGGGCTTGATCCCAGGACTCTGGGATCATGACCTGAGCCGAAGGCAGACGCTTAATGACTGAGCCACCCAGGCGCCCCTCCACTGGGGCTACTCTTAAATGACTTATTTCTCCTCACTTTTAAGTTATATGTATTTTTTTAAATTTTATTTTGTTATGTTAATCACCCTACATTACATCATTAGTTTTTGATGTAGTGTTCCATGATTCATTGTTTGCGTATAACACCCAGTGCTCCATTCAGTACGTGCCCTCTTTAATACCCATCACCAGGCTCACCCATCCCTCCACCCCGCTCCCCTCTAGAGCCCTCAGTTTGTATCTCAAAGTCCATAGTCTCTCATGGTTCATCTCCCCCTCCGATTCCCCCCCTTCATTTTTCCCTTCCTACTGTCTTCTTCTTTTTTTAAACATATAATGTATTATTTGTTTCAGAAGTACAGGTCTGTGATTCAACAGTCTTACACAATTCACAGCGCTCACCATAGCACATACTCTCCCCAGTGTCTATCACCCAGCCACCCCATCCCTCCCATCCCCCACCACTCCAGCAACCCTCAGCTTGTTTCCTGAGATTAAGAATTCCTCATATCAGGAGCGCCTGAGTGGCTTAGCCGTTAAGTGTCTGCCTTCGGCTCAGGTCATGATCCCAGGGTCCTGGGATCGAGCCCCGCATCGGGCTCCCTGCTCGGCGGGAAGCCTGCTTCTCCCTCTCCCACTCCCCCTGCTCGTGTTCCCTCTCTCGCTGTGTCTCTCTCTGTCAAATAAATAAAATCT
>NC_058403.1:170733981-170753986 GCF_002201575.2 Neomonachus schauinslandi | reverse complement strand
TTAAAAAAAAAAAAAAAAAAAAAAAAAAAAAAGAATTCCTCATATCAGTGAGATCATATGATACAAGTTATATATATTTATTTGAGAGAGCGAGCGTGAGCACGAGCAGGGGAGGGGCAGAGGCAGAGGGAGAAGCAGATCCCCCGAAGCAGGGAGCCTGATGCTGGCCTCGATCCCAGGACCCTGAGATCATGACCTGAGCTGAAGGCAGATGCTTAACCGACTGAGCCACCCAGGCGGCCCCAAGTTATATGTATTTTAAAAGCTAGAAAGAGTAATAGTAATAACAGCAGCCATATATTGAGGATTTACAGTATTATTACATATTCTAAGATTTTATCTACATCATCTCAGTTAATTTTCCCAATAACCCCCCTGAGGTTGCTGTTGTATTATATGGGTTCTATGGAATCAGAACACAAAGTTTCTGGCACATTCAGCGATCTGTCCAAGTCTTAAACAGCTAGTGAGTTATGGATCCAAGACTCCCACACCAGCAGTCAGATTCTAGAACCTGAACTCTTAGCCACAATACTGTACTGTTGCACTAATAAATGTTTGGTCCAACTTCTACTTTACTTATGAGAAAACTCAGACCAAAGCTGTTAAGTGACTTCCCAACTGGACATACTATTTAGCTACAGACTTAAGACTAAATCATATGTCTTCATTTAAAAATAATAATTACAGCGACAGTAAAAACAGCTACACTTTTTATAGCCCTTGCTGCATGCCAGGTACTCTCATAATGCTTTATATAGGTTCATTTACTCAATCACCCCAACTACCTTAAGGAAAATACTATTATTATTCCCATTTACTCATCAGGAATCTTATGCATTCTGAGACTAACTCAATTGCTTAAGGTCACACAGCTGCCAAGTTAAGAAGCTAGGATTCGAATCCAGGCAGTCTGGTGCCAGACTTTGTGTTCTAACCCAGTGGTTTGGAATGAGCAGAGGGCTTGCCCCCTCCTCCAGAGAAGTTTGCAATGCCTGGGACAACTTTGGTTGTCATAACTTGGAGAGGGTACTACTGGAATCCAGTGGGTAGAAGCCAGGGATGTCACTAAACATGCTACAGTGCATAAGATGGCCCTCTCACAACAAAGAATTATTTGCTCCAAAATGTCAATAATGTTAAAACTACTATTCTAGCCACTATGCTGTGCAATCTCTCTTTGCCACCAATATGATCTGGGAAGAGACAGACCGTGGAATACACCCTTCCAAATCAGGAAACGGAGAGTAGCCTCCAATGTACATGCTCAGTTTAGTGTGTCTTTTATCATGACTGCAATTCCGGGTTGGAATGTTACACTTTTTCAGGTATCTCATAAGGATAAAAGCTAGCATTGTGCCCAGTGAGAACCAATGGAGGCTCATCAATTATTACAATGAAAGCACAAATTGACATGTTTAGATTTTGGATGAAAGAATGGCAACCCAGTTGGAGCAGATGATAAAAGTAGCACTCTGATGACTAGTGGTGATTTTGGCTTCATGAAAGCAAAGTAGCCACATTGTTATTAAAAAAAACATGTTATTTAGGAAAGGAAGAAAGCTGGTGTTTTAGGCATTTTCTTTTCATTCAAACGAACCAATTTTGCAGATTTAGTATGCCTTTTATTAATACTGCAGTTCAGTTACAATTGAGGCAGCAAGTTTGGACAAACTTAAAAAGAGGAATAAAAATATTTTTATACCTACATTGTGTATTTCTCACAAGAATTTCCAAGTGTAATTATCTATGAATTTCATCCAGGAATCTACGGTTTGGTTACTGACTAATCAGGATTGAGTATAAGTCCGGTGTATATGTTACTTAGGGAGGCAGAGTCATAAATTACAAGCAAAAGGAAATTTTCTTACTACTACTACCAAGGATTTATGTTGTTTATTATCATCCAGGTAGTAATCAGACATAGGACTACCTGACTACCCAGCTGTCCTCCTTCACTGTGTTTTCATTTAATAACTATTTAGGTTTATTTGCTAGGTGCTAGCTTTGGTGGAGACCACAATAGAAATGAGATACAGCCTCTGCCTTCATGAAATTGATAAGTCAGATAGAATTAACACACCTGACACATGAAAATCTGTGAACCCTTAGGCTGGTTGTACTGATCATTGAAATTTCAGAAAATGGCATAATCAAGAACTGTAGCTACATCTTGAAAGATAAGATGGATATGAGTAGGCAAATGGGCATGAGGAATTGGACCACAGCTGGAAAGCATAGTATGATAGAACACAAGGGCATTATATGGCTTTTGATCAGAAACAGGCTTTGTTTATTTATTTATTTAAGATACAGGTTTTATTGAGTGAGATTTTCTTTTACAGGTAAAAGCCCGGAGTCTACATATAGTCAGACAGAACTGCATTTGAATCCTGGTTCTACCATATAAGCTCTGTTACTTTAGGTATATTATTTCAATTCTCTGCTTTCTCATTTGTAAACTGTATGTAATAGAATTGGTCTGATTATGAAATAGGCACATTTAAGTAAGTCATGTGGCACATTCACATATCAGCTATTATTACTGCTGTTGACTCCTCACACTTTAGGGTTGATATAGTATACTTATAAATTTACTCACTTGAATCTGCATAGTTATCTATACATAACCACACTGTTTTCTCTCACATGTCTTCCAGACTATTTATAGCAGTATCTATAGCAGTGCTATCCAACAGAAGTATAATGCCGGGCACATGACCAATTTTAAATGTTCTAATAATCACCTTAGAAAAAAGAAAAATAAGCAATTGGAGTTGATTTTAATAATCTATATTATTTAACCCATATATCCAAAATAGTATCATTTTAACATGGAATCAATGTTAAAATTATTGAGATATTTCATATATTTTTCCTGTACTAAATCTCTGAAATTTGGTGTGCATTTAACCCTGAAGCACATCTCAGTTTGTATTAGTCACATCACTGTTTCTAAGACTCAACTATATTTGGGGACCATTCTCCTTTGCTCTTAAGAAATGGAATTGCTAGCCTCACATGTCTTCGTAACTTTATTGGTAGTCATAGATGATGACAAATAAAGTGTCTTGTCTGAATACAGACATCAAAAGGGAGAAGACAAAGATATAACTGGAGAAATAGAAGGCAATATCTATTAAATGGGCTAACATTCATTTTTAAATGCTTGGCTTTAAGGGTACTGATAAATCCTTAAAGTGAGAGTATGCTTGTGAAATAAAAACTCATCATGCAAAATAAACCCAATTTTTACCTCCTCTGTGCCTCATCTGAAATAAATCTTCTGTGAGGATCTAGCAATTTATACTATAAAAGTTAAATGAACACAAGCCATCCTTAGGGTACAGGATAAACTTTTAGCACATGAACAGCTTTTCTTTATAAAAAATAGTGTTTGGTTTTTGTGAAAGGTATTTTTAAAACAGGAATGAATTGGTTTTTGTTTAACGCTGCTTCTGGGTGCTCAGTACTACAGTATTATAATCCTGTGCTGTAGTAGACGAGCAGGTTGCTTTTATGTGTGAAGCTGATTTTTACGATGTAGAAGCAGGAGAACTCATGTGTTAGTCTTCATTTTCCAAGCCTCATAATGGAATGCCTTGAACTGTTCCTTTTCCTTTCCAATTTTCTTTGAAGCTACGTTTGCAACCCTAACTGTAGTTAGCAGGGTGTGTGTGTGTGTGTGTGTGTGTGTGTGTGTGTGTGTTCTTCTCAGACCATTACGTTTAATTGCTACATGAAGTTAATGGTCTCTAGCTTATACTGAACCACTTAGGACAACTTCATTACTGCTCTGCCCTAGCCATTCTAGGTAGGCAACTAACATTCTGGGTATGTCAGTTTAATTTTGTCTTTTAGATTCTAAGTTCAACATTATAATTAACTGTTCCACTATATAGCTGCTTTTAAAAGAAATGCCCTATTATACTGTTAGAACTCAAAATTCAATTCAGGAATCAGGTTTCTTCTTGTATACTGAATGTAAATTTCTAAATGGCAAACTAGATTTAGGACTTGGATAACCTATGTTCTATAATTAGACAAGACACACATATTATTGGCATTTAATAAATACTGGGTGCTACTGAATAGTCATAATAGGAATGGATACTATTTTTTTTTTCTTGGCTACCCAAAAGGTTAACCATCCAAGAAATAATACATTCAAGTTATAACCTTCTACAGGTGACCACATAAACTACTTGGCTGCTTCTGAAAGGGGAGTTTTTAATTATTCTTGAAATAGCTTCTGTAATTAAGTAACTTGTCTAATATGAGAAGAAATGAAAGATCTACAGTGAAGGTCAAAACTACAGGGATTCATTATGCTGTATGTTTTGTTTTAATTTCAAACATTTAGTACATAAAGGCGTTTTGTAATTGGAGCTTTTATCTGATATATATATGTATATATTATTTCAAATATATTGAAATATATGTATATATGTGTGTATATACATACATATAACCCATACATATATATATGGGTTAACTTTGCACACTACTTTTATTCATTATTCCTCTTCCTCTAAAAGACAATAGTATACCTTTTAAGGATATGCTTCAACCTTAAGTGAAATCACCTTAGAAATAAAGCTATCAAAAATAAAAGTAAAATATATATCTGCTGGTATTAGAAACAAAAAATAAACCAATTGAGTAAGCATGGTATCTTACACATTTGGGGAAATAAGCAGGTTTAGAATCACTCTTGGCTGCTACCAGTATTGATTTGGTACCAGAATTTTTATTGTAGTGTCTGTCTCATTTTGTCTTGTGATTGGTTTGGTTAAAGTGAGGTTCAAGATATGGGCTTGAGTATCATTTGAGACAAGAAGTCTTCTTGTTCCAGACCTTAGTGTTTCTCTTCTTCCATCATTAAGTATGTTTTGCCCAAGGTTTATGAAAGGTACATAACACATGGCCTTCTAATAGTTCATAGTCTAATAAGGGAAATGCAGCATAAATGTTGGCTAGGTCTTACAAACTATTCTGTGGATCATAGAGAAGGGAGATTGTGATTATGCAAACAAAGCATCTATGGGATGTTTTAATATTCTAGACATACATTTTCTACCAAATACCCTATGGTTTTCAACCCACAGGTCATTGGGAAAATATGCTCATAGAGTTCTATACTTGGATAATTTCAGAGTTTACTTTGTGAGATATTCAGAAAGTCAAAAATTTCACTTCTTTTTGTACCTCAAGCAGTTCATTATGTTTGAATTCTCCCAAACATAACTTGCCACTGGAGAAACTATTTAATATACATGCCTTATTCTTTTTTGGTCAGGATTGTCAATATAGCAAGCAAGAGAATTCATAGTTAACTTCTTTCTCTGATCAATTATTCCTAAATGTTATTGTGGGAAATGTTGCATTAGAAACTAGTCTTTTGGGTTTGTATTGAGACTAAAACTTTTATTATTCCCTTTAATTGAACCGTTGCCTCTCCTCAGACAGAGTGTCATAAAAGAATGTTTAGGAGTAAAGGGAAGGCATAAGGAGGTATTGTACATGGGTGAAGGGGTGAGGTGTGTGTGTGAGGATCAAGGAGGGTGGCGAAGATTGGGGGGGGACAGCTATAGGCAGTCAAGCAATGTTTACCAAATTTTGATGTGTAATGCAATCACCTGGAGACCAAGTTCAATGACATTCTCTAAGGATTTTACACACCTCCCAAAGAGGCTTTTATGTACTAGGTATCAGGTTGTAATTGCAAAACTATATTATATCAGGAATCCCAGGACTGTGCACCACATTTGAGAAACTGCCCTAGAGGAAAAGGAATTATCCTGTATTCCATTTCCTTGTTCCTTCTAAAGACAGCAGAGAATCCTAGGACTGATGGCTATTTTGTGGCAACTGCATTTACTAAATCTCCTTCCCTCGCATGTAAACCATCTAGAAATTACTTGACTGTTAAGGCCTTAATTACTTTTTAAACCCCACAATTTAGATTCTGGAACAGATCAGGATAAAAGGAAAAAAAAAAAAAACTTTTTTCTTACTTGTGTTCCTTAAAAAATAATAACTATACAGAGTACAGAGTTTCTGTTAGGAATGATGAAAAAGTGCCAGAAATAGTGGTGATGTTTGTACAAAAATGTGACTTAATGCCACTGAATTTTATACTTAAAAATGGTTAAAAGGTAAATTTTATGTTATATATACTTTACCACTGCATTTATTACAAAAACAGTAAAAGCTTTGTTTACTCACTAACTGCTACAAAGTCTTTACTTACTAACTGTTACTTTTGAGATTATTTTAGTAATTTGTGGGCATGTTTCTCGATGAGGACTTCAAGAGCCAAGCATCCACGAAGATTAACTGTTCGTTAATTTAGAAAAAATAATTATTTTGTAGTTTGTTTTCATTTTCAGCAAAGATCTGAAACATGTCAATGATATTGACTTTGGTTTCTTAAAAAATTAATACAATAGCAATGCAGGTGTTAAACTTGAAACATCTTCATTATTACTGGAAATTTGGAAACTGTTTCTGGGATTGGTCAGATTAATGTTTTGGTTCTTTTCTGATGTTAAGTTCTGTAGGTCTTCAGTTTACTGTTGTAATTTAACATTTTGATCAGGAATATTTCCCCTAAAATGAAGTATGCAATTCATAATTGTTAAGTCTTGGGTGGAAGCTTTCATTGTTGTTATTTGAAAGTGACTTGCCAGATGTATTCACATTATTATGAGCAAGGTCAAAAGCATCAAGTGTGCAAGTACTTTGTAATTGGTGGTCTGTCAGATATATCAGGGAATTCAATCTATTACATGCACTTCAGTGCACTAAACCAACACTACATGAAGCCATTGGAGCATAGGATGGCCTCACTAATCTTACTGTGGTAATTACTGCAGGTGTATCCTGATCATTTAAAATGGGCATTCACATTGGGATGCATCGTTCTGTTGAAATATTAAGGCCATTAGAGAGAATTATAAGAGAATTTCACTCTGAGTACTTGATACAAAAGATAAAATGATTGTCAAACAAATATATCCTAAAAATCCTGAACACCTAAGACTCTTGTTGGAACAGAAGTTTGCAAAAGTGAAACAAAACCTATGTGTTTGGTGCTGTTCTCAACTTTTATTTGTATCTTTTACCAAGATATACAGGAGTTATGGAAAGAATGTTTTAAAGCACTAAATAAAATTTGGAAATTCAGAACAGGTGAAGACATTTTCATTGGAGGAGAGGGGATCACATTAATTTTTTAAGTAAATTTTTTTAAAGATCTGAAATGATTCCTTCTTTCAACTTGTGAGTATGAGTTTGTTTCTGTAGCAGAAAGACTCTTGTTGCTGTGGTATCTCTGAACATTGCTTTTGGCATTGCCTTTTACAGCTATAACTGGTCATTTTAGAAAGGCATTATGCATGCATTTTGACTATTGTTTCCATGTGAAAGCTGGGTTGTTTTGACACATGTTATATTTCAAAATTAAATTATTTACTTAATGCAAGACTCTACCAAAAATGAACATATTAAATGAACTAAATAGTATGTATATGTTAGTTGTTTTAATAACTGGAAAGGTTAACTATTTTCATTCCAGCTGTTAAGGTATGGACGAAGTATAGGTCCCTTTGTTCTTTTAACAAAACCCTAAATCTTTATTTTTTGCTTAAAAAAAAATTTTTTTTTTTTCATTTCCAGCTGCCAAAGCTCTCAGTCTCTGGTCTAATTTTAGTATTCACATATGGAGTAGATGCCAATCTTGCCTCACTTAAAAAGTCTTACAGTATCACTGATATGTATTTTTTCCATTGGATGAAAGATTAAAGTTAAGCTATTTTTTGAGGAAAAAAAAAATTCTGGTCAGGTCCTGGCTACCAAAAATACCAAGTGTATGAATATTGATAAGATTCCCAAAATGGCACAGTTTTACTAATACATTTACTTACTGAATCCTAAATTTAGTTTCCAGCTAGCATCGCTGTTGGCCCTTTCTGTAGTTTGGCCTCTAAGTTCAAGACCTGGAAAACTGTGAATGCTAATTATATTTGCCTTTGGACATTTACAATTCCACTCTCCCACCATCTCCAGCTAGGTCATAGTGAAATTGAATTCTATGTGTCAAATGCATTTTAATGTAATATCAAGAGAAAGATTTCATCATAGAATAGATTTGTGACCACAGTCCAGCCTCTGTACTTAGGTTTGTGTGAGACTTTTTGTAAGTTAATTAATGTTTCTGAGCTGTTGTTACCTTCAGTGTAGATAATAGGATCAGGCTGGTGATGATAATATAAAATAATATAAGTAAAGGTGGAATGCCTGGTAATTGGTAGTACTGTAGTAAACAATAACTGTCCTTATTATCAGTAATTACTTAATAAATATATGAATCTTTTAGCTAGAATCTTTTTTTAAATTTTATTTTATTATGTTATGTTAATCACCATACATTACATCATTAGTTTTTGATGTAGTGATCCATGATTCATTGTTTGCATATAACACCCAGTGCTCCATTAAATACATGCCCTCCGGGCTCACCCATCCCCCCACCCACCCCCCTCCCCTCTAGAACCCTCAGTTTGTTTCTCAGAGTCCATAGTCTCTCATGGTTCATCTCCCCCTCCGATTTCCCCCCCTTCATTTTCCCCTTCCTACTATCTTCTTTTTTTTTTTTTTTTTAAACATATAATGTATTATTTGTTTGAGAGGTACAGGTCTGTAATTCAACAGTCTTACACAATTCACAGCGCTCACCATAGCACATAGTCTCCCCAATGTCTATCACCCAATCACCCCATCCCTCTCACCCCCCACCACTCCAGCAACCCTCAGTTTGTTTCCTGAGATTAAGAATTCCTCATATCAGTGAGATCATATTATACATGTCTTTCTCTGATTGACTTATTTCACTCAGCATAAAACCCTCCAGTTCCATCCACGTCATTGCAAATGGCAAGATTTCATTCCTTTTGATGGCTGCATAATATTCCATTGTATATAAATACCACCTCTTCTTTTTTTTTTTTTAAAGATTTTATTTATTTATTTGAGTGAGAGAGAATGAGAGACAGAGAGCACGAGAGGGAAGAGGGCAGAGGGAGAAGCAGACCCCCTGCTGAGCAGGGAGCCCGATGTGAGACTCGATCCCGGGACTCCAGGATCATGACCCGAGCTGAAGGCAGTCGCTTAACCAACTGAGCCACCCAGGCGCCCAATACCACCTCTTCTTTATCCATTCATCTGTCGATGGACATCTTGGCTCTTTCCAAGGTTTGACTATTGTGGACATTGCTGCTATAAACATCGGGGTGCACGTACCCCTTCAGATCCCTACATTTGTATCTTTGGGGTAAATACCCAGTAGTGCAATAGCTGGGTCGTAGGGTAGCTCTATTTTCAACTTTTTGAGGAGCCTCTGTACTGTTTTCCAGAGTGGCTGCACCAGCTTGCATTCCCACCAACAGTGTAGGAGTGTTCCCCTTTCTCCGCATCCCCGCCAACATCTGTCATTTCCTGACTTGTTAATTTTAGCCGTTCTGACTTTTGTGAGGTGGTATCTCATTGAGGTTAGAACAGAATCATGTTTTTGTTTTTTTTTTTAGTTTTTTAGAGGGAGAGAGAGAGCTTTTGTGAGTGGGGCAGGTAGGGGGAGAGGGAGAGAGAGAATCCCAAGTAGTTTCCAATGCCCAGTGTGGAGCCCGATGCAGGACTCAATTTCACAACCTTGAGATCATGACCTGAGCTGAAATCAAGAGTAGGACACTTAATTGACGGAGCCACGTAGGTGCCCCCAGAATCATCTTTTTTAACCAAAACCAGCTATGACAGAGACAGACCTGAATTTGGTCCTGCAGTGTCCTGGTCCCTCCTACATGTAGAGACTATATCCACTAGTGAAAACTCTACCTATAATTTGCCATTTAAACAGCACCCACATGATACCCCATTAGAGTTTTCACAAAGGTTTCCTGAAATGAGTATCATTTTTCCTATTTTACAGATGGGAGACCGGAAGCCCAAAATGACCTTGGTCAGTCTGCAAATGGGGTAGAGTCATGCCCAGACCCAATCTCTCCTGAGTCTTAGTCCAGAGATATTTCCCTCACTTTGCTGCTCCATATCAAATGAGCCTCTTCCTTCTTAAGACATTGGATCACAAAGAATTCTGTAAATAAGGCTGAAGCTGGTATTTTATTTTTCTTATAAAATAAAATAAAAAAAATATTAAGAGTAAAGAAATGCCAAATCATTTGAAGCTAGGATTCTTATAGTTGGACCTCTCTGAAGACCTTACCAAGAATTCATGGATGGTTTTCAGGAAGCTCCCCAAACCTCCATGAAATTATGTGTTTCATGTTGCATGTTATCAGTATATTTCCAGAGCAGACAGCATATCAGATTTGGGGTTTGTGACTACTTTTCTATGCATAGAAAGGGAAAGAGATATCACACACATATGAGATAAGCAGATTGTTAGAGCAGGCTGCCAGGGTGTCACCTTAGGGATAGGATATATTACTTTAAGAAATGCAGACTTTTATGGTGGGCTCTTGTGAATGGATTCTGCAAAGACGACTATATCTGTCATTTAGAAATGTGTTAGGCTGCAGAATATTTGCCTTAAACAGTACTTTATTCTCACTTGTTTGGGAGACTGTAGGTTAGGTGGGTCTAATTTTAGTTCAGAAGCTCATTACTGTCAGCAATGACCTAGGCTGGTTCTTTCTATCCTCTCCTTCATGTCTTGGCCATTAGTTGTCATGCATCTCAATGGATGATCTCCAGAGGGTTGTCATTGCTTTAGAAATCTTATCAGTGTTAAAAGTAGAAAAACAACGGGGCAGGGGGTGCATCCTTAGGGTCTCTCATAGTCCTGCTATTTTATAAAAAAGGGAATGTTTTCCCAGAAACACCCCTCCCATTATAAGAACTTCCTTATATTTCTTTAGTTAAACTGGCTCACGTGGCTGTTTAATATCTGGCAAAGTGAGCTACGATTGGTATAATTGGCCTAGCCTAATCATAGTTCAGTACTGTGACTCGTTCATTGCTGCTCTGAAGAGAGACAGAGTTCTTTTGTCACAGAAAAGTGTAGGCTGGCAGTTAGCTAACCAACCACGCGTGTTTCTCTTTACTGTGATAATTTTCCACAAATCCTGATAAGTTAACCAAGTTTTACTTTTTTTGGTGAAATTGAGAAATATCTTGTCATTCCTAAAATATTCCAGTGTGTTAAGTAATAACCACTTACTTAGTTCTTTGTCTCTTAAATATGGCAACTATTTTTAATATTCTACTTTTAAAGTTGTAACTATTCAGACCAAGAAAACAGTGAATAATTTTATTAAGTACGTGACAAAGTCAGGGAAAGCCTTTGAGTGACCTTTTGATTTTTCTAGCAGGTGCTCATTCTAGCCATGCTAATTCTAACAGTGGTATAGCTGAACATGATGCTTTATTTATTACTTAATCTGCTCCCAGTTTTGTGGACTTTGTATCCTTTATGAAATTTTTAGAATAACTTTTTTTTTTAAAGATTTTATTTATTTATTTGAGAGAGAGAATGAGATAGAGAGAGCATGAGAGGGGGGAGGGTCAGAGGGAGAAGCAGACTCTCCGCTGAGCAGGGAGCCCGATGCGGAACTCGATCCCGGGACTCCAGGATCATGACGTGAGCCGAAGGCAGTCGCTTAACCAACTGAGCCACCCAGGCGCCCTAGAATAACTTTTAACAGGAAGAGTGCACCAGATAATTCTCATTAGTCTTCCAGTTTTCTTATTTGTTATATAGTTAGAGAAACATTCTAACAGTGGGTCAGATTAGAGTCTCATTTTGGGATTTATCAGAATATACAATCTATTGTTTGGAGGTAATGCCCATTTTTTAACCAGTTTTTCAGTTTATAAAAGCTGTATATGCCTTCTGAGTGAATAGAAAAATAGACCTTCCATTCTCTTGATCCATCATTTCATATCTGTTGGCTGATGGGCTGAGTAGGAAAATCAATGTTTGAATTCCTGACTCTTGTGAGAATCTACTTTCTAATGTCTTAGTGAAAAAATTAAATAAGTTTTCACTGTCTGAGTTTCCTCATCTAAAGTGTGCTTATTCACCTAGTGGAAGAAAGTACAAGGGTGTATTTGTGTTTATAAAATCTTTGAAAGAAATTTTTTTTGAAAGAAATGTTTTTATACAATTATTCACTAGTAGAAATGTATAGCATGGGAGTGGTATTCCTTTTCAAAGGAGTATAAAATTTTTTTATGATTAGCTGTATGTTGCTTATTTTTAGAAAACATCATTGGGTAGTTATCTTTTCAACACTGTCTTTATTGATAAAATTATCCTGCTTATTCCTTTTTTTGATTCCATATTCCATCTCCAAACTCCTGCTGATTCTGAAGTGGGTTGTAAATGCTCCTCTTAGCTTCATGTCTACTCTCATTTCTGCTCCTGTCTTAATATTGTGACTTTTTTTTTTAACACTCTTGTTCTGCTGCTGTGAGAGGCTAGCAGACACTGTAGCTCAACCTCTGTTTCTCCCTGTTATGTTCTTCTGAAGGACTCTATTGTAATAGCTTTGCCCATAAGAAAAAATATTACTTCTTGTCCACTTGAGCTTGTGATATAAGCAGACTTGATCTGGCTCTCTTTTTAGGAATATACAACATTAGGGCCATTCCTATTTGCAGAGCCTCTCAAGTAGAACTGGGGAAAGTTTACAGTTTATCAGCAAATTAATGAACAGGTATTTAGGAGGCATCTGGCAAGTGTAGGGCTCTGGGCTGGATGTTTTGAGAAGTGTAAAGAAGGTAAAATGTAGTTTTTCTTCCCCCTCAAGGCATTGCTGCTTTTGTAGGGGAAAGCATGGCATGTGTATGTAAAAGCTAACATGCAAGTAGGACTCGTTACACATCGTGGGTTGAAATCACTTTTATTGAATGAATATGGCACCAGTAACAAGTGTTCTAGGAATTCATAAGAGGTACAGACTATTGTGAGCCAAAGACTAAAACGTTAGAGAATGTTTGACCTTGACGAGGTCATCTAGTTTTCTCATCTCACAGATAAGTAACGGAAAGTCTCAAAGTAAGTCCCAGAGAGTAATTGTGACTTTCAGAGAGCTATACACTTGTTATTGACAGAAGTGGGATTTGTTTTTAGAGACCAACAGGCTGGATTTATTCATAGAAAAAAAATCCTAAGTGGAAAATTGGGGAAGGGGATGGGAAGGATGAATATGTTACTTTGCTAGATATATTCGAAGAAAAATAAGCATAAATCTCTCCATTATAAGGAGAGAAGGAAGATTGGTAGAGAGCTAGTTTTCTACTTCCCATTCTCTCACTTTATGTTGCCTAAAATGATACATGCTCTAGAGGTAGAGGAGTAATTTTTTTTCTTAGAAGTGAGTGACATCTGTGTTTTCTCTTTTTAATCAGGAAAAATTAGCATTTCCCTTCTGAAATAGTTAATTCTAAGAATAATGCTTGTTTAATCTTGTGATTGTCCTCCATAAATGTTAAACTTGTAAATCATCAGGCTTTGTTCAATTGGAGGCCATCTATCTCTCCAGAGGTGTAATGGTTCACAATATTCCAAAATGAGGTGATTGTGCCATGTGCCAAATGGCAAATTAAGAAATCTCTCATCTAAGGGTTCTAAGCATTAGTAGGTCATGGTGTCAAAATCGTTTGCCAAGGAACTTTTTATTAATATTACCTGTATCTTGTATTAAAGTCTTGGATTTTACCTTCTGCAAACATTTATATAAGGCCTCATTCCAAGCAAAGCTAGATGCCATACATATTTGAAAACCTAGTTAAAAAACTCAGATGTGGCACAAAATGTGTTTTGCATAATTTTGATACCAAAAGTATTATAGATGTGAAGAATTTCTTTAGCTACTTAAAATTTGAGAAAGGGAAAGAATCTTAAGTTTAAAAGCTTCTCCTCAGCCTTTCAACAGATAAATTAAGAGCAAGTTTTACTTAAATGATAAATGAAATTATTTTGGAAATGGTAGAGTGCAATAAAAGTGGTTATGTTATTAAAGCTAAATTTCCATTTGAGATAAAGTTGAAAAAGAAAGGAAGTCAGAGACAAAGTAGGGCTTTGACAATGAAAGCAATAAATAAAATGGAAGTGAGGATTTAAACATGCTCTATTGCAGAAGAAATGCAAGATTTCTCCCAGAAACATTTGACATTAGAATCCCCTAATTCTAATACAAGGAAAATGATAAGGAAAGAATGATAAAGTATTTTAGGTGAAATAGAAGCCTAAGATTGCTTATTTTAATCCTTTCACATTCCTCCCATGTTCCTTGCAATATGGCTGTACTTTGTACCTTGTGAATAGTACTTAAATACATGCAACTAAAACATTTGTGAATTGGCTGAGGGGTGGGGTGCACACTGTAGGTCCTCAGGAAGTGATTAGATTAATCATACTGAAAAAATTGCATAGTTAGGTTCTTGAGAGAGAAATTCTTATACAATGACAAATAATAATAGATGACTTTTATTGAATATTTGTTAAATGCTATTTAATTGATTCATTTAAGGAATGTTTATTGAGCACATTTTTATGCCACTAGGATATATCAGTGAACAAGGCAAATGAATATTCCTTACTTCTAGGAAATATACAAAATAAGCCATGTTACTTGCCATACCAGAACACAAGGAAGCTGCTCTCAAAGACAAATGGAATAAGGACAGGACACAGAGTCAACTTGTAGGGCTCCCCATTAACCTAAAATGGGACAATATGAGCATTAGTAAGAATAATGGCAGCAATTGGTTGATGTCACAAAAATATGTAACAAAATCTATTAGTTCATAAATAATATGATGGAGAGAGAGAATGATAGTTAATGTTCCCAGCAATGTAATCAGATGGATTCTGCTTATTATTTCCGTTTACATATGAGGTGGATGAGACTCTAAAAGGCTAAGCAATTGGCCCAAGACTGATTATTAATAAGTGGGAGAGTTGAAAATTCAAACCCAGTGAGATTGCATTGACAGGGCTATTATTGACAGCTGTATTCTAAATCCTTGTATTTAATTAGTCATCTGGCTTGTTGTCCTTTTTGTGGTAGGAAAAATATTCACAGATTCCTCAGATTCCTTCATTGTTACATTTTCTGTTTCTAGAAGGCTCGTTCTGAGCATCTTCAGTCAAGAATTTTAGGTCAAGCTTGAAAGTTTCCAAATTAAAAAAAATAGCCGTCACCCATCAGTCATTTTTATCTAACCAGCTTTAAAAGCAGATCCACACGTTTGTGTATGTACATGTGTGTGTTTCCTACTCCTACAATTTCATTCCTAAAACTTATTCTCTCGAATGACAAAGGGTGTGGTTCAGATTGGATCTAAAAGTAGCAATCTTCTGAAAATTTTGGACTAACAAGTATCTGTGTGAAAATTGATTTGGGACAGTTCTTTCTGAATTGAAATATATTTTAATTAGAGTAGACACTATTATCCCTACCTAAGGAAAAACAAAAAAGATTAAATGCAAAACATTTGTGCAAAAACATTGCTACCAGGGGAGGATGTTGACAATAAATGTGCTTTGTAATTTCTTGTTTCTGACATGTCTGTGATTTATTATAGAGCATAATATTATGTGTTGTCACACATAAGAATGTACTCCAGGACTTGTATGTATGTCTATAGCTTAGCTATATAATTCAGCATATCAAATTACCAAAAAATGGAATCATAGAGTCCCATCCACAGTCAAAATTGAGGTCAAGTAAAGAGACATGGCACATAATATTATCTTTCAATGATAAATATTTTTGAAAAACAAGTCTTCTTTGATAAAAGTGTTTGATAATAAAAATAAGTGTGTTTGGAAAGGTAGTCCCAAAATCAGGTGGAACGAATCTCACTAGTCCTCTCCTCCAGCCTTCTTGTTTGTCAGAGGAGAGATGTAACCCTAAGAAACTGAGTTTACTAGAGTCACCCACCTAATAATTAGCAGAGTCAGGACCCAATGATGGCAAAATTATCTCTTCTTTTAATATGCTGTGTTTTCTCATTTCTCCATCTCTACCAGTGGTACCACCATCCACTTTAGCCAAATTGGAACAAGAGTATCACTCTTGAGCACTCCAGAACCTCTCTGTTCACATTCAGCTCATTCCCCAGTCCCATCTAGTACATCTAGCAAATACTTGACTGTAGGTGCTTGGTTTATCCCTAATACATCACTATTACTATGATAGTATTCTAACTGGTTTTCTTGCCTCTAGTCTGGCTTCCTCAATTCCATTCAACAGAAATTTTTCTACAATGCAGACTTGATCATGAAATCACTGCATTATTCTTGGTTATATGATGCTTTTACATCACAGGAATGAACCAGGAGACCAGAAGCTCAAAATCAGTGCGAAATCATTATAAGAGAAATGAAAAATTTTAACTACATGGAAATCTAGGAAATGTATAGACAGAGAAATGCAAAATACCTTTCCTTTCCTCCCCTCCACACTCCACACGACTCCCCATGCTTCAGTGTATTAAGTAGATAAACTTTACTTGTTTCAGTCTGCAGAATCCAACATATCATTTGAAGGGGGAGGGAAGGCAGCTATCTTGGTTTGTAAGTGCCTTGCTGACTGGCTTCTAGGGATGACTGCTCGTACTGCTGTGTGTGATGTCAAGTTACACCACAGCTGTGGGGCCAGGTGCCACATAACATGGTACGCATATCCCTGCATCATCTGGACTCTACCTCCCTTACCTCTTGCCACTTTGCTCCCTCTCTACTGCCCCACACCCTCTGATTTTACCATAGTGAACTTACTTGAGTTACAGCAAAGCTGTATTCTCCAGTAATGTCATCACTAGCCACTTGTAACCATTAAAATTGAGTAGAATCAAATGAAATTAAAATTTCAGTTCCTAAATCACACTAGTCTTACGTCAGATACTTAATAGTCACTAGAGGCTGGTGGCTACCCTATTGGATGGCACAGATTTTAGAACACTTCCATTACCTTATAAAGTTAAGCTGGGCAGGAATGCTATGAAGATTAGTGCCCTCCCTTGTCTTTGGTCCTTCTCACAAGCCAGAAGGTTACTCACAAACTGAGTACTCTTATTTTACTAAGAGCTGCTTACTTACTTAATTACAAATACCCATTCTAGTTTCATATGCTGGGGTTCATTCCTTGGGGGCTATATGCCAGGGTATCTTCTCCTCTCCCTTCCCAACTTACCTACCTTGATTTAGTTCATTTTCTATGCCATTCTTTAAACATAGGACTTCCCTTAGCATAGCATTTTATCACGTATGTTCTAAGGGTGTGTCTATTTGTCTCTATCTTACAGACTCTATGCCTGTGTCTTTTCTCAGTCTCCTGTTTGGGGCACATAGCTTAGTGCCTGGCATTTTGCAAGGATTCTGTAAATTTTGGATTAATTAGTGGATTAATTAAAATGTTTATTTTATTTGAAATAGGCACCCCCAAAAGAACAAATGTATTTGTAATATTCCATGAATTGAAGTTTTTTTTTTAATTCGACTTACATTATAAAATTAGAAATTAATCTCCTTAGAAATTGGCCGTAGGAAAATTGCTCTTAAAAATTTTTTAGTTATATTAAAAATACTTAACTCTAGGGTGCCTGGGTGGCTCAGTCAGTCAAGCTTCTGAATCCTGATTTTAGCTCAGGTGCTGATCTCTGGGTCGTGATCTCAGGATCATGGAATTGAGGCCCGTGTAGGGCTCCAGGCTGAGTGTGGAGCCTGCTTAAGATTCTCTCTCTCCCTCTCCCTCTGCCCCTTCCTTTCCCACCACCCCCCCACGCCTGCATGCACACACACATACTCTCTCTCTCAAAAACAAAACAAAACAAAAAAACTTAACCCTGTACCATACAGTGATGATGATGGTGATGACGGTGGTGGTAACCATCATCATCATCATCATAACAGGAAATCTAAGGAAAAATAACCATCAGGCTCACACCCAATTAAGAAGAAGGAAACTGTTGGGCGCCTGGGTGGCTCAGTTGGTTAAGTGACTGCCTTCGACTCAGGTCATGATCCTGGAGTCCCAGGATCGAGTCCCACATCGGGCTCCCTGCTCAGCAGGGGGTCTGCTTCTCCCTCTGCCCTCTTCCCTCTTGTGCTCTCTGTCTCTCATTCTTTCTCTCTCAAATAAATAAATAAAATCTTTAAAAAAAAAAAAAAAGAAGGAAACTGTTTAGCACAGTCTGCTTTAGGACAAGGCATATGAGAAGCCCATTATTTAATATAATTAGAACAAATCAACTGTTCTCATTTTTCTATGTTGCCTTCTAATGCTTGCCCACATGAATACATAATTTTACAGTTGCCTCCATAGCTAGGATAGTTTGTTTTTAGTTTTAACATTAATATTTCATCATAGGTTTACAACATGAACAGTGTAATTACTTTTAATGGCTGCACAATATTCTATCCAGTAATGGCAATATAATTTACTTTGAAATTCCTTTATTACTTTTTGGACAATTAGACTATTTTCAGTGTTTTCTATTTTAAATAGCAATGCATCTAATATTTTCATGTAAGTAGTTTTTCTTATTGACGGAGAAATATTTTACCTTAGATTAAGTTACTTAAGTTTAAAAACCTGTGGCGTTTATGGTATATGAAACATTTTACCAAAAATTTCCCCATGAGCTGGGGTCATGCCACAATTTTAAAGTCTTTTGTTAATTTAAGATACAAAATGGACAGAAAAGGTTTTATAGTTGAATATATAGTAAGAAATACAACTTTTTTTTATTGGAACACTATGGTGTTCTTTTAGATAACTACTATCCTTTTGAGAAAGAAGTGAGTTCAAAGAAGAAAAAGATGCCATTTATTTTACTCCGTTCTTTAAACAAAATCACTAACCTCTCATGCACCAAAGTTAATATCCCTTTTATAAACTGGAGTTCTTAGGTGTTCTAACTCAAGAGGGTAAAGGTGTGACTTTAGTGTCACATCCCTATGTGGAAGAGGATCTGTGAGCTCAAGAACACAAATGAAGCATGTATTCACAGTTTAGCTTTGATGGAAGCAGTAGACTTTTATTTTTTTCTCTAGGGGCAATTTATGTTATGTTTTATTTTAAAATACGACAAATGATAATGCACAGATACTGAAATCCTCGTACATACATCCCCTTCCACCTCTTTCCCATGTCAGCTCGTTTTTATTGTTACCTGTTTTTGTTTGGTTGTTTAATTGCCTTGATTAAACTATTTGTTGTTCAGGAGGTTGCTTCTCTGCCTAGAGTAACAATGATAATGTAAAAATAGCAATAATGATACCTAATTTTTAAAATTTTTAAAAAAGGTTTTATTTATTTATTTGAGAGAGAGGTGCCTGAGTGAGGGGAGGGGCAGAGGGAGAAGCGGACTCCCCCTGAGCAGGGAGCCTGAACGGAAGGCAGATGCTTAACCAACTGAGCCACCCGGGCACCCCTGATACCTAATTTTAAGTGCTTTGCTGGTGTTAACTCATTTACTCCTCCAAATAATACTATCATATAGGTTATATTTTTATCTCCATTTCAAAGAATGGAAAACTGAGTCAGAGGGTGAGTAAGTAACTTGTCCAAAATTGTATTCCTGTTTAAATCTGAGCAATCTGGTTATCTGACTTTCCTGCCCTAAACTTGTATGCTATGCAAAATGAATCAAATGTTGTTGTTGTTGTTGTTGTTGTTTTAATATTTCAGGTAGTTACAGGGGAACTTCTTTTTTTTTACTACAAAATGTATTAACGGTATTCTTGAAGACTTATTTGTAATTGTTCTTTGAGAATTTTTTCCAAGTGCCCACAAAATCTAAGTTTGGAAGGCACAAATATTAAATGGCTTGAGAATCAATCTGATATACTCCAAATAAATCACACAAAATCAATCTCTTTTTATGTTTGTGACTGGTACACTGAAGGATTGCTTGCTTTCTTTCTTTTTCTTTCTTTCTTTCTTTCTTTCTTTCTTTCTTTCTTTCTTTCTTT
>NC_058403.1:170572825-170733971 GCF_002201575.2 Neomonachus schauinslandi | reverse complement strand
TTTCTTTCTTTCTTTCTTTCTTTCTTTCTTTCTTTCTTTCTTTCTTTCTTTCTTTCTTTCTTTCTTTCTTTCTTTCTTTCTTTATAAATTTATTTATTTATTTTAAAGAAAGAAAGAGAGTTGGAAGAGAAGCAGAGGGAGAGAGTCTTCAAGCAGACTCCCTGCTGAATGTGGAACCCTACACAGGGCTCTATCTCAGGACCCATGAGATCATGACCCAAGTGGAAACCAAGAGTCAGACACTAAACTGACTCAGCCACCCAGGGCCCCTGGAGTATTGCTTTAGGACAGGATAGCCATTATTCAGCAACATGCAGGGCAGAAATTTTAATGACATCCTTGTGGAAAATATGGATAATAATGAGTGGTTTAGGTGATATTGTAGGCATGGGTTCTCTCAAATGCTTGATCATTCTCCTGAAATTGAAGGCAGGGTAGGTTAAATATATTGGAGTGGAGTTAGCCCATCTGGATTTAGATTTTGGCTTTCCCACGGCAAACTTAGTCTTTGAGTAAATTTCATAGTTTGTCAAAGGCTCAGATTCTTCATCTCTGCTATAGAGATGCTGATGTGTGGCATCCACCTGCTACAATTGCTGCTAAGTGTTAAAATGGGGTAATGTATGTACATTGTATACATGGTGTATCCATACAATGGTATACAATTCATGGTATAAAATTCAGCAATAAAAAGTAAGAGACTATTAACACATCTTATAACATAGATGTACCTCAAAAAGATTATGCTAAATGAAAGACTCAAATGTATTGTATGCTTCCATTTACATGATATGGGAAGACAAGGCCAATAGAGAGACACAGAAAGTAGATTAGTGGTTTCCTGGGACTGGAGATGGGCATGAAGACTGATTAAAAATGGGCACAAAGAATCTCTTTGGGGTAATAGAAATAATCTAAAGTTAGATTGTGGAGATGATTGGGTAATTTTTAAAATATATTAAAAATTATTGAATTGTAGGGGCACCGGGGTGGCTCAGTCTGTTAGGCATCTGTCTTCAGCTCAGGTCATGATGCTAGGGTTCTGGGATCAAGCCCTGCATCAGGCTCTCTGCTCAGTGAGGAGTCTGCTTCTCCCTCTGCCCCTCCCCCCTGCTCATGCTCTCTCTCTCTCTCAAATAAACAAATAAAATTTAAAAAAAGAAAAAAATTATTGAATTGTACAGCTGAAACAGGTAAATTTTATGCTATATAAATTATACCTCAATAAACTTTTAAAAAAAGAAATCTAAATATAATATTTAGCATAGTCAGTCATTATTAAGGTCTTTTTATTATTATTAGTCTTTAGTATCCATTAATGAGTCTTTATTATCCATATTACTTAAGGTGAGAGATTTCAGAGATATGCATAGGACCCTGTGCTTAGCTGGGCTTCATCAACATTTTATCAACTCTTTGGATGAAGACACACTTTCAAATTTGTGAGTGACACAACTGGGAGGAATAACTAATAGAATAGGACCCAGAACCAAGATTTGGAATTGTTTTGACAGCCTGAAAAGCTGAACTTGTACCAATAAGATGAAATTTAACAACAAAAAAAATTGTAAAGTCTGGCACAAGCTGGCTTTCTCAGCAGGCAAAGAGATATAAGTAGGTGGCTTCTAAAATGGTTATTATTCTTATAAAAAATGTGTTTGCCTGTAAGAAAGAAATTCCCAGAAAATCATGAAGGTTATTCAGGTGAAAATGGAGATTTCACATATAAATAATACATTCTGTTTTAGTAGCTGCTGGATGAGTACCCATCTGGATATTCCATGTTTTATGTTCACATAATGATAATAGTAATAATTATTATTTATAATGATATTATGTGTAATGATAAAATTCAGCACTTATAATAAAGATTTGTGATAAGTACCTTATATACATTATCCCATTTAATACTTATAACAACCCTACAAACAAAAGAGTAGTTTTTATCCTATTTTACACATGCAGAACTGAGTCTTAGTGAGCCTTAGTTAAATAGCTAGTGAATGGCAGATCCTGTTAGGAAGCAGTCAGAATTCAGGACCCATATTTTCAACACTGAAGCTCTATGATCTACCTTTAGAATTCCTTATAAATAAAATATAGTTCTTAAACCTCTAGTAAAGTAAAAATGCAAAAGCAAAGAGATACTCAGCACATGCCTTTTGGGGGAGGAATCATTGATGGTTTAACCAATACCAGCATTGGTTTATTTTAGCTCTAATCCTTTGGGAGTTACTAATTTCCATCACTGTGTTCTAAACCGTGCTACATCTAATGAGCTGTGTGAAAATGCTGAGGTATCAGGGGCTCTGGCCATTCGAGCAAGAAGTCAGTAAACTCACTAGGAACAGCTGCTTAATAAAAGGCTATTAGTAGGCCAGAAAACAAACAGGAGATTTTGCTGAAACATATAATCTATTTTTAAATTACTCGGAAATAATCACTTAGGCATTGATATGGAAGAGAATTATCAACAGTCGGATGTTTTATAGAAAATATTCTACCTTGAAGTCTACTTTTGGATATTGTTTCCTATCTTATGTTCAGTAATCTGAAGAGGGAGAAAAGGAAGTCACTATGTGTTTATGAAAAATATAATAGATAATGCATTGACTAACCCCTTTCATTTTAAAGAAGGAAAATGCATTGGCACAAAGCCAGAAAAGTACGTAATTGATGTTTTCTTATTTTAGAGGGTCATACACACAGGAGACCTAAGATCTAAGTTAATCTGAGGTGCAATGTAGATCTGAGGATTGGGGTTAGAAGTCCACCTGCTAGCTCTTTTACACAGTGTATGCATGACATAAAAGTAGCTCTCAAATTAATTTTTAAAAATAGTGAATGAAAATGTAAGTTCCCTGATAGGTGTCTTTGCTTATTTAGTTCTTCATTCTATTTAAACATTAATTGTTACTAAATGAAATTGTTGTTACAGCTTTATCAATAGGCTTTATTATTTTTTCATCCATACTAATAAGGGAAGCTTATGTTTATTGTACATTCCCTCCTTCAGGATGTTCCCCCTTCCCCCAGCAGGACTTAAGTTTTTATTCATCCTTCCCATCTTCCTGATAGTTTGAGAACAATCTATGACTAGAAAGCCCCAACCGTTTTAGAAGCTGTTCCTCTGGAATGACTTTGTCTCTTCTTTTAAATATTCCAAATGAACAAATATTTCCTTTTCCTTCTGGAAAAGATTAAAACTAATACAGGAGTCTCCCCATCTCAGCAGTTGCACTCTCTGTGGCTTCAATTACCCCCAGTCAGTTGAGGTGACTGAGCATCAACAGATGATCCTTGCTTGACTATCATGAGGAGGTCAGTACTAGCCTGACGCTACGTCACGGTACCTGCGTCATTCACCTCACTTCATCTCATCACGTAGGCATTTTATCATCTCACATCATCACAGAAAGAAGGGTGAGTTCAGTACAATAAGATACTTTGAGAGAGAGGGAAACCAGATTCGCATAACTTTTATTACGGTATATTGTTATCATTGTTCTAGTTTATTATTAGTTACTGTTATTAATCTCTTACTCTGCCTAAATTATAAACTTTATCATAGGTCTGTATGTATAGGGAATATTATAGTATACGTAGGGTTCAGTACTGTTCATGGTTTCAGGTATGTACTGGAGGTCTTGGGACGTATCCCCTGTAGATGGGGTGGGGCTACTATATCCAAATAATTTTACCTACTGTAATCATTTCCTTTACCTTTTTATCTTTCTGACCCAGAAAACAAGTTACTTTTAAACCTTCTCCATTAAATTCTGCAAGTAGACATTTAAAAAATTAATTTGGCTAGTTTCTATTAACAGCTGCTAATTCTAGGTAAAACCCAATGTATGCTTGCACACAGGATTTTAACTTGCATCATGTGTTTGCAGAAATTCTTTAGTGTCTGAGCAGTGTTTTCAGTTCTTATTGAATAATAAGGAACTAGTAGCTTATCCTGCACAATCTGTCACATAATGGTTTTGGATAATTTGGGTTTGGATCAAAGTTTGCTTAATGTCTAATGGATGTTAGTAGAATGGGGAAATGGAATTTCTAAAAGTCTGCCATCAGTTGCATAACAATTGATGATGGTAGTTATCAATGTTCAGATTATTTCCTCTAAATTCTTAAGCTATGGAAGAATAACATATTTGAAGTGACTACTATTGAGATAATTTTCTGAGGGTAAAAATTTGACAAAGTCCTTTTTCCTTTGACATTCGAATTCCACCTTTCATTACTCTAGTTCAGTTAGCCTGCTAAACTGATAAGGCAGTAAGTACATTTCTATTGCTAGACAGCATCATTTTTGGTAAAAATAACTTGTGGTTTGTAGATTATATCTGCATTAAGAGGAAGTATAAATGGCTGGTGAGTATTAGGTGGGGATGTAATGCTTTGGGCTTCCCTGGAATGCAGTGACTCTTACAACTGTGTGTCCCTTGTGGAGACCCTGGAAGCTCTTTCTATGGAGTTGTTAAAAGAGAGGCTGGCTCTTTTGGGACATGAAGCTTTTATACCAGGATGACTCCAGCACTTGCCCAACGTGACTCTTGCCTTCTTAAGCCTCACCAGTCCTCCTTATGCCTCCTTACACCTCCTGGTGAGGAGGTGGGTCTTGGAAGACCCTTTGTGAACTGCTGCAAGGACATTCACAAAAAGGGGTGCTGGGTGGCTCAGTCAGTTAAGGATCTGCCTTTGGCTCAGGTCATGATCTCAGGGTCCTGGGATGGAGCCCCACATCAGGTTCCCTGCTCAGTAGGGAGTCTGCTTTTCCCTCTGCCCCTCCACCCATTTGTTCTCTCAGTCTCTCTCTCTCTCTCTCAAGTAAATAAATAAAATCTTAAAAAAAAAAATACATCACAAAAATGTACTGCTACTGCCCTGCTGGCTAGCTGTATTTCTGAACTATATTCTTCTGTATAGCCTGATTATCACATGTGGCCTATAAGACTGGAGTCTTGTAAGTCTAATGTCCAACTGAATCTAAGAGAAACCTCTGCTAGGTATTAAACATCTGAATAGAATATTAAGATCAAATGAGGGAGAAGTTTGGATTTTTGGGTGATTTGATATGATGGTAAAAAGCAACTGTGCACCTCACTAATTGGAATCACTAGTACAATGAGCACAGAATCTAACTCAAGTTTTGTGGTTTTACACTCCATATCAGTGTTGGATACATTAATTTATGAAGCACCAAAAACCCAACTTAAAAACTAAAAATTTCTATCTGATAATCAGGTGCTTTGAGTACAAATTTGGCTTACTGTTTTGTCACTGTTTCCATATTATTTTGTCAAAATAACATTTTCATTTGGGTGCAGTTGTAAAGGAATGGATTAGCCTTGATTTTTGGTCACTGGAATACCTTTGATGAACCATCTTACCATAGTGGGTAAAAATTAATTATTTGGAGGGTTTTACAGAACTTAAAACGAGGGGCCTTTGTTTTCTCCAAGCTGTTTTTCGTTAAATCCCAAGATTATGTAAAATGACATTTTTAGATTGTTTTGTTTGTTTTTATTTTAAAAATTAAAGTGTGAGATTCTTTCTTCATATAAATCAGATACAAATGTGTAGCCTAGTTGAAATCGTGGACACCAAATGTCTGTTATCTTCTTTTCATTTTCTTCTCTGTCAGCTTTAGAGTGCTAGGCATCTACAGAACACAGTTTGTAAAAACAGTGCTTTCTGAAATAATATAATTATTGGGGTTCCAGCTGGTGTGTTTTTGTTGGTAAAACTTCTAACCTAAAAATAGTTTTAGTTTATATAAGCATATCATTTCTGAACCTGATTCCTTTCTCAGCTTATTTGTGAGTCAGCTTATCTTTTAACTGCAGTGATCTGACTTTTATAGATATTGCCACTTCTTGGTGGGAGAGAGGGATATTGTTTAAACTTAACCTAGGGACACTTGGGTGGCTCAGTGAGTTAAGCATCTGCCTTTGGCTCAGGTCATGATCCCAGGGTCCTGGGATCAAGCCCCACATCGGGCTCCCTGCTCAGCGGGTGCCTGCTTCTCCCTCTGCCTGCCTCTCCCCCTGCTTGTGCTCGCTCTCTCTCTCTGACAAATATATAAATAAAATCTTTAAAAATAAATAAATAAACTTAACCTAAAAAATTAACAAGAGGGAAAGTTACATATTTGTACAGCAATTTAACTCTTCTCTCCCTTCCTACCAACCATCCACCCATCCATCCATCTATCCATCTATTCTGTAACAGTTATTTGTACCAGGGGATTTAGAGATGAAAATACATAATCCTCATGTTTAATAAGCTCACAGTCAACTTTATTGTGCTAGGATAATATCAGCATTTTCGGTTACCCTTTACCATATATGATTTCCTTCAAACTAAAGTGAAATGTGTGTGTATCTGTGTATATTCATAATGCAAATACATATAAATACTTAAAAATGTGTTAGCGTTTGATGAACATTTACCTTTTTTTCCCTATATGGTAGATTGTGGGACTTCAGGAAAGTTTAAAAGCCTTTGGCGGGATGTTGCATCGATGTTGATCTCTCTTCTCTTATATCTTTGTAATTTTAGAAATATATGAGAAACCCTCTTTTATACTCTCCTTTCAGTTTCTAATCTACTATGAGATTTGCCACATACAGAGTTGGAAAGAAATAGTATCAGCATTTGGCAGCAAATTAATTTTTGCAAAAACAAGTGACATGTAGCAGTAAGTTTTATTCATGAAGATAAATTTATAGAGTCTAAATTATTACTCAGTGAATTTTAAGACTGCACATACATAGAAGGTAGGTTTAGCAAACCTGTGGGTCAGCCCCAGATGAAAAACACTTCTATTTTCTCCTCTTCTTTGTGTGTACCTTGCCAATTAACATCCCCATAGCAATTAAACTATCTGTAATTATCCCTAATACAGATTTATTTCCTCGGGCATTAGCCACACTGCACGTTTTACAATTACTTACCCTTCAAGCACAACTATTGATAATTATCTAAGATGTTTAGATGCAGAGGCTTAACAGTTAACAATCTAAGTTCATGTTTGCTAGGAAAATGTATAAAACAAGTCTGAACTTTGAGAGCTTGTGTAGTAGCATTCAATGACAATGCATCGTTTTCTCTTTGCATTAGTGCATTACCATTCCCTTCAATTGAAATGAATGCTTACAAGTGAGAAGAGCAACTAGCATAATGTTATTTAAATTGAATGTAGACTCCATTTTTAATAATAGATAGTCTGGAATCATAGATAAAAAGGAATGATAAATAATACAATAGAACCCAAATCATTCATCTTTGCATCATTCTACAGAGACATGCTGATTTCCATCAGATATTTTCCTGGCATCAAGCCTTGCTTTGTTTTTGCAGTTTTTTTTTTCTGTGAGTTTTTATGTTGAAATATTTTCCACATTAGCATGTATTGACTCATTTTATTTCTGACGAAATATTGAAATAGCTCAGTTTAACGGATCATTAGGGAGCTTTTGCCAATCTTGAGAGGATAAGAAACCTGTTGAAAATTATTTTTGCCCTCTCAACAAAAGACATTAGATGTTTAAGCATTCTAGAATTATCATATTGAATCTAATAAAAGTCACCATAGTGATTAAGGCTCTTTCCAGATCCCACCAAGATTTGAGTACCGAATGAAACAGAGAATTTCCATTACTCTCCTAATTTTCCTTACTTGAATGAAATTGAGGGGCTGGAAGAAGCCTACACTCACAGCCACCATCCCCTTATGCTAGACCTTGTCCTCCCTGCTGGCTGAAAGTCCCCATTCGCGACAGCCGAAATGAAGAGAAACACAGAAGTTATTTCTTCTTTTCCAACGTACCACGTTCTGAGGAATGTAGCAAGTTTAAAGAGGAACATCTTATGTCCAGTGTAGGGAGCATTATGCACTAATTTTAGAACTTCTGCACTCCAGAACAGTGCCAGTTACATCGGTCACTCTTAAGAGTGCCTTTTCTATGTGTTGCTAAGTTTTAAAGATCCTGATGGAGGGCATAATGTTTTGTGCCTAGAATAATCATATATTTAGCTGTTTAGGAAAATTATGGAATTTAATGTTTTTTTTCCCCTTCCAGCCTTCCATATTTGTTTTCTTCATTTTCTCTAAGGAAAACTGGGAAATACTCTCTAAGGAACAAGGAATACTCTGAGGAATATTGGTTCCATCTATCTTGCTTATTTGACCTTTATTATAAAAAGAGTGTGTGTGTGTGTGTGTGTGTGTAAAATATACAGTTTGTTCTGCTGTTACATGTGTCTGTAAACACCCATAACCGCATAGGCAAATGATAAGTAGGGAAATGTGGAAGTCATAATTGATCGTATGATATTTTCCTAAGCAAAGGTTGCTGAAATAGTAGGATTAAATTATGATCTTCACCAGGAAAGGAAAAAGCTCTCAGCCAACAGCTGCATAGACAAGAGCATTCTCAACTCTATTTACAGGAAAGACAAAAAAGAAAAAAGAAAAAAAGCCTAAACATCTGAGCGAGGGACTTTTTCCCTAGAAAGGCACACTCCCATCTGAGGGGAACTTTCTTCTTGTGTCAGGCTGCACTTCTTCCTCCTGGGCCCACCTTAGTAGCAGCCCTAAACACCCAAAGCTTGTTGCCTTCTGTATGGTCTCAGTGCAAGAAACCCTCATGCCCTCTCTCATGTTTTTGTCTATTCTTAATTACCACCTAGGCAGTTTCTAACTATGCTCAGCTGCCTGCCTAGGTTATCCAACACAGTTTCTGAGGGAGGCACCAATAATTGTGCTAGTTATAAAGTTCCATGGGTTTTTAATAGTGATCTACTTCAAATTTGTTTTCCCTTAAGCCATATATTTAGTGAATCAATTTAAAAAGGCATTTAAGGGTAGAGATTGTCTAATATTAATTGTTTTATCCGCTATACCACCTAGTGCGTGGTAGGTGCTCAGAAAACGTTTGCAGAAAACAACTTACTGTGGTATGAACAAATCCATCCCCCATGCATGCATTCCTGTATCATTATAAATAAAAGTAAAGTTAGCTTTAAAAATTAAAGAACCAAGTTAGTAAAGGGTAACAGATTAAGAAATCTCTATACTAGCTTGTCCTCCTTACCAGATGCTTTACTCACCAGTGGGTCAGCAAATGAAATGGAAAGAAAAAAATACAGATGCACACATGTATAGTCAAATGTCAACCATTGTTGAATGTAGATGGTGGGTATATTGGTAATTATGATCCCTTTTCTAAAATTAAATTTTGTGAATGGGTAAGCACTTTCATGGTAAAATACTTGGAGAAAACAGATGATGTTGCTTATGTCTAATAAAAGTGATATCATTATCTAATATTTATAGACCTTAAAATTTCATTTTTAAATTTTGTTTCATTTAGTTTAAACTGTGTCATCTAATGCATCTTTCAAGTGTGTTTAAAATCTAACTGTAGTTTTAGTATATATAATTTCTGATATTTGGAAATGTGCCTCAAAAGGTATCTTCATTCCCATAATCCAAATCCTTTTGATTGATATAGGCCTTTACTCTGTCTTAAAGAATGAGGAGGTAAATCTTCCATCATGGAGAACCTGCTATCATGGTTTTATTGCACTCTGGTGCTTTATACTGGTATCCTCTCTGTGATTATTTTTGAAGCATTTCACAAGTTTGCATGTTGTCTCACATATCTATACTATAGAGTTCTCAAACAAGGATTCTTTTTAAGTCTTCCATACCTTATTTCCTACCTGTGAATTAGAGAATATGGCAATTTAGGCTGTATTATATTGTTCTGGTTTTCATTGTTTTTTTAGAACATCTCTAGGCACCCTTCTAAATTTATTCAACAATCACTGGATTGAAAGTTCCCTGAAAGAAGAAAATCTTGCCTTCTGGGTTATTATCACAGTGCCTCGCCTATAATGGGTGCTTAATAAATCTTGTTGGAATTTAATGGAAGAGGTGGCTCATATGCTTTGCAGGTGTTTTATATACTCTTTTACTATAACACCTTTTTTATGGTATTTATGTATCCTACCTTCTAAACATGTACCAAATTTCAGAAAGATTATAGTTTAGGGTACTGAGTCAGGTGGCTGGGCTTTGTCCTGGAGGCTTATCTCAAATCTATAGAGGTGGTTTGAAGACACTGGAACAGAGGTATCATAACCCGTTGAGAATAGTGTGGGGGAGATCTTGTTCAGTGCTCCAAGTTGGCAGAACGAGAGAGCAGATTCTGTTCTAGGTATGTTATTGTAGCGATCTCAGAACTGGGATCAGCCATTCCTTTCCCTCTGCTTTCCTATATTTGACAGATAAATAGGTGACCATATTGTTGTTAGTGGATATTTTTTCCTCTTTGGTGAAATAATTAAAAAGAAAAGTCAGCCATTTGGCTCATTATTAAATTTTCTACTTAGTTTTCTATTTAATTCCTCTTTATGACACTCTGGGTCCTTCCATTTAAGAAACTGCAATAAATTAAAGAGAAGAACAATGAAGCAGATAAATGTGGATTAGCTGCCTTATTTGGTAATGCTCAGAAAGAACCACATGCTTGTACCCTAATTAACAAATCTGAAGTATGGTGGCAGTTTGTAGTTTAAGCAGTATTGTCTATAGTCTTTTCATTCTATCAGGTTTTATAGGAAGATGGCACAAAGACTTGATGGTTATATTGTTACACAGATTTAATTCTATAAACAAAAGAATTGATTATCCTGGGGGCATTAAGAACTGTTTTTACTGATTGAATATTTTACTTGCATAAATGATACTTTTTATAAACAGCTGCACGTTTTAATGTTAGAATCTTAAAGTTCTTAAATTATAAGCATAAATGTTTCATTTTGATTTTGAATTTCCATTCCCCACCCCAAATATCGAGAAGATAATATACAGAGTATCTTTCTCTTGGTACCAAGATGATAAAGTTGCCATCTATACTCAACTCCCAGGAAAAATTCTTTCTTATTCTTTTTCTTTATTTTTTCTTTTAGTGAATATCTATTCTAAAATAATTGAATCAATGGGGCTACTCTACTATCCCTACAGAATCTAAGTTACACTATTTTCAGATGTGGGAATAGTTGACATAGCAGAATGTCATTGCTCAGGACATAAGGTGATGAGGTAACATATTTTATTTTAGCTCTTCTAAAACCTCAATGGCTGGAGGATACCTGAGGGGCACTCTAATCTCCAATTTCCATTATTTTACAAATAAGGAGATCCAAACCACACACAGATCTAGTTGATGTTTTCTCATCAACCAGAAATCCCATCTTCAGAATTCTCATTCAGTGATTTCTACCATCACAGTTTTGTTGTTACCTTGAGTATTTAGTGTTGGTTAGTGATTATGGGAGGGACTGCTAGTTGCCAGTCATATCCGTCCTTCCTTTGTTCTTTAATAACAGAACCCCAGTGTTATTTAGGGCATCAGTGTACCTAGATAAAATACTGTAATTGCTAGCATGTTTACAACTAATATGACCATGTGGCTAAGCTTTATCCAATGCAATATAAGCAGAAATATCTGGAGGGACTTCTGAGAAGTCTCTTCAGTGAGAGTTGATGTAGTTAGAAATTGTGCTTTCCAGTCCTCCACTCTACTTCCTTCTTTCCACTGCTGGGAATGCAGACTTGATGGCGGGAGCCCTAGAAGCTATCATGGACCAAGAGGTGATCTTGATTAATGTAATGCTAGAATAGTGGTGGGTGGGGATGAGAAAAGAAACCTAGGTTCTTAATTGATGACTGTGGAACTGCTCTACCAGCCCTAGATTGCTTATTAGGATTTTTTTCTCCCTCGTGGGTGAGAAATGAACTTCTTTTTATTTTGAGCTATTATCATTTTGATTTTTCTCTCACATGTAGTTAAACCAGTTTGGATAGAGGAAAGTTTCAAATGAATGATAAAAATGTAGAATTTCAGCAGATTAAGGAGAAATTATAATAAGTACTGGCATCATCCCAGAAAATCCCAAGGACATTCATAATATTGGAAGAGTTACTTGATTTCTCTATATCTCATCTTTTTATTTGAAAAATGGGGGCAATGACAAAGCCCTTACTACTACTTCATATTGTAATAATGTAAAAGGTCTTAAAAAATGTAAAATACTATTTATATGCAGTATATTATTTATTAAAAATGTTCCCTTGATCTAAAGCAGAATTTCTTAACTGAAAGTCTGTGAATTCCTTGATATTTTATGAAAAATTGTAATTGTGCAAACAAATTTTTTTCAGAGAGATGGTCCTTTAAATCCTCAATAAAATCTAGATATCAGAGACTGTGTCCAGAATGGGAAGGTGATACTTATTTAGAAGGGGACTTCTATTGTGGAACAGCTAAAATAGAAAATTATCTTAAATCCTCTCTTCAACATCATAATCAACATTTAATAGCAATCTCTGAATATCTAAAATTGACAGATATTTCAAGTTCCCATTTCAAATACACTTCTCCCCCAAAGCATTTTTTAAAGTGTCAAGAAATAATCTTTTTCTTTTCTAAATTCCCAAAGGACTTTAATAAATACTCTCTTAAAATACTTATCTATATGATTATACTTCTCTACAGGTCCTCAAATTCCTAGAAAGCAAGTATCAAGTCTAGACCTGCATTAAATCCCCAGCCACTTACACATATGAGTTATTCAGTAAATACTTAATAAATGAATTAATCCCTGAAAACATTTGCTTATTTTAGTGTTGTATATTGTACATTTTCATAACCCTGGTCTAAAAAGTAGCAAACTTCAGCCTCTCAGAGTAATTTGATAGGAAGGGCTTCAAATTGGATCCAGAGTTCAGCCATTAGAACGTGGCACAGAGAGGAAGCAGATGGTGATCCACAATACATGGCTGAAATGCAGATCTTGTCACTTGTCTTCTGTCCCTAACCATCCAGATGACAATGGGAGTTAGATTTGTGCGTGGGCTTGCCCAGAAAAGTTAGATTTTAAAAAATACAAGCAATTTCTATTTAGGAGATATCCATTGTTACCATACTATACTTTCTGTGTAGTAGTAGTTATAAAAGAAAAAAAGTTAATTGAATGTTTCCTTTAGATACAAACTCAACTTTTTCATGTCAGCCAAAAATATATTGGCAGTGCAAAATGCTACCAGTAAGAAAGCCATTTATTATTGATGACATTGTATATGCTTATAGAAAAATTTGGTTTAATTAAACGTGTTTTCTTCTAATCAGATAATTTCATTTTTATTGGGATATTGTAAACTCTTAGATATCCCAGGATAAACCTATCTGGAGATTTTAGGAAAAAAAAAATTTAGAATCGATTAGGAAACATACTTAGCAATCAAACAAATAGAGATAAAAATATAACACTTATTACTGGTAAAGGGAAAATATAGCATAGATTTGTTGAAAGAGTGGCAATAATTCACCCCTGAATTAAACAGATTTATCCACCCAGTTACTTGTACATCAGGACAATTATTGTTGTTTCCAAAGGACGGGCTCTGTGCTGCATGGTCAGAAAGCAGAACAGAAGGCATCCTTTCAGAAGTATAGGTTTCTGAAGAAAGAATAGAAGAAGGAAATGAGGTGCTTATGTCCCATTTCTTCTTCCAGACTCACAGGGAAAAGTCCAAAAGTATTATTCTACCATTATCCCTTCAAAGGGGAACATATAGCATGGGTAATAAATGCATCCTTTTCTTACATGTGTATTTCATTGTATTTCTTTACTACTATTTGATGTCATCATTTTTTTATAATCAATAATCCCAAAACTTTAATGGACAGTCATCCTCCCTTAATGAATCACATATAAAATCCTTAACTTGACATCTCAGATCCCTCTGAAACTGGTTCCAGAGTACCTAAAATCTACACCCCATTGGTTGTATTCCCATAGCATTTGCACCTTCAAATGACTTAACTCATCATTATGTCTGGAAAATCCAGTTTGGTACATTTTCATAAACACTGTTAGTGGTTCTCACATTGACACATATAGTGAACAATTTAGTGCCCTTTGTTCATGAGTGTACACATATAGAAACCTAAGCCATATTGAAGGGATTTGGGAGTTGGAGTGGGTTTATTCTAATAAGATGCATGTGAATATTATATCCCAGCATTATGGCATAAAAATTTCACATGTTTTCTATTAATGTTGCTTTTAATGGTAACTTCTTTAATACCATTTTTCTGATCTTGCCAACCATGTTGAATACTGAAGTGCCAAATTCTGTTATTCTCTGTCTTATGACTCTCTTATTTCTTACAGAGCACTTACAGAATCTATAATTATTGAATTTACCTGTTGATTACTTATCTGTTATCTTTCTCCCTCCCCAGGATATAAACTCCCTAATTGTTGTCATCTGTTTGTCTGGCTCACCAGCACGCAACACAGTGATTAGCACTTAATAAATAGTAAATATGGGTTGAATGAATGAATCTTCTCTTTTATTTACTTTCCCACTGGTTCTCTTTCCCTCTCATTGTGTTTCCATGCTACCAATAATCAGTTGTTCTTTAAAGTAGAAATAGAGGAAATCATTTGAAATTCTCCATTGGAATATATTAAGTCAATATTGATAAAAAGTTTATATAATGAAATATGAATATGAGGGCAATTCATTCAATAGTACTATTTTATTTTTTATTTTTATATTTTACTTATTGCAAATATGTATGAATGTTTACCACATGGAATTTGATAGATGCTTAGAAAATATTGATTCCATTTGTGGCAACATATTAGTTAATAACAGGAGAGCAATTTTGGGGTTTTGTGGTAATTATAATTTTGTTGTTTTAGAGATTACCAAAATGTTTTCCAGAGTGGCTGTATCACTTTATATCCCTGTCAGCAATGTGTGAGTTATTTATTTTCTCTACATTCTCCCGAGCATTTAATGTTTCCTTTTTTCTAATTTTAGCTTTTCTGACAGGTGTGTATTATATCTCATTATGATTTTAGTTTGCATTTTCCTAATAGCTAATGAACATCCATTCATATTCTTATCTGTTTATCCTTCTCAGTGAAATGTCTGCTCATGGGGAGTTTCTTACCCATTTTCTTTTTTTTCTGTATTATGTTAATCACCATACATTACATCATTAGTTTTTGATGTAGTGATCCATGATTCATTGTTTGCATATAACACCCAGTGCTCCATGCAGAACGTGCCCTCTTTAATACCCATCACCAAGCTAACCCATCCTCCCACTCCCCCTCCCCTCTAGAGCCCTCAGTTTGTTTTTCAGAGTCCATAGTCTCTCGTGGTTCATCTCCCCCTCCGATTTCCCCCCCTTCATTCTTCCCCTCCTGCTATCTTCTTCTTCTTCTTTTTTTTTTTAACATATAATGTATTATTTGCTTCAGAGGTACAGATCTGTGATTCAACAGTCTTGCACACTTCACAGCACTCACCGTAGCACATACCCTCCCCAATGTCTATCACCCAGCCACCCTCTTACCCATTTTCTAACTATTTTTTCAATTGTTTAGTCCTACAGTTCTTCATATATTATAGATTCTAATCCTTTAATGAATATATGGTTTGCAAATATTTTATCTCAGGATATAGTTTCTGTTTTCATCTTCTTACCAGAGCATTTCTCAGAGCAAATGTTTTTAATTTGATAAGGTCCAATTTATCAATTTCTCCTTTTATTGACTATGCTTTTAGTATGAAATCTGAGAACTATTTCCCCAGCCCTAGATCCTAAAGATTTTCTCTTATGCTTTTTCTAAAAGATTTATGGTTTTATATTTTGTATTTAAGTTCTCTAAAACATTGAAAATATTTCCTGATGAAGCTTGTAGGGGTAGGGAAGCATTTAGGCAAAGGAAAGAATATATTTGCATGAAGAGAAAAAAAAATAGCATGGAATTTTCAGGAAGAGGGAAAAATCATCGGTCAAAGGAGAACATTAGAAAGGGAACTTTGTATGAATTGGTACTGTTTGGGTTTTACCAGGTAATTGATAGGGATCCATTGAAAGATTTTAAACAGGGGAATAATGTGTTTAGATTTCTATTTTGGAAAGGGCACTCTGACATCAGTGTGGAGAATGGATTTCAATCAGGGCTTTTCATTTTTTATTCATTTCCAGGTGAAAAATGCTACAACAAAATAGAATGGTTTAGAGATCAATAAATGGCACAATTAAAATGTCTGAAAGGAACTCTTTGGCTCCTTGATATAGAGTGCATTCTGCAGAAGTTGAAAGTGATTCTACTCTGATAAGTGTAGCATTAGTAGATATGGAGAAGGATGTCTCATTATTCAACTTAGGACATTACTATGAAGAGTGATATCCAGGTTTATCCTGACAGATTCCCTCTTTCCCTTAAAAAGAAGTGGTTAATTTTGTATTTTCCTGCTTATCTTTATGTTTTCTGGAAATGATAAGAAATTTTCATGACTAGCTTGATGAGTTGTCATTGGCTTTGATTTCTGAGAAAACTTCAGAAACTTTGTATTTTTTGAATGGCACCCATTACCATCACTCTGATGTTATATGAGGAGGTTAAGTGAGTGGGTTGGTATCCTTTAAAAAAAGAAATTGGCTGATTATTGAGGTTTGCAAATCCAGATATTTTGTAACCATCATTGTAAAAATTGATCGGTCAGGGTTCATCAATATAAGCTAAAATGACAGGGTTGAAGGCTATTGGAGAACATGGCACTTATACATTCTCAAAGTATCCTCCAATTATTACTTACTAGTTACAAAAGTAAAATGATACCTTTGTATTTATAAGGGAGGAGTCTGTTGATTAAATTTAATACTACTGATAACAGGACAAACTGACAATACCTACCCCCTAATGCAGTGCACTGAGAACACAATGTCACTTACACATAGAGAATATAGTAAATGATGATAATTTTCTGTCAGGGATAGATTTCTTGGATTGGTTAGTGGCTTTGTGGTTATGTAGGTAAGAATCCTTGTTTTTTGGGAAAACATTATTTGGTGAATCATCACATTGTACACTTAAAGTATCTTACCTTTTTATTTGTCCATTATACATCAGTAAAGCTGAAAAATCATTATGTGGTGAATTCTTTGGGGAATTATTTAAGGATAAAGTGCCAAGATATCTGCTACTTCCTCTTAAATGATTCAGAAAAAAAAAATAAGTATAACAGTGAGAAGGAAAGAGGGAAAAGGAGAGGAGAGGGAATAAAAAGCGAAAGCAAATATCAAAATGTTTACATTAGTTCTGAGACATAATCATATGGGTATTCATTAAACATTCTTTCAACTTTTCTGTAAGTTTATAATTTTTCAAAAAAAAAATTTTAGCCAAAGGGGAATCCAGATAATCAGTTTTAAACTGAGTGTTCTATGTAATCTTGTCCGAAGTTATTACATTTTATATGTTATTCTAGGTTAACCCTATCCAACAGTTTTAAGGTTTAATACACTTGCTTTACTTTATACTAGCTTGTTTCAAAGTTACAAACTTAGAACCTCTGGTTTACTCTGGGCAAACACACTGAGGACCATTTTCGGTTGTGAACATGATTGGAAAGGAAAATATTGTCAACAAAGAAAAATAAATGTTCCACATGATAAAGTTTTAGAAAACCCAAATCTGCCACGTATTAGCTATGAGCCCTTGGACAACATATCCAACATCTTTGGTTCTCAGGGTTTTTATCTATGAAATGAGAGCAGTAAAGATACCTACCTCATAGGGTTGTGGTGAAGATTAAAGTATATAATCATTGGAAAATGTGTAACTGTTTCTGACACATAATAAGCACCTGAAATAATGATAGTCCATGGCAGGAAAAAATACATATCTCTGGACAGAAGTCATCCTTCTACATTCTGCACTGCTCAAAATTAAATCTGTAATATCATTCCCCCACCCACCCACCAACGCAGTAAGAAAATTTATTTTGAAATTGCAGAGACCCAACTAAATATATCACTTAGCATGAGGGTGGATTTATACTGTAAAATTACATGTGATTATGTGGCTATATCATGTAAATTACCTAGATTCTGGATTCCTAGAATTAAAGGTTGATTTTGCTATATTTGCCATTTGTTTGCAATATTCCTACATCATATTGACAAAGAGGGTAGAGAGATATGAATTTAGACAGTGGTTTCCCTGAAAAGAACTTTTAAAATGTCTACTTAAAGAGAGTCTTGAATTCTGCCTAATTCTCTGATTCATGTTGTTCTAAAATTAAGCCCGTTCCTCTCTATCTGGGATGCATTTAGGGGGGAAAAAAAACCAGTAACCCATTTTCTCAAAGCATGTACAAAAGAAAGCAGGTATCTTATTCCTCTTTCACACTCCATGAAATGTTAAGAACAGACTTTGCTTAGAGTAATCAGTTATTCACTTTTCTTCTAATGTAACACTGTGGTAATCTTAAGAAATAAAGACCTTTTTGGATTTAGTTCTCTTTCTGCCAGTCTTATTTCTTGAACACCTTCTTCCTCATCTTGTTCCATCTGCAGCAGATCTAAGGGGAGATAGTTTCCCTTTAAGAAACAAAGGTGAACTGAGTCCCCTCCTGTAAAAGCCTACACAAGGCTTTTTGCAGTTGATGGAAGGGATGGCAAGGAATAAAATGAAAAGCCCCTGTCATCTACCTAGCGCCTACACTCCCTGAAGCCAACAAAAGAGCTCAGCACCAGAGCTGAAGAGTCTACAGGGCACTACATTAGTGATAAAGCTGATTATAAATAATAATGATCTTAGTGGATGATGAGAAATGCAGTAAACTTTTTCTGAGCCAGGCAAGATGATGTAGGGAATACAATGTTAAATGCATAAAGTTTGTAAGGAAAGCAGATGCTAAGAGATTTTTTTTCTCTCCCTGGTAATTTAAATGGACAATGAATTTAGTGGGTGCTCAGTAAATTTTTGTTGAATGAGTAAGTAAACAAGAGTTTTGAAAACTGAGTTCCTAGTGAAAGTCCATAAATTGAGGCATATTTGCATTTAATCCCAACTCTCTACTATTTATTTCAAGAGTAAGATCAGATTCCTGACATGGGAACATAGAAAAGGATGTCCATTTTTTAGGGACAGAGAGATAGAAAGAAAACATGTGTATGGAATTACATGGAGCTCAGCTAGCTAAAGACTTGTCTTCTTTGGTGCCCATGGCAGGGTCTGGTGGGAAAGGGTAACAGATACTGGATTGAGATTCATTTTTATCTGTTCTATTTTATTTTGTGAGAAGCGGGACAGGAAGGTGAGGGCTATATTGGGTAACTTGTTAGGATTTGACTTTTTTAGTTATCATGCCACTGGTTATTTGTTCTAAGGCCTTGCTTGTTTGCAGTGATAGACTTGGAATTATAGTACTTTCTTGGTTTTGGAACTAGCTTATTGTACTGAATATGGTAACTTTTGTGAAAGCATTTTGAAAAGTCTAAAGTTACTTCCAAGGCAAAACAGTGTTTTGTATTGCTACTGCAGCTATACTTAGAACGACCCCATTTAAACTTGGTCGGTTTTTCATCTCAGGTCTGAATTCTTAGGAATTCTAACTATGAGGATCCCACATGGTTCCCTTGGGTCACGGTTTCTCAAATGTGGCATTATTCACATATTGAGCCAGATAATTTTTTTCAGAGTTGGCTATGCATTATAGGATGGTTGGCAGCATCCCTGGCCTCTACCCACTAGATGCCAGTAGCATCCACCTACCCCCTCTGTTGTGACAGTTTAAAACCAGTCTTTCAAAGATTTCTCTCTTTGTTAAAAGGAAAATCAGAAACTTCTGAATAAAAGGATTTTTTCTTTTTAGATGATAAGAAAATTTGTATGTGTTCTCTAGCCAATATAATAAGGATAAATCAGTTCCACCCCAAAAAGTAAATGAGAAATACCACTTAGGAAACAATTCTTCTACGATTTGTCCCTCCCCCTCTCACTCTTTCCCTCTACACACACACACACGCACACACACATAGAGGCATGCGCATGCACACCTTAAATTAATGGACGTTTTTTGCTAATGGTTACTCCACATGTCTGAGCAATTGACAGCAGATAAATATTGAGGCATATTATATTTTTTATCTAGCTCATGGGTCAATTTTATGTCATTGTGACATAAAATGGGCTATTTTTTTTCCATAGACTATTTTAATTTTGTGACCCTGGTCTCTGTGAGTCATTGTTACAGGAATCTGATTACTTCTTGGAAAACAAATAAGGCCACAGACTTTCTCATGTGGATCCATACTTTTGTCTTGCTTCTTGATTATTTTATTACTGGCTCCATTGCTTTTGATTGGAAAAGAAAGTCCAGTCAAGCTGCTTAGATTGTCATTCCAGTGGGTGCCCTGGGCAGTGATTTCTGAACCATTCATTCCTTTGAAATTTTGTTCTCAGCTGGAGAAATGTCACAGTTGTCTTAGCTTTTGACTCTGACTTTTAGTGAGTGAGGCAAAGAATAGGAAATAAGAACACTTTCTAGAAGAAACAATGAGCAGTTCTATGCATATCAGGTGACTTACTGCTGAAGATTCCAAAACATTAAAAAATATTGATTAAGTTTCAACCTGTTGGGAAATTATTGCCATAACTTTCATTTTGCCCCTAGATTTGCTGAGGCTCAGAGCTGTATTTAACTTGCTGAATCTTGTATTATGGCCAGAAAGAGACCTCAGGAGCCCCATTCCCCAGGTTCTTATTAGCCTTGACAAGAGTGTTGTTAAAATTGCAGACTCCTCAGAGTCCCAAGGAGATTAGGTTTCTTGCAATTTCTATGCAAAGTCTGAAACAATCTCTGTATATATTTTGGCTTCTGAAATACATTCTGAGGTAATATATCAGGTTATACTATCTCTGTGAAGACAGTTTCTTTTGTTTATAGTTGCTAATCATTTTTCTTTTTCTCTTCTTCTTTGCTATATTTATTTTGACATTAATGTTGACTTTGACCTTAAAGGAAAAAAATATCAGACATTTTCCAGATTTAGGCTTTTATTATAAACCACTTCATATTTTAAATGGTATGTCTCAGGGGAGAAATGTATGAAGAATTGATGGAAGTTAGAAATTTTTATTTAGTAATTATCACCTACCACTTGAAACAAGTGCAAATCACATGATGTCAAAGTGAATCTATTACATATCATAATCAAAGATGAATCAAAGTAATTACCAGCCAAACAGGGATTGAATAGAACTTAAAACCAATTAAACTATTTATTTCGACTGTACCACTGAATAAACACGTTATGTTTTAATTTGCTCCTTTTTTCATTTACTTCAGCAATATGTTTGCTAATATGACTGAGATGCACAATTGCTATTTAATTAACCGATTTTTGTCAGCACCTCACATGAGCTGCGTGAAGTAGATGTGCTAAAGTCTCAATAATAATGAGCCAGATAAAAATAACAAACACCAGGGGCGCCTGGGTGGCTCAGATGGTTAAGCTTCTGCCTTCGGCTCAGGTCATGACCCCGGGGTCCTGGGATCGAGCCCCACATCAGGCTCCTGGCTCAGCAGGGAGCCTGCTTCTTCCTCTCCCTCTGCCTCTCTCCCTGCTCATGCTCTCTCTCTCTCTCTGTGTCTCAAAATGAATAAATAAAATCTTGAAAAAAAAAAAAAAAAATAACAAACACGAAATTTGTGCCAATCATTTTACAACTTATGCCAAATTGCAACAATATCCAAGGAAATAAGGAAACAGGTTATCTTAGAGAAATTGGATTGAAAATACTTACAAAAGCATGTTGAACCAACAAAAAATTATTGAAAAGTTAAGTAAAATTTTTAAACTGTTTCATCATCCTCCACTTTGTTTTATTGCTATTAACTATTGACAGTGAATCTCCTTGAGGCCTTATATCTGATTTGGAATAACTGAGTTGGTAATGGACATGAAAAGGTCTGGCATGATGCATCTTACAGGAGATCCTCTGTCCTTGGAGTGGCTCTTGAGTAAGGGATCATAAAAAGTATCAATTTTCCCTTTACTCCAAAACCCTAGGACAGTTTGGGTTATTTTGACCTTGTTGATACACATTTTTCCACAAAAGTAAGGTAACTGATAATGCGAGGAGAAGCCCTACCTTTCTTTACTTTCGAATAGTATAAGAAAGGTGGAACAATTCAATTAAATATAAAAAGACTCCCCACGAAGTATAGTACTCTGGCAGTTGGCTCGTGAAGACAAACATCTACCTGACTTGGCTTTTCATCCGGTTTTACTGTCAGGTAGACATAATTAGTATAGAATTAGATAAAATTATTTTCTGCACAGCCTGTCTTTTTTTTTTTCTTTCACGCATTTATAATTTACTTACACTTCATAATCATGATGCCTTCCATTCTCTAAAATAGCTGCTTATTAGCCAATTTATCATGGGACCCACAAAAGTAACAGAGGCCCTTGCATTTGGGGCAGGTTTTTTGTTTATTTGTTTAAATACACCTTTATCTTATTCCCATTATTCTGGTTGCTGTTAGAAGTGTAAGCTAATGGAGATCTGCTTTCTAATTCTTAGAACAAATAGAATGCTATACCTGTGAGAACCCTCAAAGGTCTGGACCAAGCCCTGTGATACAGATAAGAAAACTAAGGCTCAGAAAGGCAAAGGGTCCTATTGTAGATCACCTGATTTTTATAAGGTGAGCATTACAACTCAGGTTTTCCAGCTCCCTAAATTCCCCTAGCCCCTTTATCACACAGGACATTAACTTCTAGCTGCTCTGTATGTGTAGAACTTTAAATCACCACATGGGTGCCTTGATCACAGCCTTTTAATGAGTGACACAAGAGAGGAGTCTTCTTTCTCTCACATGGAGTGTTTTACATCCCTAACTCAGATTTGCTTAACTAAGGTCAAATTTACATTAAAGAAAAGTCTGCAGGGGCTAGCAGGTAGCATATATGGGCAAAAGTGTAGTGGGACCGTTTTGGTAAAGTGTTCTGTTTAAAAATGTTCACATTCATTCCGTCTACAGGCCGCTACTCTGTAACTCTTGACTGCATCACCATGTGGATGAGTAATGAAGAGCATTCTTTGAGTTATGTAAGCACAGTCAACATCACAGTTCCTTTTAGAATACTTGGTATCCCAAGTGCCATGCCAAACCCTCTGTTTTGAATGAGCTGGACTGCCAGTACTCAAGAAGATGCATATCTTTGGGGACATAAAATGCCCCCATAGAGACCATCTTTAGTCCAAGTAGTATCCCCAAAGTTTAGACCTGCAAAGAATATACAAATGCATGTCTCAAAAACTCCATAGGGGAAATGAGCCTGCAGCCTGTAAGCTTCCTGGGAGCAGCAAAAAAAAAAAAAAAAAACCCTAACAGACAAACCAAAATCACAGGACAAATCCACCATATGTACCAAACAATCAGTGTAATTATGTTCTATAGTTGAGGAATTACATAAATTGCCCATTGGGAAGGAAACCTTAATCTCTACCCCTCCCTTGAAATCTATAAACAGCTGTGTGAGTCTCTTTATTTTTGAAAGGTTGAACATACTTGATCAGGGAACCAACTTGATTTCCTAATCAGGTTCACCGTGAGCAGAGCCAGTTAGAGATGTGTGTGATTCTCCCAGTGTGCGTCTTTGATTCATGCGCTAATTATGTCGATCCTTTGGGGAACACAGCCACGAAGCTGGGTCCTCCTTGATTAATGCTGGCTGAGAGCCATGCAGCACGCAGCGGAGAGCAGTTCAGCATCTCTAGTCCCAGCTGAGAATATGGTCCCATTATCTCCCAGCTGCCTAAGCAATCCATAAGGGCCTGTTCTGCGTGGATGATCAGTGTAGTGGAAGCAGGGACTTGCTGAGAGCTGAAATCTCTGTTTGATTTGCTGTAACATGTAAAGCGAAACTGGGACATTTTACTTTACAGTCTGTAAGTATCAGGTTTTTCCCCCCCTCTTTCTCCCTACAGCTCCATGTGAATGTGACTTTGCAAGCTGCATTTGATTTGCTATTCCATCGCTCTTTGTTGAATCAAGCTGGTGAGACAGAGTATAATCTGTTTACAGCTTGCTGTTTCTGTCAGATCTCTTTTATAATTTATTCATACAGGAAAATAAGAGACCTTTCGGAATGCTTTTATAGAAGTTAAAAATTATTGGTTTTATTTTTAGTTTGGAAGCAAGGGCACATTGTCTGTGGTGCTCAGGATGGTTAGAGCATATGTTTATCTTCTGTATCTCTGGCCACTGCAAGAAAAATGTAAGTAAAAGTAATGTATACGTAAAGAGATCATCTTACATCTTACATGCACTTCTATATAAAAGAAGCATGTGTCATTATTTCCAGAATTTGTTTAAGATAGTTTATTTTGCAGCTCTCCGCTGCCACTAAGAAAGGCAGAAACGGGAAAGTTTTTCTTGTTTTTCAGTTGCATGCTGTTTAGAAACTTTGCCAGAGGTGGGGGGGTGGGAGTAATATATCAGGAATATTTGCACATATAAATTGCATATCTCCTTTTTCATGCTGAGGATCAGTGTTTCAAGATAAGAGTCTATTTTTTAGCTCAGTTTTGCTTTTGAACGTGCCACTTTTTATGAAGTAATGTTAATTAAAAACAAAAAAAAAATTCAAATCTGAGTTCATTTATCTTTCATATATCTCCAAATGCAGTCTATCAAATTCATATTTGTTATCCATGCAAGATGAATTGATCATGAAAATGATATTAGAAATTAATATTGTTGATAATGTTTGCATGGTGTCTCTCAAATAATCAATGGCTTAGTGAAATTAAAGATTGTTATCACTATGGAAAGGGATATGCGGATTTCTTGTCTGGGTTTCCCTAACCTAAATATAAATCACACTTTTCTTCCTGGATTGAACATAGAGCAATTGAGCTGTTGTAAGAATAGAATTTGAATATAAAAGGCGTGAACTGCTTGAACCAATGGCCAGAGCTGATATGGACCAAAATGAATTTGACATCATTCATACCTGAACAGGGGAATCAAAGTGCCCTCAATGAGCTTGAGACCATGGAGCCAGAGGATCCTGTAATTTCCAGAGTGGAAATACAATTTTCCTGAATAGGCAATAAGTCTCAGAGCAGAGAAAAACCACAGGCTGTGAAGTATGAAAGTGTCTCACTGGTGGGGACAGAGTATGTTCTCAGTAGATTTGGTTGATAGGAACGATATAAGAGAGAAAAGACTCAAAATAGATGGTTGTCTACATGAGCACAGGCATTTTCAGGGCTTGAGGTTTGGAGGGAAAAGGTAACAAGCCAATGAAGAACGCTTAACATATGGCCAGATGGAGCAAAAGGAGAATGGCTGTGTTAACCTCTGGGTAGCGAACAGTCCCAAGGCTATCCTTGCAGAGAAGTCTGTTTTCTGGGAGGGAAAAAAAAAGTGTGTTTAAGGATGTGAATCACTGAAATCTGAAATGCAGGCAAGTGGTTTTGATGGTTACATTTCCCCTAAACAAAAGAATGGCATCATGCCTTCTTCTGAAACCGAGCTGACTTTTATAAGTGATGGTTACTGAGGAAGGCTCAGCTGTATTTTAAAAAAACAAAAATTGTTGGTGTTTTTCTAACTAGGGCAAGGATATGATGTTGCAAAGATGTTGCCTTGTTTAAAATTAAAAGAAGAGAAGGTAGTCCTGGTTTGTGTGTGTGTGTGTGTGTAGTGGGAATTTTTGCCATTTGTGGAGAAGTATTTTCCTGAAGTAGTTAAGTTTGATTTTTATTTTCCATTCAAACATTTAGAAGTTTCATCTCCTGTGATATTAAACATGCTTGTGGCTGATTACCACAAAGCTGTAAGAGGTTTTGCAAGATTTATAGTGTGCTTCTGTTACTTTAGAAATGTTTTGACTATTTTCTAAAAATTGGGACACTCTCTCCCCAATTGTGCTTAATCTGTAGAAAAGGGGATTGGATGCTCCATGGGTTAGTTTAGGGTCTGGTCACTTGACAGATGAAGAAGTCAGATGGGTGTTAAATATGCCTTGTAAGAGGTGCTTTTAAAGCCCTGGTGATTTAATTGGTCTTCAAAATAAATGTAAAATGTTATGAGATAATAAAGGAAAAGTCTTATATTTTATATGTAAAGATAGTATGTCCCTGTATGTGTTTGCATGCATAGAAATCTACCCAACAGCCTGGGAGGTAGTTTCTGTGCTACTCTAACTACAGTACCCCCTCAGTATCGAGAAGATGCTGAGGTTGAATAAAGTGGAAGAAATCTTCACAAGAGGCACATGAGTAGAAAATAAAGCCCCTGGCAGTGTGTGCTTTGAGCCCTTGGCAAATGTTTTGTCTGTCCCCAGAGGGGACACAGCTAAGCACAAAGAGGACTTCACCGCATCCTCAGCAGCAGTTGTAAGCAGGTCCTCCTTGCTCACAAAATGCACTCCAGCCCTCTGTGACAGGTTGGGTCAGCAAATGTGAGGTGCAGATTGAAGCTCTGTGAACTACCTCTAAAATAACTTCAAAGTGAATATGATGGAACAAAAAATGAATTTAACAACCCTGAAAAATTGGGCAGATTTTAAATGTTAGCAAGCCTTGACTATTACATATTGTCAAAGTATCCGCTCAATGGATTATCAATAATAACGGTGGAAGCTTGAGTTAAGCTCTTTCAAATTGCTGTGCGAGCTCTAACAAGCCACTTTACCTCTCTGAGCCTCAGTATTCCCCTATAAAATTAGGTATGATTTCCCAGATAGTTTCTAGGTTAAGAAAGTCTATAATCTCGTAACACTTCATTTTAACCTCTCACTCACTCCTGGACAGCCCTTCAAATTGCCCAGGGACTGAGTGAAATGTGATTTAATTGTCATCTGAAGCAAAATGTTAATAGGATTCTTTCTTTTCTTCCTTTCTCCTCTCTCTCTTTCTCTCCTTTCCCTATTCCCTCCCTTTCTTCTTCATCTTTATCCCTACTCCCTCCCTCTCTACCCTTGTCCCCAGTTCCTTTTCCCCCTTTTTTATTAGCTCTTCTAAAAATCAAACAGAAACAAAGCTGAGAATGTGTGTTCTTTTGATCTGTTCGTTTGCCACCTTCTTTTATGAGAGATCATCAAGGTATAAATAAGGTATATAATGATGTCCTGCTCTGTTGTGTATTAAATTCACTTGATCCTAGACATGGGTTTGCACAAGGGACCTGAAAGTTATGGATGTGTATATATGTATGTATAGATTGTTCATATTAATTTTTAAAGTAAGAATAATTTATCTTATATTCTGAATTCCAGGTGATTAAACAGGATTTATCCAAGTGTATTAAGCTAACAATATTTACTTTAAAAAAAAAAATTCACAACTGACTGTACACTTCAATGTAGAAGGATACTAAAGAGCTTGATTTAAAAAAAAAAAAAAGATGTACCAAAGGATTTTTATTTTTCCCCAAGAAATTACAGTTTTATTTAATAGTATGGAAAAGAAAAGCCATAAATGATTTCATTAAGAAATAGAGTTGACCCTTGAACTACTGAGGTGTTAGGGACTCTGATCCCCTGCACAGTCAAAAATCTGGGTATAACTTTTGACACCCCAAAAACTTAATTAGTAATAGCCTAATGGTGACCAGAAGCCTTACAGATAACATAAGCTGTTGATTAACACATATTTTGTATGTTATATGTCCCTGCACAATTGAGAATTACTTATAACTTTTGACTCCCCAAAAACTGAACTTCCAATAACCTGCTGTTGACCAGAAGCCTTACTGATAACATAAACAGTTGATTAACACATATTTTATGTTATATGAGTTACATACTGTATTCTTTTTTTTTTTTTAGGATTTTATTTATTTATTTGACAGAGAAAGAGCGTGAGCACAAGAAGGCAGAGCTGCAGGCACAGGGAGCACGGGGAGAGGGAGAGAGAGGCTCCCCACTGAGCAAAGAGCCCAACACCAGGCTAGATCCCAGGACCTTGGGGTCATGACCTGAATTGAAGGCAGATGCTTAACCCACTGAGCACCCAGGTGCCCCTATATACTGTATTCTTAAAATAAAGTTAGCTGAAGAAAAGAACATGTTTTTAAGAAAATCATGAGGAAGAGGAAATACATTTACAGGACTATACTCTATTTATAAAAATAAAAACACCTGTAAGGGGACCCATGCAGTTCAATATTGTTCAAGGATCAACTGTATATACCTGACACCATAAATAAGTGACCAACTTTGGAGTTTAAGTCAGATTAAAAAAAATTCATGGAAAATTTTCTTTGTGGCCTTCTTTCTGTGATCTCAGACTGTTTATTGCTAGTGAAGATTGTCAGTTAAAAACTACAAACTACAGATTTTACTAAACTCACCGCTAATGATGCTTAGGCTTCTTGATGTGCTCAAACCAAATTGTGAGTAAATTTCCTTTGTGTGTCTTTACTACAAGTACTAGAAGGAGCTAAGTTAATTTCAGAATTGATATTTGTAGTACAAGGATAGCAGTGTTTCTTGCTTCTTTCAATATTAAATGAAATAAAAATACACATTGGCCGGATAGCCAGAATGGCACAAAATAATTACAGACTAATATCCTTAACAGTGGACAATATTTGTATGTATTTTTAACAACTAGTGTACTTGAAGATGGATGGTAAGTGCCCATTTGATGACAGTAATAGCTTGTTTTGGCTCCACTTCTTATTCCAGAACAAAATAGTGTTATGAATGGCAGCTTTTAAATGGAAGTTGGAATATTAATTTTTCCCTCAAATTTTACCATTAGGAAATCCCTGTATATGTGGCTTCCTATTCTCGAGTTTGAATATTAATGTTATTCCTTATTCCTTAATATAGACTGTATTTGATGTGATCCATGCAGAGTATAAAATTAATTTTCCAAATCTCATATTGGGTAGATAGCCTGGCTTTTCAGGCAGCAGGCCCTGTTGTAAATAGAATCAGTATCGTGAAACAATTCCTCTATTTTATAATCATGCATCCTTCCATGACCAAAATGATTTGTACTTATGGATTATTTCTATGCAAAAAATATAATGGTGACAGATAGGTTTGATAATTTGTGGCTTTCAAACCCTTGATTATAAAGTTACCAGGCAGCTCCAGGGGCACTGCATTTGGTTTTAAACCAGTGGTTCTGATGACTTAAGATGTTCAATTCAATATCACTTAGTTAATAGCTCCAGTGGTTTATCAGACTGTCTTACTGTGTAGTTCAAAAGGTAGAGTTGTAAATCGGATTTAGACATGGCTTTGGGTTTTGTACATGGTTTCTCACGTCTCCACTATATTCCAAAGTAGGAATGAGAGTCCTTCTGCATATTAGCATGAAATCTCTCTGTTGTTTCAAGGAAGAAACAGGATGATTTAATACTGAGAGGAGCTATTCAGAAAGAACTGCAAAGGAATAAAGTATTTCTATGGTTAGATATAATAATGCGGGTCTACAGGTTCTGAGGATATGACAGAACTTAGAGAAGCTGCCTGGGCCGGGCAGTTGACAAAGGGGACTAAAGGAGACAGATTTAAGTCTCGCCAGAAGGAAACCCTATATCAAGGGATAGAAATGTGAGTGTCCTGGAGAAAAACATGTAAATGAGGAAGTAGAGGAATGAGTATATTGTAGTTGAAAGAGACATGGCTTTCCTACTTAGGAAAATGGTGTGAGTGAGTGAAACATATTGAGTTTAAAGACACCGGGATTAATTCCAAAATAGTTGGCATATTGTTAAGTTACTGTGCAGATTTTTAAGAAATTTACATCAAAGAAGAGATACAGAGAAAAAGGAATGCTCTTGGCTCTTTAATGTACTGCCCTAACAAGCTTTAAAAATATAATTATCTTAAATGAAGTGAGTATTATGGTACCAGAGGTAGATTGTCTTGTTTTAATGAAGATTTTTGCAGTTGTGTATATGGATATTGTGTTTAGTATGGTAGATGTTGGTACACAAGTGTATATGCAGATTGTGTAGCTGTTTATATAGTTGGTAGTGAATTGCCTTGATTCTCCTCCCAGTGTCTGTGTTCATGATCTCCTCCTCCCAAGACATACCCACACACCATTTATCTGTGTTATCCTAAATTGTCTCAGGACATGGGGTAGATGCCTGAGTCCCAGGAGGTCAATTTTATTAAATCACTTTGACTGCCCAGGAGGTCAGTTTAAAGTTCTTATTGTAGGGTGTAATACTCTACAATACTGAATGACTTCTTGAAATCATTTCACTTCACTTTTTTTCTACTGAGCATTGTGTTGGGATTAATATATTTAGGTCTCCCCAACATTTAGATAAATACTTTTATCTACTAGACCTGACCCTCTAAATGGGTCGTGTCACTAATTACACACAGTCACGTGCAAGAACTTTACTTCCAAGCGGCTTAGAATTCAATGCATTTGTGCATCTTTCAGATTGGTAGAGTTGCTCACACACAAGCATCATGCTTGACACCAGAGGGGGAGGCAACCACCATCTCCCAGAAGAGAACAAATTATGTGTTCAAAAATGGTCTCTGGCATCTTTATGATGTGTATGCGAAGTGTGAATCTGGTAATTTAAGGTGTGTGACTCTTCCTCCCATCCAGCTGTCTGGCTATTGCTCAGAGAGAAGAATAGCAGCAGATTTAGACTGACACAGTCCTTCCCTGGAGTCCCCCTCTACCTCTCCCTGCAGGAATCCACAAGGGTATTAGTTGATTGATGTTGTTAACCTCTCTTGTAGTAGTATATTTCTTGTTGAAAGTACCTTTTATGGCATGTGAGTACACTGAAGAGATGTGAAACTTTAAAAATGACTTTACTTTTAAGAAACCTTCTTACCTAGATTATTAGGAGAGAAACAGTTTCTCAGGCTGACTGGTGTGTGTGTATGTGTATACATCTAAGCTAAAATCTTTGTAAATCTTTATGTTCATCAAGAGCCATGGTTGAATGATAACACTGGTTTTAGTGGTATTCTTTTTTCCCAAATCATTTTCATATCCGGTGAATCATATTCAAGATGTTTATGTAAAGTGATAGAGTAAAATTTTTCACCTGAGAAACATTTTTGAGTATATGGCAGTTTTCAATCTCAAAGTAATCTGGAAGGTACAGATAGGAAGGTGTTTGAAAGTCTTGCAAAGGTTCTGATAATTCCACTGAAGTAACTGTTTTAATAAACTTTGGACTTCACATGGGAGTTTTTCCCAAAGTGTGAAGCAGATACCTCTGGTGGAATATGTGATAACTTTAGGTAATATCTAGATAGATGTTTTTAATGAACATGTTAATGGAAAAATATGTAACTAGTAAATAAAATACAGTATTTTACAGATAACAATGGCTTAGGACAAGGCTAAGATATATTTTTTTTAAAGATCTTATTTATTTGACAGAGAGACACAGCGAGAGAGGGAACACAAGCAGGGGGAGTGGGAGAGGGAGAAGCAGGCTCCCCGCCGAGCCGGGAGCCCGATGCGGGGCTCGATCCCAGGGCCCTGGGATCATGACCTGAGCCGAAGGCAGACGCTTAACGACTGAGCCACCCAGGCACCCCAAGGCTAAGATATTTTTAAAAATGTTTGTTTGGATAAGCAATTTTAGAACTCATTCTTGAATATACCACACCTTGTCTCATGCAAGTGACACTACTATAGGTTACTCCCTGTGTGTTCAAGGATGGCCAGCCTAGCAAACAAGGAGACAGGGATACGAAATCATGGGATTTCCAGTCTGGAAGTTATCCACAGGTTGTCTCGCCTGACTCTCTTCTAATGGGCTTGGATGCTTACCCAAGATAAAATGGCTGTCTGGCAGTATGGGTAGGAATGGAGCCTAGTGTTTCCAGAGCCCCATATGGTGCTCTTACCCTGACAAGAGACTCACTCTTGAGTTTCTCTTCAGATTTTATGCACATTTCGTGATGTAGGAACTCTGAGCCAGAGAATCCAAAAGCAAAGGCCTGTAGAAGCCAGACTGAAAACATGAATGAAGTAGACCAGATGTCAGAAAATAAGGAATCCATAGGGTCATGTCAGAATAGCATGTAAGTGTTCCTCCTGCGTGCTATCGTTACATAGGATTGTGTTGCCCAGTGTTGCCACATGGCACAAATTTTAAATGTTACTCGTTTTTTAAATGTTTGAAGCCAAAACCCATCTATCAAATCCATACCCATCCAGTTTACATCCTCTATTATAAGGTATTTGAAAGACTACTCACTGATGGGGGAGAAAACATGGGCTTTTACAGCATGAGGTGGCATATAGTCTACCTGAAAGATGGAAAGTGCATTAGCAATGCATTCTATGTACTTTTAGGGAGGAATTTGAGAGGAGAATGGAGCAAAGCATACTGGGATTCTTGTAAAGCTTGTTTTAAACTCTACCAGAGATCATGAATTGTGAATTTGTAGGGATCAAATTTAACAATTCATATTTTACTGATAAAAAGATGAAGTAGATCACATGGAATTCAATAAATAAATATATTTTGCTATACCTGAGTAATTTAATTTAATACACTACAGTTATAGTTATTGGTTTTACTAACATGTAATATTTTTATTTGATTTTTATTTGGAACTAAAGTTGCCAAATGGGATTTATACTGCTTTAAAAGGGTTGATTATTTCTTAACTTTTCTTTCTTTTTTTTTTTTTAATCTGTAGACGTTTTGATCACATTTGAGGGACAAAATGATGGTCTCATTTCTGCTTGTTTTGACTTTAAAACACAGCCTATATGCTATTTAGTTTTACACAAGGTATTTCCGAAGTTATATCTGGTAAAGGAACAAGGAGCACATGCTTTGATGTTTAGGCATAAACATTTTCCTTTCAGACCTGTGTAGCTGACAGAATTAGCAGGTTGGGTCCACTTTCAGGACTACTGATCTACATCCATTCATTCGTTTAAAAATTATTAATTAAATATCAACAATTTACCTCACCCTCTCTAGGGTGTAGGGGGACAGCACTGAACAAAACAACTGAAAAATTGTTGCCCTTATCAAACTAAATGCATTCTAATTGGGCATCCATCTGTGAAGAAGAGGGAAGGACATGTTCTGTAGGCCACCCATGGGAGCTATGGCAGCTTTTCTCTCGGTCTCCACTGCTTTCTTTAAGCTCCTTGGGCTCTTTGCTCCAGCTAAAAGTCCTGTGTTCTTGAAGTTATCCCATACAGGCCGTATGAAGTGGATGAACAAAACAATTTTCCAGATATTTTTGTGGACCCAGAATTTGGTTGGCCTAAAATAGCTGAATAATTGGGGCAAACTTTTTGTCTGTTTGTTTATGACTAGGTTTTTGTGATTAAGCCACCATGTTACCAAGCAGCCCTCCCCCTCTTTTTGCTTCTAAGAGAAAAGCTGGGCCTCTACCTACCCAACAGGTTACTCACAGACACTTTCCTTTCCACCTGCTTTAAAAGATTGAGTTGAGCAAGCAGACTAATTTGAAACCTATTTATAACCCTGTTTATACCCTCAATATGGGTATAGCCATCCCCCCCTAGGATGTGTTCTTAAGTAGAGTTGAATTAATAAGTGGGGAAACAATTTGAGCTTTTGGAACAAGGTGTTTTATTATAACTGCAAAGTGCTGTTAGTATTAAAAATAATAATTTGTAAGTAAATATTATAGCAACTAACTGCAAAGGGGCTCTTAGAACACTCTTCATTTCAATGTGTAAAAAGAAAATTGGTACTAAAATATATAGTGTCTCTCTGTCTTGTAATTTCTTTCCCAAAGGCTATTGACTTTTCTTTCCCTTCTAACTTCCCTTTGGGTAACACAGGAGCTTACCTAAGTTTTGAAGTAGCCAGTTAGAGGCATTTACTGAGTAGATGACAGTTTTGCCTTTTTTTCTGATTTCTGAGGGCTGAGAACCCTGGAGTGATTAATTGCAGGGGTGTCTGATGTCATTTTTTTCGGAGGTATAAAAGTGGTAGTGCGTCGTACTGGAGAGCTGGCTCTGAGCTTCAGTAGAGTGGTCCAGACCCCCTCCCAGGAAACTATGAGTGGGATGGTTGTTAATGTTCAGAGCCTTCAGGCTCAATGGCTTTCTAACTCTACTCCCTCATTACACACAGAGCAGTCAAGGGTTTATTTCACTGTTAATAGGCAGGCATATCATCTATTGATATAACTGGATTTGGTAAGCGTGTGGTTTCCCTAAGCAGCTATTATATATACACTGGCCAGTTCAAAGTGTATTACCTTACCCACCATCACAATACAAGCTCTTTGCCTTTTATAGTTTAGAAGTACCACCTTCTTTATTCTTTTAAATTTTTACATGTTTAATTTTTTCCTGATTTTTTAAAAAGTTCCAGTATAGTTAACATACAGTGTTAAATTAGTTTCAGCTGTACAATATAGTGATTCACTAATTCTGTACATTACTCAGTGCTCATCATGATAAGTGTACTCTTTAATCCCCATCACCTATTTCACCCCCCCCCCCCGCCCCCCAGTAATCATGTTTGTAGAAACACTGCCTTCTTACTTGGAGTTACAGCATGCCTTAGCATTAAATTGATATACTATTAATGTTAAAGATCTATACTCAGTATTAACAAGGTTGTTGCATTTTCCACAGAGACTCTAACAGATGATGTAGTCTTAAATATCAACTGATTTAAAATATCTCTTAACCTGACATCAATATTAAGGCTTTAGCAAAGCTCTCACATGAGAGATCTGATGTGTTGAACTTTTAATTAATTTAGCAATACGGTATGTATTGTCTTATATCACATTTCTTTTCTCATGTTAATATTACTTAATAGCCATTAATAATAGGAAATATGTTATTTCAGTGGTCCAAGTGTCCAAATAGTAGATAATGTTCCTAGTGGGAAAATGGTCAGTAGTGCTTCTCAAGCATTAATGTGTGAAAATACAGATTTTGATTTAGTGGGACTGCAGTGAGGCTTAAGATTCTAAATTTATAATTAGCTCTAAGGTGATATTCAGGTTGGGGGTCTGTATCACACAGGAGAAATAAGAGTAAAGACCAGTTTGAATTCCTTCTTCAGCACACATTGAATTTTATAACTAAGGAATTCTTTCTTGGTCATCTTTTTTTCAACTCTTCCTCACTGTATTGTTATTTGAAATCTGAAAAATACACTAGATCAACAGTTCTATCAGGCTGTCAAGTTAAAATTTGGTGTCTCATTTTATATTTCACTGCTTTATACCCTCAAACTTTTGCCTTCTATCCTAAATTGATCTGGTAGATCTTTGCCTGACACCCACGTCTTGTTGTTAGTTATTTAAAGACATGTAAAGTAAAAAAATTTTAGTGCTTTAACTAGGAGAGATGCTTTCTCCAGAATCATAGGAATTAAGATGTATACGGAGATAGGACAGGTAAGCTCCGTATGAAATATTCTGAAGTTTTATGAATGATACTATTGTTTGTTTGTTTCTCTTTTATCCTTCAGTTTATGAAAGTGAAATGTGGGCTTTTCTAATATAAGCATCTTCTAGTTTCTTATACAGTGTTTATTTCCCCTTGGTAACATTGCATATTATGTTGCTGCTAGTCATGACAACTGTTGGGGACGTGAGAGTCCTTTCTTTTTTAAACTTTTCTCCATTTGTGACATGATGACAGCTGTCATGGGAATGGGGAAAGATAGAGCAATTTTTCAGAGTCCGTCAAATGAAAGTACATTTATTGCTGTAACTTAATGAAAATTGCTTCACTGTGACATGTGTCAGAGTCTTTGTGATGCAAGTGTGGAAGGATCTTTTCTGAAAGATTTATGCCTCAAGTCTGGATTTGAGCTGAGAGGACATGACCTTGGCTTTGAACTTACAGAAGGCTACCCCTGTAATAAAATCCAGAGTCAGTATGAAGAGTCAGTAAGGTAAAGAATAAAAAACAGCACAGAGCTTCTTTCCAAGAGGTGCATTTATCATGAACAGTGTATGTCTCCTTTGCTTTATTTTACCCAGAATCCTCAGAAAATAGGTAGATACTTAGATTGTTGTCTGGGTACTTAGAAATCGAGATGAATGCCTGCCTTTTTTAATTTTCATCAAAACAATCCTTATTTTATAAATATATACATGTATTTCCTCATTTTGAAAGGAGATTTCTATCACAAAACCCACTGTGAATGTGTAGCATTCTTAAAAAGATTGTGAAAATTAAGAAAAGAAAAATTCTCCAGTAAATATTTATTAAAGGGCTTTACTGAGTTATTCATTCATAGTCAATATAATTAACACATTTAAGAAGTAGTTAAGTATTGTCAGTATATTCAAAGTTGTGCAACCATTACCACAATCAATTTTAGAATATATTTATCATCTCCAAAAGAAACCTGGTACCTATTAGCAGTCCCTTCAACTTTCTCCTAAACCCTCCCTTAACCCAAGAAAAGCACTCATCTATTTTTTGTCTCTATGGATTTACTTCTCTTGGATATTTCATATAAGTGGGATCATTTTATATATAATTTCATATGTGAACTGACTTTGTAGCATCATGTTTTCAAGGTTTATCCATGTTGCAGTATATATCAGTACTTCATTATTTTTTATTGCAAAATAATAATCCATTGTATGGGTATACCACATTTATCTATCCATTCCTCTGATAATTGGCATTTGAGTTGTTTTAACTTTTTTTTGGCTATATAAATAATGCCCATATGAGCATTCATGTACAGTTTTTGTGTGGGCATATATCAAAGAGTGGCATTAACTGAAGATTTTTTCACCAATATATGTTCACATTTCACCAACACTGAAAAAATAGTGGATTTTTTAAAAAAAGGTAATCTGTAAAAAGGTGTAAAAGAAAATGCTTCTCAGTAAATAATTCTACTGATCTAAACAATCTATTTTTTTTAATTTTTTAGGCTCTAGAAAATTAATATTTCCTAAAAGTTTAGTCCCTTCCTTCTAAACTCAGTGGTGGCCTACCATACAAGGATTAAAGATTTGAATACAAGATAGGAAGTTAAATTGCCTGTAAAAAGTAAAACCAAGGAATGTATCCCTTCTACTTGGAGCAAGATACATGAAACTTGAATGAAGAAATTTACAAAGGGACACCTGGCTGGCTCACTTGGTAGAGCACGCAACTCTTGATCTCAGGGTTGTGAGTTCAAACCCACGTTAGGTATAGAGATTAATTTAAAAAATAAAATCTTTAAAAAAAAAAAAAGAATATCTCCAAAATACAGAGTAAGCGCTCAGGAAAAAACAAAAACAAAAACTAATTGAATCTCAGATCAACCTTTGGAGACTTAAAATATTTTCATTGTAGGATAGGGAACTGTGGGTGAGCTTTGTCAACCATTTTGTAATCCAGAGATGTAAAAATGTATCGTTTGTATTTTCTCATCCCTGAAAGTGCCAATTGAAGTCAGAAGACATAGGACGTGCCCATATTGAATTAGATCTTTACTGTGTATCACTGAATATAAGAACCCAGATCAGAACACCTATTAGAGAGGAGGCTGAATCAATGCACTGGGGATAGTGATGTTATTCATGCAGCATGCACCTTGGAAAGCTGTTTGGATTGCATTTGATTACCACTCCTGTGTATTTGCTGTTTTGCAAGTATTCATTGGGGACTGCTTTTTCTTTTTCCAACTGAAAATAGGTGAGAAGAAGTACATAAACATGTTAGTGCTCTGAAAGGAAAAAAAAATTAAGATACTTCCACAAAAATTATCACCCTTGACCTGAATGTTGAAAGATAGTGGGGGAAAAAAATCATATGGAAAAAAAAACAATGAAAAATCATTATATGACATGTAATATGTCATGTATGTACATTTTATTTAATATGCTCCAAAATCAAACAAGTATTTTACTTAAAATACAAATTATTGCCATGTCTCTATTAATTTTTTAAGTTTTTATTTTTATTTTTTTAGTAATCTCTACACCCCATTTAGGGCTCGAACTCAAGACCCCAAGATCAAGAGTTTCATGCTCTTTTGACTGAGCCAGCTAGGAACCCCTATCATGTCTATATTGTAAACTATATGTTATTTTAAAGTTATTGAACACCAAGTAAAAAGATATATTAGTTTACATTTTGCAGAATCTTGTCACTAATATTTTGTTGTTTTTGCTTTTCATTTTGGAGATGCAAAGGTCTTCCATTTAATAAATATTTTTACTAACAAACATGTGATCTGTAACACAATTGGTATTGACTGTCAGTTTTCTGAAATGATTGAAAATGTATATTCAGAGCTGAATATGGCAGATAAACTGAGTAATGAAGGAAATGTTTGAGCACTATCGTTTGGTTCAATTTTTTTATAATGATGGATTATATATACAGAATGTCAGGTGAAATTAGAAATTAAAAATATTATGTGTTTTAGTGAGCTTTTCACTTATACTCTCACCCACATGTTTGACAAATTTTATCCATGTCTGCAACTCTGGGTGTTTTTCTCCAATTACCTACCTCCCATACCCATCTCATCTCCCCACATTCCTTTCTGTCAACCTTCTCAGTTCTGTCTCAAAATTTATTCTCAGAGACACTGAGAATACTCTGTGCCAGTAGTTCTTAAAATTTCTAGTGTTAAGAGAATTAAAAGAAGCTGGTATTTCTGCAGAATGTCAGATAGTTTCTCCTAGGTCTTATGGCAAGTATAAAGGACAAATCCTTTAAATGGCTATAATTTTCATACTTGGAAAAAAGTATCAAAGTAGGAGTCATTCCTAGCAACTGTATTTTTAAAAATCACAGTTCTCAAAGTAGAAATTGACAAATAAGGGAAATAGAATTTTATAAAGTCAACTAATTTTAAAACTTCTTGTGTCATACATAGGTAACTAGGAGAAAAGGAATCTAAGCATAGATATGTATCATTTTCTAATGAACTTGATTTACAAAATTATACATAAGTGGAGATCAGAGTGATTATTCATCACAAAACAAAACTTGTTCACCTTCTTAAAAGAGTACAAGTCAGGGGCACCTGGGTGGCTCAGTCATTAAGCGTCTGCCTTTGGCTCAGGTCCTGATCCCAGGGTCCTGCTTCGGAAGCCCTGCATCTGGCTCCTTGCTCTGTGGGAAGCCTGCTTCTCCCTCTCCCACTCTCCCTGCTTATGTTCCCTCTCTCACTGTGTCTCTCTGTGTCAAATAAATAAATAAAATCTTAAAAAAAAAAGAGTACCAGTCTGCATACTCTTTCTCTATTACATTCATCAGCTGCTTCTATTTTGATAGGAAAAAATATGTATCCTCCTGAAGTTTGTTTTCTTTAATATCTCCATAAATCTGGATATGTGCACAGTGGGTGGGAGAGAACTGTGGGAAAGGAGGTCATATTGTTCTGAAATAAAGGTGGCAATCATAGACTTACAAGTGTTCTGAAGGTACTAACAGGGCAGAATGCTACAAATTAGAACAGCCCTTGACATTGGTTTGTATAATCATTGTACAAAACTCCAGGTTTTGAGACCCGTTTCCACTGTGGACTTTCTTTGTTGACCTTGGCCATGTGACATTAACTGTTCTGGACTTTGGTTTCTTCCTCAGAAAATGGAGAAGTTAGGACTGCTTCATCTTAAGATTTGTTCCAGTTCTGGCATTCTTTTAGAATGAGTCTGCTTCTAGCTGGAGTGTGGGTGAGCTAGGAATCAATGCTTTCTCGAAGAAACTGTTGAACAGAGAGATCTTAGCCATGCATTGTTGATGTGAACTCTGGTTTCCTTTTTGGTCATTACAAGTTCCTTGGCACTGTTGTGCAGCTGAGGGCCATGATCTAAGAGCTTTGGCCTAATTTAAACTTTTTATCTAAAGGTCCTTATTTGGTTACACTGTCCTCCTTTTTGCTCCCTGTCTGTCACCTTAGAAATGTCTGTTAAGGGGCGCCTGGGTGGCTCAGTTGGTTAAGTGTCTGCCTTTGGCTCAGGTTATGATCCCAGGGTCCTGAAATCGAGCCCCTCATTGGGCTCCCGGCTTAGCGGGGAGCCTGCTTCTCCCTCTCCCTCTGCCGCTTCTCCTGCTCATGCTGGCTCTCTTTCTCTGTATCTCTGTGTCTCAAATGAATAAACAAAATCTTTAAAAAAAATTGCCTGTTAAAAGCTGCCATTTTGCTCTTTAGGACTGGTACTAAATAAGAAAACAAACAAATGTTCTCCTTGTAGAAATGCATTTTGAATTTCAGGGTAGGATTAGGTCATTGTGTGGACATGTGTATAAAGATTTAGATATCTTTTTTTTAAATTTTATTATATTAATCACCATATATTACATCATTAGTTTTTGATGTAGTGTTCCATGATTCATTGTTTGCATATAACACCCAGTGCTCCATTCAGTACGTGCCCTCTTTAATACCCATCACCAGGCTCACCCATCCCCCCACCACCCTCCCCTCTAGAACCCTCAGTTTGTTTCTCAGAGTCCACAGTCTCTCATGGGTCATCTCCCCCTCTGATTTCCCCCCCTTCATTTTTCCCTTCCTACTATCTTCTTTTTTTTTTAACATATAATGTATTGTTTCAGAGGTACAGGTCTGTGATTCAACAGTCTTACACAATCACAGCGCTCACCATAGCACATAGGCTCCCCAATGTCTATCTTAAATGAAAAACAGTGTTGGGGAGATGGAGATCTTCATACCTCAGCTTATTCTGTCTTAGTAAGCAATAAAAACTCTTCAAGCCTTGCCTAATTTTTAGGAATCTATATGATAACCAGTGTTGGGTCTTTCTTATTTCCTTTCTGGTTCTGTTCTTGTGAATTGTTTGAGATAGGAGTAGCTATCAAATTTATACATAATTTTTTTTAGTATTCCTTCCTAAGAGCTAGTTGCCCAAAGATGCCTTTCCATCTTGAACCTCAAAAATGAGAGCAACTTAATATTAGAATTCCTGATGGCATGTCTTTCTTCCCAGTTACATACATTGTCCTCCCCTTTTAATTCTGACCTCAGTTCTTTCTAAAGCTCTTGGTCTCTGATGAAGAAATCCTGCTTTTTTTCTTTTTCCAAAGATGTATGTCTTTCTCACTTTTAGACTCCAGTTTTGAATTTTCTTTTACTTGATCATAGGCTTTTTCTTTGCTCTTTCTCAAATAATCAGTAGACTTTCTTGTTTTCATTCTTCTTTCTCAACCATTTCTAGGAAGATGTTCAGACTTTGTTGTGAAGGCACGGATATGCCCTTGTCTCTCCAGATAGTTTATTTCTTGGTCACAGCATTTAGTAATTCTGTCACATCCAAGTTCATCCATTGATTATATTGACTCCTTCCAGTACAAAATGTAATCTGTTCTTATTTACTCCTAGTTTTTTTTCAAAGATTTTATTTATTTATTTGAGAGGGCGGGGGTTAGTGACTGAGATAGAATTCAAGCAGGGAGGAGAGGGAGAAGCAGGCTCCCGCTGATCAGGGAGCCCAATGCAGGGCTCGATCCCAGGACCCTGGGATCATGACCTGAGCAGAAGGCAGATGCTTAACCGACTGAGCCACCCAGGTACCCCTACTCCTAAATTTTTTAAAGAGGATATCTGTCTTTATGTTGGATATCAAAAGGGAACTATGATTAATTTACATTTTGAAGTCATTTCTTCTTTTATTTTGGAATTAGATTTTGATTGTATATCATTGAATATGCAGGATGTTGGTATTAGCCCTACCCACAAAAACAGAGCTGTCATTCATATAATGCTACACTGATGGCCACTTGCTCCATCAACTTGTAAAAAGAACCTAATATACACAGAGATGAAATCATTAAAACAAATGAACAAACACCAAATAGCACTGATATTAATATAACCATGCTGAGTGAAACCAAAACTGGTATGTCTGAGATTGTAGTACCTTATTTACCTATTTCAAACTTAATTTTCTCAAAATACTTTCATGAAGAAAATAAATAGTATGGTGCATTATTGTAAGATCTTGGTGGTGCTTAAGTCTGTGCCATAAAGTAACTGTGTTACTTGTGCAAATATTGTCACCTGTTTGGTAGAATTTCAATCAAGATTTTTTTCCCATAGTAACCTTAAGAAAACCTCTTAAGTCTGTAGGTAACCTATAATATGATCATATATTTCCACCCTGAGTATCATAAGCTACTTATTGACCTTCATATTTACAAAGAGTAGAAAACAGAAATATATTCTGTAACTATATTGCATATATTGCCTGTTTTATATAATCAACAAATGTAATAAAATAACATAACCTGTCTATCAAGAATTCTACACGAGATAGATACCTTAGAACATTGGATGGTTTGGCTAGAGCATATGCCTAAATTAGGGCAGGGTATGTTTGCTAGCTTTTCTGCTTTTCACAAATCTGAACTACTCTAAAATTCTTTGATGTGCAATTTCAATTTTCATTACCAAATAAATATGTAGATAGAAGATCTTATTAAAATTAAGATGTATGTATCTTAAAAAAAATGAACAAACACTGCCCAGGATATACTGGGTACACTGTGATAAAATATCACAGGCATATACAAAATCAAGAAAGAAAATAAAACCAACTGGAAGCTACATGCATGGATCCCCATGCAGGGGACTGCTGACCCTTCTTTTGCGGTCACCTGTTTCTCAGACATTCACCTCTCAGGGGTCATAAAACTTTTAACGGACTTGCCTTCTTGCACAGATAGACTGATCATTGTCTGAGCTAAATTGGTCATATCCTGTTTAGCTGGATCACTTGTCTTCACTCTTGTTTGAGTGACTTGGTCATGGTGACCACTACATGAAGGTCATGATGTTGATCCCAATGATGGTATCTTTGGCAACATGTAATACCAGAATATTTTAATATCCTAGTCCTTTAACAGCTGCTGATTTGGTTCCAGTTAGAGGGCCCTTTTGTGGGCTTTAATGTAGTAGAAGACTTTACTTGTAGTTGATATATTTTCATCAGTGAAAAGTGGAGATGCTGTGCCTTAGAGTTCCTTCAAGGTCTTACCTGGTCTGTATCATCATGGTTCTTCCCTGCCAGTGAAATCATTATCTTCTGCTCTCCCCAGTGTAGATTCTCAGAAAGCTTGCACTAAATTGACTCATTTGAGAATATCAGGGGCTTCTCTTTCCATATTTTTTGTTGCCACATCATTGTTTTCATCACGAGATGCATTGTCTTAAGGATTCATCCAAGATAAGTAAATGAAATCCTGTGTCATCACTGCTTGCCAAATGCAATACATTGTCAATGTACATTTGAACCCTTGAATATATCATGGGTTTGAACTGTGGGTCCTTCCATACATGGATTTTCTTTAGATAAATATGGTATACCACTGTAAATGTATTTTCTTTATGATTCCCTTAACATTTTCTTTTTCCTGCTTTATTCTAAGAATACAGTATATAATACATACAACATTCAAAATATGAATTAATACACTGTTTATGTTATCAGTAAGTCTTCAGTCAACAGTAAACTTATTAATAATTAAGTTTGGGTGAGTCAGAAGTTATACTTGGATTTTCGATGCTGTGCATATAGTGTTCCTAACTTCGTGTTAAGGGTCAACTGTACTTCATTATCTCCCTGATGTATCCTGTTTCCTTCTTAAAGCCACACTGGTTGGGACTTGGCTTCAGATTTTTCTCCTAAGTTAGTTCTTATATGTTAGTATTATCCTATAGGTGCTATTTGCATTTTCCTTTGGTTAGAGACTATTATTTAGACAGAGGTTTTTCCCTTGAGGAAATATTTTTAAAAGTGTATATTGTGTGATCTAAGAAGTGTGATTTAGTCAAGGAGTTAACCCAAGTTTTACCTTCCAAAGTAATTTAAGAATAAGCCTCTTTAAAATTTGGGAATAAAGAGAAATAAACCATACTGATTTTTTCAATTGTTTTTAAACAGGTGTTAAAAATTCAGCATTCAAAGAGTTGTTTTTTAAGTTATATGTTAATATAGCAGTTTTTAGAAAAGTGCCCTCTTCATAGATGACTCATATGGAAATGGCTTATTTTTACTTAATAAAAGTGATCAGAAACATGTAAAAGTGGCTACTGAGTTGAGAAAAATGAATCTTCTAAGGAGTCACAAACACAGTTGATGACATCAAACTGAAACCCTATCATCTGTTAATATTGTCACTTGCCAGTTGCAAAGAGTAGTAGGTCTTGAGATTCTATCTCTTCCTATGTTGACCAGTAAAGAAGACAAGATATTTCCTTCAAGGTGTTCCTCTTCACGTTGTGCCTTCCTGGAGCAGAGAAAGAAAGCAAGAGGAAGAGCTCAGGTAGCTAAGGCTAAGCAGAGAGAGACATGTTTTGCTCACTTTTGCTCAGGGGTAGACAGGAATCCAGAAGTAGCAGTCTAGTCAAAGGGAAGGGTTGGGGAACAAGAGAGGTGCATTCTTCATCTCTGTTGTCCCTCCATCCTCCAACCTGGGAGGCAGTAAGTCCTTAGGGATCCAAGCTTTTGCTCCTTGCTTGTTTTCAATTAATTACTACACTAAATAATGTACCCTTTCACTTTTGTACCCAGTCCCAAATGTGGGGGTAGTATAATTATTCATTGTTGGATGTCCACTTATTCTTTCAGCCTTTAGCTCTCTTATTCAAATGAAAATAAAATATTGACTCATTCCTGACTCTGCTAGTGAATTTTCTGACCTTTTCTGATCTCTTTTGTATTGTCTCTACAAGTAAAGATTCAATCTGAGTGGTATTATCTCCCCTTTATTAATGGTTATGAATGCTGTAGAGAGGCTAATACATGCACTTTTACACATTCAGACTCAAATAAAAATCTGTCTTGATATTCATAATGAGAATTCATGTGATGGCCTTGACTACCACCAGAAATAACCTGTGGCAGTGTTTGCTCTAACACTTGATCTTGTAAGAGACAAACTCAGCTTTATGCAAAGTGAAGAATTAAAATTGAGCCAGCATGAGAATGCTAGGGAATGGAAGATTTTGTGTTGTTCTGTTTCTAAATGAGCCATAACCATGTGTTGAGAGATATTGACTTCTTAACTCACATGGACTTCTTTACATCTTTCATTTCAATAATCAGTATTCTTGTGGCCAGTTTAATTACATATACTCATAAATCTCCTGCCTATTGAGAGATCATATATTTAGAGTGAAAAAAAGTTAAAGAGGCTGGTATTTCTCGATTTTTGTCTGTTAGTTTATCCTAGGTATTATGAGAATTTTAAGGGACAAGTTCTTTCATTTGGCTAAGGTGTTCATACTAGAGAAAAAAAGTCTCAAAGTAGTAGTTCTTTCTCACATCTGTATTTTTAAAAATCACAGTGATGTTGGAAACAAAGGCAAAAGAAAAAATTAAGTTTCCTTATTACCTATATCCCACTGACAAGTCCTTGAAACAGGCAGAGTGACATTCCTCTAAAAACTCAGCTGCCTGGATATTGACACTATGCTAAGGGCAAAAGCCAATTTTAGCCCTACCCCTAGGATCCTGTAAGTCTACTTTAACATATAAAAATTCCTTTGGAAACGTCCTTTATCTCTCCCCACCAAGATACATGGTGGCAATTATCCCTCAAGCATTTGACCCACTGATATACATCTAAAGGGTTTCATGACTAAGGTTTTATTAGACAGTAATAAAGGACCTTTTCCCAAGAGTAACTAACCCCCTCAAGATCCAGGAAACCTTGCTTCCAAACTTCCTTAGAGAATGCCCCCATCTATAACCACCTACCAACTTGAAAGTATATAATGGGCCACTCCTCATGATCCCAGTGCAGCTCTTTCTGCCCACAGGTCCTGTCCCTGTGCTTTAATAAAACCACCTTTTTGCACCAAAGACATCTCAAGAATTCTTTCTTGGCCTTTGGCTTCGAACCCTAATGTCTTTCCTGCATCAACAGTTGTCAAAGTAAAAGTTGATTAATGGAGAAAATATAGTTTCATAAAAGCAATTAATTTGAAAACTTCTGCATTATACATAGGTAACTGAGAGAAAAAGAATCCAAGCATAAATATATTCCATTTACAAATTACTTGGTTTATGAAAACTTAAGTGGAGATCAGAGTAATAATTCATCACAAAACAAAACTTGTTCACCTTCTTAAAAGAGTAACTACAAGTCTGCATACTCTTTCTCTATTACATTCATCAGCTGTTTCTATTTTGATAGGAAAAAATATGTATCCTCCTGAAGTTTGTTTTCTTTAATATCCCCATAAATCTGAATATGTGCGCAGTGGGTGGGAAAGAACTGTGGGAAAGGAGGTCATATTGTTCTGAAATAAAGGTGGCAATCATAGACTTACAAGTGTTCTGAAGGTACTAACAGGGCAGAATGCTACAAATTAGAACAGCCCTTGACATTGGTTTATATAATCATTGTACAAAACTCCAGATTTTGAGACCTGTTTCCACTGTGGACTTTCTTTGTTGACCTTGGCCATGTGACATTAACTGTTCTGGACTTTGGTTTCTTCCTCAGAAAATGGAGAAGTTAGGACTGCTTCATCTTAAGATTTGTTCCAGTTCTGGCATTCTTTTAGAATGAGTCTGCTTCTAGCTGGAGTGTGGGTGAGCTAGGAATCAATGCTTTCTCGAAGAAACTGTTGAACAGAGAGATCTTAGCCATGCATTGTTGATGTGAACTCTGGTTTCCTTTTTGGTCATTACAAGTTCCTTGGCACTGTTGTGCAGCTGAGGGTGATGACCTAAGAGCCTTGGCCCTTAGTTAAACTTTTTATCTAAATGTCCTCTAAAATTTTAATTGGTTACATTGTCCTCCTTTTTGCTCCCTGTCCTGTCACCTTAGAAATGTCTGTTAAGGGGCGCCTGGGTGGCTCAGTCGGTTAAGCGTCTGCCTTCGGCTCAGGTCATGATCCCGGGGTCCTGGGATCGAGCCCCACATCGGGCTCCTTGCTCTGCGGGAAGCCTGCTTCTCCCTCTCCCTCTGCTGTTGCCCCTGCTTGTGTTCCCCCTCTCTCTCTCTCTGTCAAATAAATAAATAAAATCTTTAAAAAAAAAAATGTCTGTTAAAAGCTGCCATTTTACTCTTTAGGACTGGTACTAAATGAGGAAAAAAACCAAAAAAACAAAAACTGTCGTTTCTTTTTATTGTCTTCTTCTTTTAGAAGCATATTTGGAATTTGGGGGTAAGATTAGGTCATTGTGTGGACATGTGTATAAACATTTATATATCTTAAAGGAAAAACAGTGTTGGGGAGATGGAGATCTTCATACCTCAGCTTATTCTTAGTAAGCAATGAAAACTCTCCAAGCCTTGCCTCATTTGTTAAGTGTCTATATGATAACCAATGTTGGATCTTTCTTACGTCCTTTCTGGTTCTCTTCTTGTGATTTGTTTGAAATAGGAGTAGCTATCAAATTTATAGATAATTTTTTTTAGTGTTCCTTCCTAAGAGCTAGTTGCCCAAAGATGCCTTTCCATCTTGAACTTCAAAAACAAGAGCAACTTTGTTAGTATTCTTGATGTTATTATCTTCCCTCACAGTTGAATATGTAGTCCTCCCCTTTTAATTCTAACCTAAGTTCTTTCTGAAGCTCCTCCTTTCTCATTCAATAATTTCTACTTTTCCCATTTCCCATTATATGTCTCTTCCTGGTAGCTCCCCTCACTTCTAAATTCCAATTTTGAATTCTCTGTTATTTGATCATAGGCTTTTTTTTTTTTTGCTCTTTTTCAAATAATCAGTAGATTTTCATATTTTCATTGCCTTTTTTCACCCACTGCTAGGAAGGTATTCAGACTTTTGTTGGGGAGGAAGAATTTCCTTTACCCTTTAAATTCCTTCTAGGGGCGCCTGGGTGGCTCAGTTGGTTAAGCGACTGCCTTCGGCTCAGGTCATGATCCTGGAGTCCCTGGATCGAGTCCCGCATCGGGCTCCCTGCTCGGCAGGGAGTCTGCTTCTCCCTCTGACCCTCCTCCCTCTCATGCTCTCTGTCTCTCATTCTCTCTCTCTCAAATAAATAAGTAAAATCTTTAAAAAAATAAATAAATAAATAAATTCCTTCTAGCTGGACTAAGAATCAAATTGATATGAGACAGACTAACAGGAGAAAATCAAATTTAATAGGCTACCTATGGGGAATCTACACAGATATGGAAATTCCAATGACAGTCAGGCAACATGAAGCTTATAAAAGCTAAGGAGAAGAGTAGGGATCTGAGGATACCAAAGGGAGAAAGACCATTAGCAGAAGATGAGAGGAGATGTTTGGGAAACAAAGGTTTGCTCTATTATGTAGATACATTTTTTAGGTAAGGAGGAATATCTGTTAATAGCTCTCTTCCTGGTACTAGCAGGCAGTTGGGGAGTGGGGGGAGGAGGTAAAGAGCTTCTCCTGAACCTTCTGAGTTTTGATTGCTTTTAACTGGAAATGATGTTTATGCCAAAGTGGCCCATACTGGGGCCCCTACATAAGAAAGGGCTAATCTGGAACTATATGACAGACTGACAGTGTGAAGAAGTCCTGCAGTTTCCTGAGGCTGTGTTTTTGAGTACTTCTTCACTGAGCAAGTCCACAGTTTGGGCTGTCAATGCCAAAGAAGAACTAGTAGATTTTCTGTGTCACAAGGATAAGCAGTAGACAAAAGAGCTGAGTGCCAGCAGCCTGCACTTGAACCCTTATTGTTTTTAGCAAACTGTCCAGAATATTAGATAGACAGGGATTTAAGAGTGAAGCGGCTCAGACCCGCCTCTACTACCATAAAACTCAAAAGTGACATTTATATATCAGGAAACCTTTTAAAAACTGTCTAGATCTATGGGTAAATTTCAAATCTACAAAGTTCAGCTGGATAGAACGTTTACTCAAATGCATTTCTTCATCCCTGTTTTTAAGCCTAATCCTCTTGCTTTTAGGCTGACTCAGATTCACAGAGCTAAAATCATTATTGTACTTCCCCAATGACTGTTAGTGATATTTGATTTCATAAGCTGAGACCAATTTTTATTTAATTCAGTGTTTTTAAAGAACTTGACTTGAAAATCAATGTCCTATGCTGAAAGTATTAAATTAGCTTTCTCAAATACATATCATAAAAATGGTTGACCCCATTGAGGTGAGGTCATATCAAAGTAGTACACTGAGTTTGAGCCCAGAAAATTTTTAAATGAATATATTTTTAAGATATCAAAGCCTAGCAGCTTTGCTAGGTCAGTGAAAATAGCTCTTCTTTGTCTCAGAAGTGCCATATTTGATATCATCAAGTAGGTGTTATAGAGCATAATGTTGAACAGTCTGGCTCTAGAATCCTACTACGTAGTTCAGATCTTGGCTCCAGTGTTTGGACAATGTGACCTTGAGAGAGTTACTTAACCTCTCTGCACCTTGGTTTTCTAATGTGTAAAAAGAAGTAAAAAACCTATCTACCATGTGGAGTTACTCTGCATATTAAGTGAGTAGAAGAGAATTCTATCCCAGTGAAGCCTATACTGTATCCTAATATAGTATGGAAAGATGTGATGGATTTCTAAATTTAGAGAAAGAATTATATATTACATATGTACATTCTGAAGAGGAAATTTAGAAAACTGTACTGTGAATTTCTGTACCCTCTGTTGGTGTGGGTATCAAGACCACATAGACCACTAGAATACTGTCTCAAAGATATATAATTTCTTGAGTCACAGAGGTCTTTGTGAATCCATTAGGACAGAAGATATAGATTAGAATTAGGAGATCTGAGCTAGCACCTGGGAAATCTAAAGGGTAATATCAGGATATAGATCTTAAGATTTAAGGATACAGAGTACTTAGAATCCTTGTACTTGTGAGAGACCTATGTCTGTCATTTCCCCATTGGCCACTAGGGTTTTTCTATTGTTGTGTTTGTTTCTCCTTTTTTAAGTTTTTATTTTAATTCCAGTTAGTTAACATACAGTGTTATATTAGTTTCAGGTGTATAATATATTAACCCAGTACTTCTGTGCTCAACAGGACAAGTGCACTCCTTAATTTTCATCACCTATTTGACCCCCACCCCCAGCCCCTGTTGTTTGTTTCTTTATTTTTGCTTTTTCATTGTAGCTATTCAGATTCATTTGTTCATCTCTTTATTGCCTCCTATTTCCATCTGGACTTAAAAAGCTAATGTATAGCTGGTGAAAAGTGTGTACTCTTCAAATAATTTGGTATGGGTGTTTGCTTGAAGCAAACTAAGACTCTTCTAGGGGAATATGATACCTCATGACCCAAGATAACAGATTCATTGATAGCAGTAGCTATACAAACCCAGATCATCAGAATGTTTAGAAAGATGAATTATAATTGCCATCCATTGATCCATTTATCCATCAATCCATACATCCACCTGTCATAAATATTACTTCATAGAAATCACTTATAATAGTGTGTGGCACAGGGGCGCGTGGGTGGCTCAGTCGGTTAAGCGTCTGCCTTCGGCTCAGGTCATGATCCCAGGGTTCTGGGATCGAGCCCCACATGGGGCTCTCTGCTCAGTGGGGGCCTGCTTCCTCCTCTCCCTCTGCCATTCCCCCTGCCTGTGCTCTCCTGCTCTCTCTCTGTGAAATAAATAAATAAGATCTTTAAAAAAAAAATAGTGTGTGTAAATACTAAGAAAATGTTAGTTATAGTTATTACCTATTAAATATATACAGCATACATATATGTGTGGAGGGAGAAGCTGAATCTTGCTTTCTAACTTAAAATTACACAATTATAAGAGATGCATTATAAATGATACAAATAAATAATAAAATAATAATCATGTATTGCCAGCACCCAGATTAAATAGAGGTAATATTTTGGTATGTTTTACCAGTTAAGATTTGTCTATTTGTTTTCTTATTCATTCATTCTTTTATTCATGTTGTATTTTTAGCTCAGAGGGAAAAAGCCAGAGGACCTGATAATAGATCAGTCAAAAAAGTCCAACAGGGTATGCTTAATGTTCTCTTCCTGAGCTCACTCTTCAGCTGAAGTACTTCTCCTTTTGTACAAGTGGGAAAGCTGAGCAGAAAGGAATTGGGTGTGCATCTACAATAGCACTCCTTCTGGTATTAGAATGAAAGTCCTTCCTTCCCTCCATACTCTCTCCATAAGTAAATGTTAGGGGTTGAATTGTGTCCCCTGAAAATTCATATGTTAAAGTCTAACCCCCAATAAATCAGAATGTGACCTTATTGGGAAATAGGGTTGCAGATATAATTACTTAAGATGATGTCATAGTGGAATAAAGTGTGCCCCTAATAAAATATAATGGGTGCCGTTATAAAAAGGGGAAAGTTGGACACAAATAGATACACAGGGAGGATGTCATATGAATATTGCTGCCACAAGCCAAGAAACTACTAGAATCAAGGGGAGAGGCCTGGAACACATCCTTCCCTAGCATGTTTAGAGGGAGCATGGCTCTTCAGATACCTCGATCTCAGTTTCAGAACTGTGAGAATAAATTTCTCTGTTTAAGCAGTTTGATTGTGGTACTTTGTTACAGCATCCCTGGTAAACTAATAGAGTAAACCATGAAATTAATCTCTCCCCCCAACCTTGTGTAAACTATTTTTTGATTGACTTAGCAATAACTTTTGGATACTATTCCTATATCAGTAAATATATTTTTATGTTTTTTCCAATAGTTTTAGAATATAGTTATTTCCCAAATTTAGAAAAAATTAATCTGTTCACAAAAATATAGATTACTGTAATAACTTGTCTGTAACTAACATTAAAGTTTAAAATTATACATACTGGTTTTCTAATCTGTTTTAGATTCACAGCTAACTATCACTCTTGTTAATTTTTTTTTTCTTGTTAATTTTCTAAACTGCTGTTTTATGTTTTGTGTATTTTATGTATAGTTAAGTTCTTAAATTGGCTAATTTTTATTTTTTTATTTATTTTTATTTTTTATTGTTATATTAATCACCATACATTACATCATTAGTTTTTGATGTAGTGTTCCACGATTCATTGTTTGTGCATAACACCCAGTGCTCCTTGCAGAACGTGCCCTCCTCAGTACCCACCACCAGGCTAACCCATCCTCCCACCCCCCTCCCCTCTAGAACCCTGTTTGTTTTTCAGAGTCCATCATCTCTCATGGTTCGTCTCCCCCTCCGATTCCCCCCCTTCATTCTTCCCCCTCCTTCTTTCTTCTTTTTTTTTTTTTTTCATATATTGTATTATTTGTTTCAGAGGTACATATCTGTGGTTCAACAGTCTTGCACAATTCACAGCGCTTACCATAGCACATACCCTCCCCAGTGTCTATCACCCAGCCACCCCATCCCTCCCACCCCACCCACCACTCCAGCAACCCTCAGTTTGTTTCCTGAGATTAAGAATTCCTCATATCAGTGAGACCATATGATACATACCTTTCTCTGATTGACTTATTTCGCTCAGCATAACACCCTCCAGTTCCATCCACGTTGTTGCAAATGGCAAGATCTCATTCCTTTTGATGGCTGCATAATATTCCATTATATATATATATACCACCTCTTCTTTATCCATTCATCTGTCGATGGACATCTTGGCTCTTTCCACAGTTTGGCTATTGTGGACATTGCTGCTATAAACATCGGGGTACACGTACCTCTTCGGATCCCTACATTTGTATCTTTGGGGTAAATACCCAGGAGTGCAATTGCTGGATCATATGGTAGCTCTATTCTTAACTTTTTGAGGAACCTCCATACTGTTTTCCAGAGTGGCTGCACCAGCTTGCATTCCCGCCAACAGTGTAGGAGGGTTCCCCTTTCTCCGCATCCCTGCGAACATCTGTCGTTTCCTGACTTGTTAATTTTTTAAATTGGCTAATTTTTAAAAAGAGGACTGAATAATTTAACAAATTGAATGTAACCCTTAGTGGCAGTTATTTTTCTTTTGTTGTGTTTATCTAATTTTTGCCCATATACATATGTATTTTACATCTTTCTAATCCTGATTTACATGTATACATATATGAAACTTATTTTTATGTATTAAAACATGTGTTTTCATATTACCTTTATGAAATATTTTGAATTATCATACAATATCCTATTAAATTTATATACCCTAAATATTATTGATACAACTATTCTCCATTATTGAACATTTAGTTTCTTTGTTGCTTTTATTAAGTTTTGGAATTTATGCTGCAGTACCTATGACTATTCTAATAAAGAAGAATATTTATCTATTTGAAGAGTAGGTCAAAGATTATGACATTTTGTTGATATCCAGTAAATATTTCCATAAGGATTATCCATAAGGAAATTAACAGTGAAACTGACTAATTTAGGATGGTAGTTTTTTTTCCTTAAAATTAACATAAACCAGTAGGATAGAAAACAGTAACAGAGATTCAATTCCAATGCTAAATTTTTGTCATCAGAATTCTAATTCTCTGAATATATTGTGTACCTTATCAGGTAAATGCTTTAGCTGTTCATATGAACCTCTGCTTGTCCCATATCAGCAACATAAAACTTTGTCTTTAGAATCCTTGTCAATTGGCACTAACTTCTTTTCACATATGTGTCTTGGGGGAGAAAAGGAAATTTTTCTTAGTTCACCACCTTTATTGTTTTTCCTTTAATCTCCACCTAAGATAATAATCTTGAGAACGAAAGTATTTAGAAATACTGTAGGTATAAATCCCCAAAGAGATTCAATATAAGAACTGCACCTACAAAATAAACTTTGACTTTTTGTCCTTCACCACATAGTCCTGATGCAAAAATCAATGAGGTGTTCTAGCTTCACAAATATGATTTCTTTTTATCTTCTTCACAAAAGGAAAACATGAAATTAATGTTATAAGTAAACAGATTCCTAGGCTTTGTTTCTGGATGCTGAACGTCTACATACTTCAAAAACTATGTAGAATCTTTGAGATAAAAAAGTGTTTTTTTTTTTCTTCTGATAGGTGGTATGAATGAATGGGAAAAATTTTGCATCAAGACATGCTTTTTTGCACGCTATAGATTGCCACCTGCTCACTCAGCCTTAACAGTTCAGAGCTAGGAGAGGATTTAGAATTATTCTCATATTTTTCCTTGTAGATCCAATAACTATATTGAGAGATTGTCTTTAAATGAATGCAAATCTTCTATCAAAAATAAAAATGACAGAGGAAGAGATAATATGCCATAATCTGCATCATCAGTGTGTGTATCTGCAGATATGTTATGAACTAGCTAAGAGATGATTCAAAAAAATTGAGAGCTGCAGGCACCTGGGTGGCTCAGTCGGTTAAGTGTCTGCCTTAGGCTCAGGTCATGATCCCAGGGTCCTGGGATCAAATCCCACATTGAGCTCTCTGCTCAGCAGGGAGTCTGCTTCTCCCTCTGCCTGCCACTCTGCCTACTTGTGCTCTCTCTCTGTCAAATAAATAAATAAAAATTAAAAAAAAAATTTTTTTTAAGATTTTATTTATTTATTTGACAGAGAGAGACACAGCAACAGAGGGAAACAAGCAGGGAGAATGGGCGAGGGAGAAGCAGGCTTCCCACTGAGCAGGAGCCTGATGCGGAGCTCGATCCCAGGACAGAGACTTAAGGACTATCCTTAAGGCAGATGCTTAAAGACTGAGCCACCCAGGCGCCCCTCTAAAAAAATTTTTTTTTAAATGAGAGCTGCAAGAGTAATCTACAGAAGCCAACATAAAGTACTAGCCATGAAATTTCTTGTCCTTTCTTGAGGAAGTTTATTTTTCTTTTATGATTAGTATTCATCTTGATGGTAGATGTGATTGCATTTTATTTATTTTTTATTTTATTTTTTTAAGATTTTATTTATTTATTTGACAGAGAGAGAGAGAGCACAAGCAGGGTCAGCGGCAGGCAGAGGGAGAGGGAGAAGCAGGCTTCCTGCAGAGCAGGGAGACCGATGTGGGACCTGATCCCAGGACCATGGGATCATGACCTGAGCCGAAGGCAGACGCTAAATGACTGAGCCACCCAGGCGCCCCAATGTGATTGCATTTTAAAATGCACCCAATCATTGTTAGATTACGTGTAGTTGCATCATATAGCTTGGCACCACTCATTTGGGTTAACAGTTTGGAACTACGTGTCTCATAGGCAGTGAGTTTTAATTTCTCTTGTAACAACAGAAAGCAGTCAGGTGAGAGAGTAGAGGTGTGTGTTTATAGAGCAGAGAGGAGAAAAGGGGGTGAGGGTACAATTATATTTGTTCTGCCTCTCTATTCCAGGTACTGAGCTTCGTAAGTTAATGCTGTAGGTGGTTTCAGTAGTCTTATAAAAACAGCAGATGTTTCAATATGATGTGTTCATTGTCTATAGAAATTCTAAATATGAATAAATTTCTTTTTTAAATCTATTTTATTTTACTTTAATTCCAGTATAGTTAACATATACTGTCATATTAATTGCAGGTGTATAATCCAGTGATTCAACAATTCCATACATTACCCAGTGCTAAATGTGAAAGATTTTCAAATATAATACAGTTAATAAAATAGCCAATTCCATGAACATATAGTTTGATAACTAATAGCAGGTCAAAAAATATTCAGGGCCAATTAAAAGGAAAAGTAAATTTTTTGTAACACCATTTTATGTATTTTATTGTTCTTGATTCAAGCTTTTTAAAGCTTGTGTTTATATAACTTTGTTTATTTGCCCAATAACAGAGTAGAAATAGATAAAAGAATAAAGTGGGAAGAAGGGAAATACTCAATATTGTCAATTAATGATCATACACATGATCATTTATTGGAGAGCACAGAAATATTGAAACAATTATTTAAGATTACAAAGATTGTAGGGCAGCCTGGCTGGCTGGGTCAGTGAAGCATGTGACTTTTGATCTCAGGGTTGTACGTTTGAGCCCCATGTTGGGTGTAGAGATTATTTAAAAAAAATAGCATCTTACAAAAATTACAAAATTCTATTTTGCTGAGGAAGAAACTGAACTTTTGAGATTTCTTGAGTCATTACATAGCTGGAACTTGAACCTATGTCTTTGCTTTGTGGTACCATCTCCTGGCTGTCTACAGCTGTCATCTGGAACTCTAGATCAAATTTAGGGTGTTTTGGAGAGTTATTTGCTTATACATTTAAACTCATTTAAATTATGAAAAATCTCAAATAGAATATCTTTACAGTAGGTATTATACATGACAACTTTGGCAAATGGCAATGTGCAAATACGGAGTTGGGCAGTTCTTAGACTCTTTTTATTTTTTTCCCCTGAAATGAAGTGAGGATATGGTAAGTGAATAATATTAAGCCATATGGTCATTTGTGTGTTCATCATTTTCCTGTGCCAACAAAACTTCTCATTGAACTATTATTAACCTTATTTTGCAAATAAATCAAGAGAAAAATACTTTTTTCCATATGAAAGAATTGGGCAGGATAAGCAGGGTTGATCTAGAATTCCCAAAGCATTTAGCATCATTCCCTTCTTCCTGAAAAAAAGTACAATAAAAGGTAAACTTTGGAATCTTAAGACTATTCACTCTTCAGGACACTATTTACCCTACATTAGTCACATATAATTTTCTCAGGATACTTGATGCAACCACTCCCAGACATTAGATTTAGAATTAATGTCAATGGCAGAGGGTAGAGTCACTTAAGTTTGCTATGCTAAAGCAAGCACAGTGGCATCCACCAGAGTACATGTCACATTGTTCTCAGAATGCCAACAGCAAAAATATGTGCCGAGGAAGGCTGTGAGGATGCCCTATGTTGCAGGCCTCCTTCAACTCTTAATTAGCTTGCAGCGAGTGGCGACGCCATCTTGACTGACTGTGAGGGATACCATTAAGCCGGGCCAGGGACCTTGGCAACTCTAATATTTATGTCTGTATAATTGAGTTGTGAAACTAAAGGGCACTGCGCAGGTGTTTCCAAGTTTTTTTACAGCAGGAATGTGGAGACTACACATAGGTCATTAACGCTGACTATCAGTGTATACAGTGGCCAGTGCAGAACACACTTCCTGCAGGTATCAGCCTCTCTTTGGGTCAATAGCACCATACCACTTGCCATCTAATACCACTTCAGCAACATTATTTTTTATTTTTAGCCTGAACACCCTGGCAGGTTAAATTATGTGGGGAGTAGTTTTTTTCTGATAAATCAGCAAGGAAGCTAGACATAAGACTGGGTGGGAACTAACTGGCCTCTCAGCCACCAGCCTTATCTCCCGTATAAGTATGAAGCTTGCAGTTACATTTGAGAATCTTTAATAGACAGATAAGCAAAAAAGGCTTTCTGTGGCCCCAGGTTAAAAGGTTTGATTATGAGATACGATTTAAGGCCAAACGAAGAGATATAGCAAAGAGAGAATAGTAGAGGAAGGGAAACAGAATCTCTGTAATGAACTAGCACCAGAAAATCTTCTGCAGAGGAAGAATATAAACAAGAAATAATCTCCCAAACACAGAACTTAAGCCTCTACATTTTCTTTTTATTCCTAACAGTCTGCCTAGCAACAGCTGATATAGTACAAATTTCACTGAATGTCAGATTGAAAGCTCCAGAAGGTTTATTTCTGCAGGAGATTAAGGTACAAATATTTCCAGATTAGTTTCAGGGTAGCAAGATCAACTCACAGCATGAGGCCTCTGCCATCCTAGACATGCTTTGTGGCATTTTTCTTCTCTCATAAATGAAGTGGCAAAATTGCCTCTTGAGTCAAAGGGAAGCAGTCAAAAATGGTCTTGTTAGGTGTCCTGGGGAGTTAGTAGCATGTTTCCTGGGTTGGATAGCAGGTCAGGATTCAGGAAGGGGACTCAGTGTTCTTTATGGAACACCTGACCACACCTGTGTTGTACCAATAATGGCCTTAAAAAAAAAAAGTTTCCACCCATTCTGTTATCACTGTTGAAGGTATATTGGGAGAGCCGGAATAAAAATCATCAGCATTAACAAAGGCTAATTTTACAGTGGGTCACAGCCAGATTGTGTACAGGGACATGTCGTAAGATGTACCAAAATAAATCCTTACCATTTATTTTTATCCCCAGTTGCTCTAGGAAATGTATTTTTTTTGCCAGTTACAGAAAATATATGGCTCACTGGCCATCGTTAGTTTGAAAAGTAAGGGAGGATATATTCTGACCTGAAAGTAGAACTCCAAGCCTATTGCATCTTTAATAACAAGCTAAGTATCTAAACTGCTGTTTGAAATAGTCATCAAATAAAGACAGAGCTGTTCACTTGAAGCACTCAGATTCAAAAGCAACCTTTTAAAATAAAACCCAGTGGAAACCCATTTAATAAATAAATAATAAGCCATGCTAGAGAAGCAGTCCGAGTATAATCAAGTTGTTTCCATCTTAGTGTTGGGTTCCATGCAGCAGGAGACCTGGGATTTGGGCCCTGAGATTGGATAATGGTGAATAAGGGCTGAGCTCTGGACTTTATTATGTGGAGATACCACAGGCCAACTGCAGTTCATTGACTTCGCAGATTAATCCATTTGGCCATAGAAGGAAAAATAGGGACCCCAAACAAGACAATTCCATTGTTTCAATTACACCCACCTCCATATGAATTTAGGTATGCGGAGAATTCTTGGGGTCACGAAGAGAAATCCTTTGTTGTATTCACAAATGGTCTAATGCTGCTTTAAGAATGAGAATGATGCTTTCTGTGTTAGTTAATACATCCTTTTCCTATGTGTGTTGAGTATTTAACAAGTGGTTTTAACTTAACTGTTGTTTTTAGTCCTTACATTAGAAAGAAATACCTGGTTGGTTCCTGCACAGTGGACTTCTGTGTTTCTGTTTCAGTCAAGAGCTAGCTTGATAGGGAGGGGAGGAAGGGACAAGCCTCTCCCTGCTAAGTATTCAGCATTGCATATTTTGGATTTATCTGACATGTTTTTTTCCTCTGAGGACACACAAAAGAATCCTTATGGTTACTTTATTAAATTATAAATACAAAAACTTTTCTTGACAGAGCAGTTACACTTTTTTTTTTTTACAAACTCAGTTACACGAATCATGAACCTGGCATTATAATCCTAATAAACCAGATTAAATCTTACTTTTAGACTTCACTTTCCAATATTTATGATTGTCCCAATGGAAGCCATTAGCTTTAGAATTATTCATGGATTGGGATTTACATCTTTTAGTAAGTGATTGTGACATAATTTTCAGTGCCTTCGTTCTCCTTGGAAAAAATGGGAAGAAGGATTATCCTTAGGCAATTGTAACTAGTCTGTGGCCACCCAAGCTTATGTTTTATACAAGATTGATCCCACCAAAAACAGTTGAATAGAATATTATCAGTCATCAAAAAACTAGCAATAGATTTTAAGGATCTTTAAAATATACTTTACAAACCATGAGAGCCTCTGGACTCTGGGAAACAAGCTGAGGGTTATAGAAGGGCGGGGGTTGGGGGGATGGGGTAAACAGGTGATGGGCATTAAGGAGGGCACATGTTGTGATGAGCACTGGGTGTTATATGCAACTAATGACTCATTGAACACTACATCAAAAAACTAATGATGTACTATATGCTGGCTAACGGAACATAATAATAAAAAATAAAATATACTTTATTAGGCAATATGGTGGGATACAGAAAATACGGGAATATAGACTATTTCCTGTCCTCACAAAATTCACAATATAATTAGGAAAAGAAAATAAATACAGTAGGAACAAAGTGCCAGTGTAAGAGACAAGTAACTGTTAAATTAAATGCAGAGGATGTCATGAAGCAACACTTGATTGAATGAATAGTAGAAATAATAAATGCTCTAGGAGAGTAGAAGAGAAAATGGTCATGGGCTATCCTGACTTCCAAGGTGAATGGAAAAAAAAATGAGTATGAGCAGGATTCTAAAGGATTTTTAGAATTTATGCATTTAGTCCAGAGCAGAGAGCCCTAACATGCACAAATATGAAAGCAGGGAAATTTGAGTTGAAGTATGATAATGATAATAGAAGTTAACTTGTTATTTAATACTTAATAGGTTCCATGTAATATTGATTAATCTTCACCACAACACATAAGATAAATTTAAGACAATCCAATAGAAGGACTTAGTCCCTGATTGGTTGCAGGTGATAGAGGTGTGGGGCATGAGGAAGATAAGCATGGAGAGAAATCACTGATTTCTCACTGATTTAATCTGGGTGACTGGAAGGACAGAGTATAGATTTTATTGAAATATGGATTTCTTTAAAGAGCTGCTTTTGGGGGGGGATGAAAACACAAGTTGTTTATGAGATGATTTTTAATGAATTGCATGAGGTGATTCAAGGGGAAATATTCAGTAAGCAGTTAGACGTTTGTAACCTAGAATTCCAGGGAGATGCACAATTAGAGAAACATAGTTATGCTTAGAGGAGATAGCTCAAGTCACCAGAGTATATGTGAGAGCAAGGTTTGTGTACTGTGCTTCGAGACATTTTACATCCAAAGGGTTAGTGAAACAAAGTGGGCTTTCACTCTTCTCATGTGGAAAAATAATTTATTAACGACCAGGTTTCTCAAGATACTGTCTGAAGGCCCACAAATCCACAAGAAACAATTCCTTCTTTTCATAGGTATACACAGATTGGGGCAATTTAGAGAAGGAAAAAAAGAAAAGTGACTGTGAATCCATGAGCTTCCTTTTTATTCCAGAGGTCAGTAAAGCATGTTATTGATTCCTTACGAATCCAGAAAAGGTATCACTTACTAGAGATCCAGATCAATCAAGAAATTGTGTGTAGATTTTTTTATATCTAATGGAATATTTTGAGGAAATTAAGACTTCAACTAGAAAATGGGGAATGTGTATGGATGATAGGAGAAGTAAAATGTTTTGTTTTGTTTAAGATTTTATTTATTTATTTGACAGAGAGACAGTGAGAGAGAGAACACAAGCAGGGGGAGTGAGAGAGGGAGAAGCAGGCCTCCTGCTGAGCAGGGAGCCCGATGCGGGACTCGATCCCAGGACCCTGGGATCATGACCTGAGCCGAAGGCAGACGCTTAACGACTGAGCCACCCAGGCGCCCAGGAGAAGTAAAATGTTTGATGTGTGTGTGTGTGTGTATACCTATGTGTATGTATAAGAGTTTATATGCTTGAGTGTGTATAGGCTTACACACACACATACACACCATCTTTATTATTACTCCCCAGTGATAATGGATCAGGATGATTTGTAGTGGTCAAAAAATATACAAACTTAGATTGATTACTAAACTTACATTAGGACAAAGTGGAAGAAATTACTTATATCACCAGTATTATTTTGAAATAATTACAGAAACATTTTTGAAGAAAAAGGCACTAACCACCTTCTTTAATAGTAATAGCAGAAGGCATACCATGGAACATCAGTTTGTCAGGCATGTGAGGGTTTTGAATAAGGCAGGAAAGGAAATAAATATGTTTCCTAATGGAGATGTACAGATACATGTTGATCATCAATTCTTCTATAAATATTTATTCCCACACCAGTTTCTATTAGAGGATTTATGCACAAGCATTGTGAATAGCCAACTTTAGCTGGATTTACTGGCTCACAACTGTTTTTAGGTTTATTTTTTTCTGTAGTTATTAATAGAACCCTTCATTTATAATCTACATATTGTCTTCATTTTATTTAGGGAAACAGTAAAGCATCAGAGAGGAAATAAAAATGGACTAAAATGGATACTCAGAATTTCTTGCTACCTAATTCAGTATTGAAAACAAGATACCCTTCCCTTCTGACCAGGAACACAAAATTATCTGTCTTCACTATCTATTCATTCAAGGAGAACGATTTTCTCAATATATCAAGTGAGGGGAAAACATACATAAGGTGAAAAGGTGAACTGAATCCTAAGATAAGTGAGGCCAGAGTAAGGAGCACCAAGTCCCTTTTAAATGGATTCATGTATCTAGGCCCCAGTGGATTAGAACTCATGGTACTTTTACAAACAGAACAAAATAAAGCAAGAACATTCAGGTATTTTGGTAGAATCCACTTAGAATAGTGTTTTAGGAATGCTGGAGATCAGGGAGAATTCCAGAGGGCTGACAGAACAACAATTCACATTTTTCTGATTTTTAAGATAAGTTAAAGAAAAAATTCTGGAAAATACAGTTGTCAATTTTTTGCTAGTGATGAGACACATCTGTCTGCCCTTGTGAGTTAGTGGTCATACGTTTTGTACCTATTGTGTGCAAGATATGGTTCTGAGCATGTTATGAGGGATGCAGATATTTAAATTATAGATTCTAACTCACCTCAGTGAGCTCACTCCTAATCAAGGAGTTAGCATGGAATTATAATACAATTTGTTAATAAGTAACATAGGGAAGACGTAGAAGAAGTGCTTTATTATTCAGTGCAGAAGAGGTAACTTTGACCTATGGGCATCGTTATTTCTGCAAGTAAATATCAGCAGAAATTACTGCTAGCTAAATTGTTTCTTTTCATTTCACTGTTTTCTAGTAAACAACAACCACAAACAGGTTGATTCTAGCAATTTACAAAATAGTGTTGAGTATGCCCTGAACCAAACCAATATTTGAATTAGTTTAATTGTATGGATTAACAATTGAGGAAACAAAAAAAGCTTCTTTCTACTAGGAATTAAAGCTATATATTCAACTACCAAACTGGAATAAAAAATCATGTCTCTCATTAGTCTATGTACTGTGCATGAATTGATATTTCATTTAGATCAGATCTATATCACAAACCATGTTCTGCTCGAGGCCTGTGTGATCAAAATTAATCTTTGTAATGAAGTACTGTAGGTATTTTAGGGTATCAGTATGATTTCTTCAAATTATCAAATAAAGGTTTAGTTGTCTTTAGTAAGATTTCCAGTATATTAGTGTCTTAATAAATTGTCCATAAAGTATTTTTAGTTATTAGTTTCAGACTTCTTTGTGGTAAATGTGTCTATATTTGTTTTTGTTTTGTTTTATTTTTTGTTTTATTTTTTTTTTAAAGATTTTATTTATTTATTTGAGAGAGAGAGAATGAGAGAGAGTGAGTACATGAGAGGGGGGAGGGTCAGAGGGAGAAGCAGACTCCCTGCCGAGCAGGGAGCCCGATGCGGGACTCGATCCAGGGATTCCAGGATCATGACCTGAGCTGAAGGCAGTCACTTAACCAACTGAGCCACCCAGGTGCCCCTTTTGTTTTGTTTTAAATTTTATTTTATTTTAATTATAGAGACAGAGCACACACAAGTGGAGTGGGGGAGGGGCAGAGAGAGACTCCTAAGGGGGCTCCAGGCACAGTGCCTGTAGCCTTACACAGGGCTGGATCCCACCACCCTGGAACCTGAGATCATGACCTGAGCTGAAATCAAAAGTCGGACTTGACCCAACTGAACCACCCAGGTGTCCCTAAATGTGCCTGTATTTGTAAGGTTTAACTAGCTAGTTTAAGAATATGTGTTAGTTTCTAATTAGGATTTAAAGCACACAATCCAAACCTGTTTTGCTCAGTTTAGGCTTCAAATTAGAAAATGCTGCTGGTCAGTTCAGTGTGTAGGGAAAATGTGATGCTCTCCAATTTTGTGGGTCCTTTCATGTTGCATTTGTAGAACAGGTTTGCAGAACACATCAGCAGTGGGTCCAGTTGACAATTACACTGATGCTTAAGAACAAAATACTACTGTAAATTAGGGATTAGCAAACATTTACTGTAAAAAAAATAGTATTTTTTCCTTTCCTGGCCATATGATCTTTATTGCAAACTACTCAGCCCTGCCATTATATCACAATAGCAGTCATAGACATACCTTAATGAGTAGGCATGGCTGTGTTCCACAAAAAGTTTATTTACAAAAACAGGTGTTGGGTTGAATGTGGCTCTTAAATAGCCAGTCATTTCTGTAGATGGCTGACTTGTCCCAAAGTGAATTCTGAGGATGAGAGGAGATATTCATGAATGAAGAGGAACTTGAGGTCAAGTAATTCTGGGAAATTCTACCCAGAATACCTCTTCTCTTAGACAAATCCCATGTCATCTTATTGAAGTCCATGAGAAGTCTTGAAATAAAGTGGTCTAATGGGCTAACTCAATTTTCCCAAACAGACCTTGGGATTTTTTTTTTTTTTTTTGGTCATATTAACTCTTAAACCTATTGGAGGATCCATGATTTAGAAGCAAGTTATCAAACTGAAAATTTGACTACCATGTAGGTCATCATATGCAAATGTTTACTGAAATCTTTTAAAATCCCAAGCCAACTCACCAACTCTTGTCCACAAAACTAGCCAGGGTAAAGTCCTAACCATCTTAACTAGTTCTGAGTAATTTTCTGATTATTCTTTTCTTAGGTTCTAATCATATTACTGAGCTCTTGGACTTCTTCTGTAGTTAAATGCATTACTGTTTCTTTTTTTAAAATTTATTTAATTGAGAGAGAGAGCATGAGCAGGGAGGGGCAGAGCGAGAAGCAGACTCCCCGCTGAGCAGGGAGCCCAATGTGGGGCTTGATCCCAGATCCCTGGAATCATGACCGGAGCCGAAAGTAGACTCCCAACCGAGTGAGCCACCCAGGTGCCCCAAATACATTATAGTTTAAATTAATTGAGCATATATTTACGGTGTGCATACTTTCCAGACACACTGATGTAAAGACTCATTTCTTTTCTGGGAACTTATAATAGCAAAGAGGGATAAAGACAAAAGTTAAAATACTATATGATAACTTCTCTAATAAGAGAAATTTTTTTCTCTTAATTCCATAATTACAAAGTCAGAGAAAGCTTCCAGAGGATGTCTGTCTAAGCACAAATTTCAAGCTAGCTACAGAGAAATGGGGAAGAAGCAGATACAGAGATAATGGGGCAAGATTGCCAGGCTTATCCAGCTAATCCACAATATGGTTCTAATGTGTATGTATGCTGCAGAGATGGGTGGGGTTGAATTAAACAGGTCTTTTCTCATTCTGTAAAATTATCGAAGATAGATGGAAAGTTGCAGAGAGTGGCTTGATTATATTTGCGCTCTGGTAATACAGTGGTGCTAGAATGCAGAGAATGAACTAGAGGGAGCTGGGCTGCTCAGATATGGGACTTTCCCTTAAGCTGTTTATAGCTTTCCCATGGAATCTGCCATTGGTGACCTATTGCTCTAGATTCTTCCTTCAAGTACGTATCATGCTGCCAAGCCTCCTATGTTATATTAAGAAACCAAGAACCAGGTGATATTTTCTCCTGAAACCATCTGCTTGCTATTGGAAACATTAAACTGTCTTTTCATTTGGGGGTATTAGAAAAATTATGAAGAGTGAATAATAAAAAGTATTTTTAGAAAATTCAAAGGAGACTTTATTACCTATTTGTAGTTAGACAAAAATTGGCACCAAGAGACCAACCTGATTGTTACACCTTAAAGAAATCATTGACTCTAAAGACAAACCTGGGCCTTTTGCTTAGCAACAGCAATTAATCTAGAAGAGCCTCGCCTTAGATCTGTTTTAAGACAACAGAACTGGTGGGCATATAAATATACACACGTATAATTACACACCCTGCCTGTCTTTGTGTACCTGTACTGCTTACTTGCAAATGCATGAGGTATTTCTGGAAGTTATTCTCAGTTAGAATGCATCATAATATTGTGTTCACTAAATCACAAAATATGAAGTATATCTGCTTTATCCAGTCTGGCACAGTGAAGCACTTAAAAAGATGTGAGGGTTTATTTTAATCCTTTTCTTTTATAGAACAAATTATTTCAGGGACGCCTGTGTGTCTCAGTCTGTTAAGCGTCTGCCTTCGGCTCAGGTCATGACCCTGGGGTCCTGGGATCAAGTCCTTTGTTCAGTAGGGAGCCGCCTTCTCCCTCCGCCTGCTTCTCCCTCTGCCCACTTCTCCCCCTGCTTGTGCTCTCTCTCTGACAAATAAATAATAATAATAAAAAGAACAAATTATTTTGTGTGGACAACTGGGCTCTGGGATGATATGTATGTATACATGTGTATATAATATATATGAATTATATAGTACTTATATATTTTATTCTGGCTATTTAACATTGCTTAGAAATGCAATTTCTGATGTCCAAGCTGAACGCTGTCCTTGGGGATACTGCAGTTGTGATGGAGGATCAGGTGTTAAAAGCAATGGGACAAAGCCATCGTTTAAGGTTTGGGGATTTGAATCAAAGAATGGTTTCCATAGAGTTCATGTTAATATCAACAAGAAAAAAGCAATACATTTAATCTCCATTTTTTTCTTGGCTTTTATTACCATGCTCATCATGGCTACCAGACTCATTCCTCACTTGTACGAATTCAGGAGAAAGCAGGATGCATTATCTCTTAAGAGGAATGGATGGCAATTGTAGACCTGCCATCACTTAGAAGTGATGCAAGTCTACCATTACAATCTGATCCCTTACCATTGCCACCAACTCCCCTTGAGGACTTAACTCCGTTGAGCTCAGAACACTGTTAAAGTACATAAAAATATTTATTTCTGGTTGGTAAACCTTCGTCTTCCTTGAACTCAGCTAGATATTTGGATGACTCTTTCATTGTATTTATGCAACCTATTCTTTTCCGTCCATCATGGATACTGTTTCCCAAGGAGTTTTTTGATTTCCCTCTAGTGAACATTCCATAAGGCAACCTGAGATACAAACTGAGCCTGAAATGTGATGCTCAGAAAAGTCAGATAAAAGCCTTTGCATATTTACAGTTACATGAACATAAGCATTGAGAGGACATACTTCATCACATTTTTTTTTTTCTACTTGAAAATATTGTCCTGAAACTCACAGCTGAGATGTAGTAAGTGAAGGGTTGAGAGGCAATAAAATAAAAACTTGAACTGTGTGGGCATGGACTTTAATAAAAGCCATGGGATTGAGTTTTCCTGAAGTAACTTCAACTATTTAGATCTGTCTTTGGTCCTTTGTCTCATCTCTGAAACAGCTCAGTCTCAGAATTTAAGTTGTCACTAATTAGAATTCTTCTCGAAAATCTTTTTGTAGATTACAGCTACCTCTTAGTTTCCACAGGTAACTGGAATTACATTTTCTTGTACCAACAGCATGCCTAGACTGCTAATTTAAGGAGGGAGTTTTATATCATGAAAAAATGTATATAGTACTACAGCTATTTCCATTTTCATATTTTTCTCCTCTCTTTATGTAGATCTTACATTTTATTGCAAAGAGCTCACAGTGATAGTAAACGGGGAATATAGGAAAAACCTGCATGCTGTTTTTTAGCATATAAGAAGTATGGAATTGTGGCATTATTTATTTATTTATTTATTTATCATTAAGAAACATAAGGTAAGCCTGGTTCTTTCCACATCTTAATTTATTCAGCAGTCAAATATCAATTAAATTGCCACAAAGTAACAACATTCACAATATAGCTTGCAGCCTGGGCATACATAGTTTTTTTCACACAATTTTTCTCTGACCATTGTGTCTTATGAGCAAACTTTTATGATCTTTGAACTTCATCCAGAGATGAGGTAGCAAACCATAAATATAACATTTCCACTGGTATGATATATGCACATTTCTTTCTAGGAGGATAGATCCACTGTTGTAAAGACAAAAAAAAAGATTTTTTTTTTTTTCTGAAGTCTGATTCTCCAGCTAAGAAATGATTGGTAGAGTGTTGGTTTTATTTTGAAATAATTATAAACTTACGGAAAAGTTACCAAAAAGTGGTACACAGTTCTTGTTTGGCTTTCCCTCTGGTTCTCCTAATTACCTTACATACCATAATATAGCAACCAAAACCAGGAAATTGACATGGGTACAAAACAGTTAAGTAAACAACAGGCTTTATTTGATATTCACTAGTTTTTCTAATAATGTCCTGTTTCTATTACAGGATCTGACCCAGAATCCCACATCTTTTATAATATTCACTTCTTTTTATCGTCCTTCAGTTCCATGACAGTTCCTTAGTCTTTGCTTGCCTTTTGTGATTTTGACAGTTTTGAAGATGATTGCTCAGTTATGTTACAGAATCCTACTCCGTTGTCTCATGTTTTCTCATGATTACAGTGAGGTTAGGCATTGTTGGCTAAGAAACCACAGAAGAATACTGTGGCCCTTTTAGTACTTTTGGCACTTTCAGAGGCTGCATGAGGCCAGTATGACTTCTCACTGGTGATGTTAGCCTTGATCGTTGGTTAAGAGTAAGTCAGCTGAGTTTCTCCATTGTAAAATTAGTATTTCCCCCCAGCATTAACTTCAGGCACAGTCATATATATTTCTTCTTAATGTATTAAATATTATATAGTCACCATACTCTTTTATTCTCCAGTTTCCCTTCCTAAAAACCATTATGCAGGAACCTAAATTTCATCCTTACCAGTGTACTAAGAATTAATGCACCGTCCTTTGGAGATTCTCAAATAAAAGCCATTTTATAGCTGGAAATGATCACTCTATTGCATTCTAAATAAGAACATAAATAGAATGGCTAAAAATAAATGGGCAGCATGTGCTCATTTCACACCCAGAACTACAGGACATCTGTTATATATGTGACCGGCCAGACTTGAAATCTTGTTTTCCCAGAACCAAATAGTGTTTGCCCAGTTTGACCTAAGTTAGCCTAATTAAACAACACATCGATCACTTGCTACCTATTTTGGCTATGAAACTAACTGGATGAATAACCACCCTTTGATAAAGACAACAAAAAAAATTTTTAAACAGTCACATTCACAATTTCTTCTGCTAATACAAGAGGGAAAAAAATCCCCTACCATGCTAATGATTCTGCATCCATAAGCTATAATTCAGTCATTAGTGTGCATCTGATGCTTAGGTATCCCCACCAACGCAGAGAGAGACAACCTTTGCAAAGAGGTTTACCAACTTTATACTTTATTTTTCCGTTTGAATGTCAGTGCTATCTGCCCTGACATAATATGCTGAGAGGAAATTGGCCACTTATAGGTCCAGAGAAAGCAGGAGAAGGAACACCAAAGAAATAAGTCTCTCACATTCCTCTCCAAGCTTCAATTTCCTCTTTGACAAATGGCAATTATTATAAACCTACCTCCTCAAGTTATTGTGAGGATTAGATCATCTATATAAAATCTTGGATAGTAACTGACACATAGTGAGTACTCAAGGAAAAAAACAGCTTGTAATTTTAGCACTCTACCTTTTTTCATGCCTGAGGTACAGATTTCGGTGCAAAAGACAAGAGAATGCATGTGATTGCTTGCTTAAATAGTTCTGTTTAATATGCAGGGACTTCTGGTAAACTATTCTATACCAAATAAGAATTCAGAAGAGCTTGTCAAATGATATAGTAACATCCTATAATCTGCGTGCTGTCCCAGAATAAAAGACAATGACACTGAGGTGTGCTTCGCAGGAAATTAATCTGTTCTTCAAGAAAATGAGTCCATGGGAAAATAAACAGGAAAATGCACTAGAATACAAGCTCTATGATGATAAGATTTTGTCAACTTTATTATGATATCCACTACCTAGCACTGTGCCAGACATACTGCGGTTACTCAACAAATATTTTTTTTAGATAAATGTTCTAATACAGTATTTATTTCTGTAAAGGATAGCACAAGATCTGGAATGCACAATTTACCATTGCATGAGATGGAAAACTATGAATATAGATGCTATATCATCACTACACCAAAGAGGAGGGTAGTTTCATGTCCCCACACTCTACTTACTATAGAGAGATTTCCAATTTCCCCTAGATAAGACAAAGCCCTTATTAAGATTGTTGTTATGGTGATAACAATTTTACATGCATAAGGTCATATATTTCTCCATGAACTTCTTTTTTTTTTTTAAAGATTTTATTTATTTACTTGAGAGAGAGAGAATGCACAAGTGAGAGTAGGGGCCGAGGGAGAGGGAGAAGCAGGATCCTCATTGAACAGGGAGCCCGACTCCAGCTTGGATTCCAGGACCCCGAAGTCATGACCTGAGCGGAAGGCAGGGGTTTAACTGACTGAGCCACCTACGCACTCCTCTGTGAACTTCTAAAGTAGGTGGCAATGTCTCCATTATATAGATGAAAAACTGAAGGGTCAGAAATAACTTACAGGGCTCCTGGGTGGCTCAGTGTGTTAAGTGTCTGCCTTCAGCTCAGGTCATGATCCGAGGGTCCTGGGATCAAATCCCACATTGTGCTCCCCGCTCCGCAGGGAGCCTGCTTCTCCCTCTGCCTCTGCCTCTCTGTCTCTCATGAATAAATAAATAATATCTTTTTTAAAAAAAGAAATAACTTTTACAAAACAATTCAGATATTTGATATAAAAAACTGAGATTTGAACTTAGGTCTGTTTCCAAAGACCATATATACTCTTGTCTCATACTAGTACACTTTCTTGTTTGTCTACTATTCTAACACCCTTAAAGTACTGTGTTACTTACTTCCCCGTAGAATAAAATAAACTTCATGAGGGCAAATTGTGTCTGTCTTATTCATTGCTGTATCATATGGCATGTCATTTACTTGAAGTGTAATTAATAATTTGTGAATAATGGAGAGAGTGTAAAAGATTTTAGTCCCTTTATTTTTATAGCCTACCATTATTTGTACATTTATGTTTGCAATCTTATTTCTGCTTCTGATTAAGTAGATACAGACTCACTTTTAAGCTACTGGATATCTGATTTGGCTGTCCAAGCAATCGGCAAGCTGTGCATAATGATGAATATACTAGTAAGCTTTACTTTCCCACTAAGTGCATCCAAGTAAAAGCTCTGAAAGTCATATGGTTCTTGCCACTTTAAATCTGACACCTAATATATTAGGTATTAAAGTGTTTTGTGCTTACCTTTAACTCTTCTTTAGTTTAGGTGATTAAAAAATGCCTGTTGCTGTCTATATATGCAGCATGCTTCATTAACAGTGATTTATTTGGGAGTTTAGCCGAATTGGCACTCTGCAGCACACCAGTGGGCAGAAGGAAAACAAACTTGAGATGGTTGCTAAGGAACCCATCCTGTTGGGATTGTAGGAGCCTTTAAAAAGTTTGCAAAGTTGACTTCCCAATACCCAGAAAGCAAGACTGAGACTGGAGTCTCTGGGAAGATTCATTTCCCCCAAACCGCTTCCATACACTCTCCTCTAATGCTCAGGAAGGAATCCAGTGTAATATGGGTTTTCCCCATCAGTACAGTGTGCTTTCCTGCATCCATTGTCTCCTGAAGCCAGATGTTTCATTCCTTGCTCATCTTCTTTTCCCAACAAGTTTACCTACTCAAAAGCCATGCTCACCTTTTTCTAGCAGAATCCCCTTATAAATATTTTCTCTTATATTCCTTTCAACAATCTTGTATCATCCCTGTCACTTTACCAAAGAGAAAGTGAGGCCAATGGAGGTTAAATGACTTGCCCAAGGTCAACAGCTAAATGGTAGAACTGGGATTTGAACCTGGCGTTCGTAATTCTAAAGCCAGTGTTTACAACTACCATAGGGAAGGCAAAGAAATTTTTAATTTTACTTGCAAGCTATATTGATTTTGTTGTGTGTACTTGAAATGTTATGTTGAAAAGTTTCTGGGACTGCCCTTGGGCTAAGCAAGAAAGAGTGCCATACTCAATTAGTTTTGCTTTCCATAGGAATGGGAAGGAGGAGTGGAGGTGCTGTGTATTTTCCTATCTTCAGCTGTGATCTACTTTTGTTTTTGTTTTTATTGTAATGAGAGTGTACTAATATGGGAATGACATTCTTTTTTTTAATTTTTTTTTTAAGATTTTATTTATTTATTTGACAGAGAGAGACACAGGGAGAGAGGGAACACAAGCAGGGGGAGTGGGAGAGGGAGAAGCAGGCTTCCCGCTGAGCAGGGAGCCTGATGCGGGGCTCGATCCCAGGACCCTGGGACCATGACCTGAGCCGAAGGCAGACGCTTAACCGACTGAGCCACCCAGGTACCCCTGGGAATGACATTCTAAAGGAAGGATGAAGTATCTGAGAAGCAGTCTAAATAAGGGGTAACACCACTGTAATTTTTTAGATGCTACAATTACCTGTTCTTCTAATAAGTCTGCATTGTGACTATTTGGGAGAATTTCCACATAGCGCTTAAATATCTACACTCTGAAGTCGAGTGCATTTCAAGGGTGATATAAATATTCTACATCTTGATGCTAGTGGTGGTTGTATGACTGCATGAGTTTTTGAAATCTCCTCAAACTTTACACTGAAAATACTGTACATGAGTGTATGCAAAATATACTTTGATAAACTTGGGGGGGGTGGCATTTAGAGTTCATGCCCGGTCCCTATTACTTAACAGCTGTAACAAAGGACAATTTATTTAACCCTTAAAATGAAAATAGTATTGTCCATCTCAAAGGGTTCCTTTTTTTAAGAAATATTTTATTTATGTATTGATTTATTTATGTGTGTATTTATTTATTTATTTATTTATGAGAGAGAAAAACGTGTGTGCCATGCGCACAGGCAGGGTGGGGCAGGGGGCAGAGGTAGAGGGAGAGAGAGATCTTAAGCAGGCTCCATGCCCAGTGCAGAGCTCAACTCGGGGTTCGATCTCACAATCCTGAGATCGTGACCTCAGCCGAAATCAAGATTTGGCCACTCAAGTGACTGAGCCACGTAGGTGCCCCTAAAAGGGTTCTTTTAAAGATGATATGAGTTAATGTTTCTAAGAGACTATTACATAGTAAGTACTCTGTAGATGATGTGTTGTTTATCATTTCCTCAGTTATTTTGTATTATATTCTACAATTACATTGCCACCAACATTAATAGCTTAATCACATACGCCTTTTTTTTTTTAAGAGAGAGGAAGAGTGTGTGTATGTGTGAGCACACATGCGCAGAAGGGTTGGTGGAAGGGCAGAGGCAGAGGGAGAGAGATAGAATCTTAAACAGGCTCCACACTCAGCATGGAGCCCAAGGTGGGGCTTGATCTTATGACCCTGAGATCATGACCTGAGCTGAAATCAAGAGTCCAGTGCTTAACAGACTGAGCCATTCAGGAGCCCCTAATCACATATACTTTTATGTTAAGCTACATACATGTTGCTTTGACTACACATGTTGTAGTTAACAAGCAACATGTTGCATTAACTACACATGTACTAAAAACTCACAAACATAAAAACTGTATATATATATGGATAATTACATAATATACATAATATATATATAATTACAGTTTCAAATACATGGCTTTCATAATAGAAGATAGGCATCATTTCCATTTGTTTTTCAACTGAATTGTAAAAGTGTTCAGTATCTGAATGTTGTCAATAAAAACTTATTAAAATTGATGGATTATAAGGTATGTTTAAACATATCAAAAGTATTAAGATATGGTAGAATGTTTAGGATGAATTTGTGATAGACACTTGGAAACCTAAGCAAACAAAGAGGAAATTATTAACTCTAAAAAAATCCCAACTAATACAAAAAGGAAATAAAAGCAGTATACTCTGGGACTTAGTTGAAAAATTATCAACCGAATTAAGTGATATAACTAAATTCAGACAACAGTGGAACCAGGTATGTGTGCATGTGTTTGTTCATGTGTGTCTATCATCGGGACTGCTTGTGTAAAGGAGCTGAATTCTCATCATCAAAAACTAATAATACATTAAACCCCCAAATCAAGAAATACTAGTTTAAGCATTTATATTTAATCAAAATTAAGATACATACCAGAAAAATAACTTGTTTTCCCTGGGAAAGTAGTTACCTCCAGGGAGTAGGAATAAGTATTTAAGCTATGTTTATGTATTACTTTAATAAAAGTAAAGATTAAATAAAACTTGAACAGTAGCACAATAAGTGATTATTTAGTGGAGGCAATGAACAGTGAACATACATTTGTGGCACGGGATTAAATTTCCAGTAATAGCATCATACATAGAATTTATTTTTTTTTAAAGATTTTATTTATTTATTTGAGAGAGAGAGAGAGAGCACATGAGAGGGGGGGAGGGTCAGAGGGAGAAGCAGACTCCCCGCTGAGCAGGGAGCCCAATGCGGGACTCGATCCGGGACTCCAGGATCATGACCTGAGCCGAAGGCAGTCGCTTAACCAACTGAGCCACCCAGGCGCCCCATAGAATTTAATTTTTGTTTGTTTGGTTTTGGTATAAGCGTAACTTTATTTTATTTTTTCAGTGTTATATTAGTTTCAGGTGCACAATAATAGTGATTCAGCACTTCCATACATCTCCTGGGGTTCATCGCAAGTGCCCTCCTTAATCCCTATCATCTATTTAACCCAAACCCCCATCTCCTTCCCCTCTGGTAACCATCAGTTTGTTCTTTATAATTAAGAGTCTGTTTCTTGATTTGTCTCTCTCTCTCTCTCTTTTTTTCCTTTTGCCCATTTGTTTTGTTCCTTAAATTCCATGTATGGGTGAAATCATATGGTATTAGTCTTTCTCTGACTGATTTATTTTGCTTAACATTATACTCTCTTGCTCCATCCATGTTGTTGCAAATGGCAAGATTTCAGTCTTTATGGCTGAATAATATTCGACTGTGTGTGTGTGTACCACATCTTTATCTGTTTATCTGTTCTGAACTTCAAGTTATATTACAAAGCTGTAGTAATCAATACAGTATCGTAGTGTCACAAACATGGACACATAGATCTATAGAATAGAAAACCCAGAAATAAGCCCAGAAATAAACTATTGATGGACACTTGGGCTGCTTCCATATCTTGGCTATTGTAAAAAAATGCTGCAATAAACATAGGCCTGCATGTATCCCATTGAATTAGTGTTTTCATATTCTTTGCTGGATTATAGGGTTGTTCTATTTTTAACTTTTGAGGAACCTCTATACTGTTTTCTACAGTTGCTGTACCCCTTTGCATTCCCACCAACACTGCACATGTGTACCTTTTTCTCCAAATTCTTGCCAATACTTGTTGTTTCTTGTCTTGTTGATTTTAGCCATTCTGACAGGTGTGAGGTGATAACTCATTGTAGTTTTAATGTGCACTTCCCTGATGGTAAGTGATGTTGAGCATCTTCTCTTGTGTCTGTTGGCCATCTGGATGTCTTCTTTGGAGAAATCTCTCTTCAGGTCTCCTGCCCGTTGTTTTTTGGGTGTTTATTTGTACAAGTTGTTTTACATATTTTGGATACTAACCCTTTATCAGATAAGTCATTTGGAAATATCTTCTACCATTCTGTAGGTTGCCTTTTACTTTTGTTGATTGTTTCCTTCACTGTGCAGAAGCTTTTTATTTTGATGTAGTCCCAATAGTTTGTTTGTTTTTTTCACTTTTGTTTCCCTTGCCTCAGGAGACATATCTAGAAAAAAGTTGCTCTGGCTGATGTCAAGGAGGTTACTGACTGTGCTCTTTTCTAAAATTTTTATGGTTTCAGGTCTCACATTTAGGTCTTTAATCCATTTTGAATTTATTTTTTTGTATGGCATAAGAGAGTGTCCAGTTTCATTATTTTGCATGTCCAGTTTTCCCAGCACCATTTGTTGAAGAGACTGTCCTTATCCCATTGGTTATTCTTTCCTGGTTGTTGAAGATTAATTGACCATATAGTGGTGGGTTTATTTCTGGGTTTTCTATTCTGTTCTCTTGATCTATGTGTCTGTTTTTGTGCCAGCACCATACTGTATTGATTATTACAGCTTTGTAATATAACTTTAAGTCCAGAATTATGATGCCTCCAGCTTTTCTTTCTCAAGATTGCATTGGCTATTTTGGTCTTTTGTGGTTCCATACAAATTTTAGAATTGTTTGTTCTAGCTCTGTTAGTATTTTGATAAGGATTGCATTAAACGTGTAGACTGCTCTGGATGGTATAGACATTTTAACAATATTTGTTCTTTAAATCCTTGAGCATGGAATATCTTTCCATTTCTTTGTGTTGTCTTCAATTTCTTCCATCAACATTTTGTAGTTTTCAGAGTGCAGGTCTTTTACCTATTTAGATAGGTTTATTCCTTAGTATCTTAATATTTTTGAGCAGCGTACATAGAATTTAAAAGCAGTACATCTCATACAACTTTGCTGGATGAGAACATGGTGTAATCTGAGAAATAGATGTCTCAAATAGCTTTGGTGATGACAAAGCCATGGTGACTACCATTCATTTGACTAATTATCTTCCAAATACACAACTGTTCTCTGATATGATGATGCAAGTCACGCCTTCATGCATCCTTAGAAGCAGTCTACTTCACTGTCCTCTTTTACTGGTGGAGAAACTTGGCCAGCAATTAAATAACAACACTGAGCCAGTAACCCAGTTATGCTGAATCTCAATTCAGGAATCTTTTGAAATACCACAATGTAATTATTGGGATTACTTCAGTTTTTTGAAAAATGTCTCCCCAGTAGCAAAGTGCAAAGGTCCAACACCAAAGCAGATTAAGGTTTTATAAGGAGAACGTATACTGGGAAAGTGATAGTGCATATATATTCTAAGAAGCTAATTAAAAATTTTTGAAAATTAGTGTATAGAACTTTCTTGGCTCTCAGAATGTATAAATATAAATATATATAAATATATCCTTTAGTGACTGAAATGATGAGATATTGGCTTGCTTGGTTTTTAATCCCTCAGGATATCTGCCGAATATAATTATTGTATTTCTGGTTAGAATTGCCACAAGTGGTAGACACTGTTTTGTCCAGAAAAGCCTTTAAAAATGGGGAAAATTGTCCACTTTAACCCACCCTCTGTAATTCTTCAATGTCTTCTCTAATGAGGTCTTATGATGGAAATAGAGTCCAAATCAGCTCTTGGGTAGGCAAGTACAGTTTAAATAAGAGATTCCATCTTATGCATATCTACCTCTTGGTAAATAGGTGGTATTTTCCAAATGTATTATCCACATTCTTTATAACTTTTCTTCTTTTTTTTAAAAGATTTTATTTATTTATTTGACAGAGAGAGAGCACAAGCAGCAGGAGTGGAAGAGAGAGAAGCAGGCTCCCTGCTCAGCAGGGAGTCCAATGCGATTGGGGTTGGGGGCTCTATGCGGGGCTCCATCCCAGGACCCTGGGATCATGACCTGAGCTGAAGGCAGACTTTTAACCAACTGAGCCACCCAGGTGCCCCTCTTTTATTCTTTACACTGTTCTCCTTGTTCTTTGAAATGCTTGGGACAAGCAATCCAATGAGAGAAACCAAGCAAAACACATTTTCTCACCATTCCTAAAGAAGACTTTTTGCAGTCTCCACAGAAACAGGGAAGACATCAGGGAAATAGAAATAGAAATGTGTCTCTTCTAGTACATAGAGTAAAAAGTACAGGAGAAAATCTAGTAAGCTAATTTGATTGACTGATATGGTAAGAATTTTCACTCTTCAGAAAGAACCTGTAGGCCAGCTACCATAACCATAGGAAGTATACATTATATATACTACTCATTTGACATATAAACTAACTTGTATAGTCTGTGATCTTTTCTACCTGCTGAGTTGCTGTGCCCCTGTGGCCAGAGACCTTGACCTTGACTCTTTCATTCTTCATATTACCATTTGTATAATGGGCACTCAGTAAATATCTGTTGACTGATTGAAATTTAAGATTTGACTTTATGCCATTTTCCCTTGAAATGATTGGCAGATTGCTTTCTAAGGAAGCCACATTTCTCTCTTGCTTTCAGTTTTGTTCACTGCTTCCCCACCATTGTGATTGACTGCACACCTCATTAGCTAATTGTAGAGTTAAAAAATGCTCAACTATACAACTGGGAAATGTGGATGATCCTTTTTAAAATTCCTGCCTTAAGAATGGCTGCACTCCAAGGGCACCTGGGTGGCTCAGTCGTTAAGCGTCTGCCTTGGGCTCGGGTCATGATCCCAGGGTCCTGGGATCAAGCCCCACATCGGACTCTCTGCTCAGTGGGAAGCCTGCTTCTCCTTCTCTCACTCCCCGTGCTTCTGTTCCCTCTCTCACTGTGTCTCTCTGTGTCAAATAAATAAATAAAATCTTAACAACAACAAGAAAAAAGAATGGCTGCACTCTAAATAATAATTAGTAAGAAAACAAATGTTCATGTTGCTCTTACACTTGGAGGGAAAGGAACTTATTCACATTTGTACTGTCACAAGATTTGTGAATTAACACTAGTGATAGGTAGCTTTCTGACTAGATCTCAGCTCAGAAACTTTGCATTATAAATATGATGCAGATTCTGCACTATTACTTGCTGGCATCTGGCTTCATTTCTGCAGAAGGACAACGTGAAAAGCAGAGTTAGAAAATAATCACCATCAGAACTTTATGTCATGCTTTAAAAGACACATAGGTTTATTTACATTTCTGTCACTGTGGTAGAAAAGAGCACAGGACTTGAAGTATGAAGACATAGATTTTGAGTACTGGCTCTATTGATTTCTAGACATTTGACCTTGAACAACTTCCACAGCCTCTCACAATCTAATTGCCAAGGCTATAATTTTATAGAGGGTAGTGATGCCTGACCTTCAGGGTCCTTATGAAGGCTAAATAAGAAAGGAATGTAAAAGCACATGGTATGTCCACAAAAGATGTTAGTTACTTTTGTTCTTTCATTTACAAACCAACTATTGACTGCCTAGTCTGTGTCATGCACTGTGCCAAGCCTCTTAAATATCAGTGAATAAATCAATGATTACTTACCTTCATAAGGTTTAAATTCCATTTGGGAAGAAGATTTTAATCTCCATCTAAACAGTAATAATGACTGATATTCACTTTCAAAAAAATGTCAATTGACCTTTACAGCACATTTGTGAGGAAGATAGGGCTCATGCCATGATCCCCAATCTATAGGCAAATATGTTTACAGAGACTAAATGGTTTTCCCAAGTCTGATAACTTTGGCAAAACCAGGAAGAAAGAACTCACTATGCTTGATTCCAAATCCAGTGTTTTTCCAAGCTGCCTTGAGGCCTTGAAAATTTTGCTATATGTTGGAAGTATACTTCGTAATTAGAAGTGTAGTTAAGTTGTTGACCAGAGGAGAAAAGCAAGAAAGGAAAACAGATATCCTGTACTTCTGGGATTGCATTTAAAGTAGATCCCCATATACGTAAGTCAGTTTTTTTTTAGGTCCTTTCCCTGTTCAGAGCCCTTCTCCTTGTCATCTTAGCCTTCAGATTCAAGTCCAAATTTTTTAATATACATTCAAGGCAGTTTGGATATCAGGCCCCTTGACTTAGGCTGTGCTGTGCTATTTTTAACAAGGATGGCAACTAAGTATCAAAGACCTGTCCTCAGTGCGTTCCATAATTTCTCACTAATTCTTTCACTAAGCCTGGAAGACAGGTATTATTGCCATTATTTTACAAATGAGCCATGTAGCTAAGGAATTGGAGGTCCAGGATTAGAGCACAAGTCTGACTCTTCAGACTTTGCTGCTTTCGTTATCTTGTGTTGCTGTAACTTGAACACTCTTAAGTTCTCAGCTTCATGTCTGTGTTTTCCTTATCCCCTTGGCTTAGAATTTCCTTCCTCCCTCTTATTTATCCTTTAAACTCAGATCAACTGTTTAGGGCCATTGGAGAGCTTTCTTGAAGCCCCTGCCCCACTGCCCCATCCCCAATTCAGTTAGATGATGTTCTTTTACATCCTCAACACCTTGTACTCAATAGACTTTTTTACACTCCTTGAACTGAATTATAATGACTGCTTTAGTCCCCTTGCTTGTCAAGCCAACAGTGAGCTCCTTGAGGACAGGGCCCTTAACCCTATTACCTCTGCACACCCAGCACCATGTACTGTTTGTTCCTGTTGCACAATAAGCAAATCTACTTATTTGTTAAGCTGAATTAGAGCTACTTGGATACCAGCAGCATTTTAATTTAGCAGAGTTCTAAATCAAATAATGATATGATCAGATCCTGCATGTAGGTTCTTGGAAATCAGGACTCTTAAGGGAGAACTGAATCCTGCTTTTTCCTTTCTTTTCTTTTTTTTTTTTTTTAAAGATTTTATTTATTTATTTATTTGTCAGAGAGAGAGAGAGAGCACAAGCAGGGGGAGTGGCAGGCAGAGGGAGAAGCAGACTCCCTGCTGAGCAAGGAGCCCGATGCAGGACTTGATCCCAGGACCCTGGATCATGACCTGAGCTGAAGGCAGAAGCTTAACTGACTGAGCCACCCAGGCGTCCCATGAATCCTGCTTTTTCTTAAGTACTTTATAGGGAGGCCTTTAGTATTACTATTAATATCAGAATATCAAAATTGTTCGAAGGATTAGAGGCTAGAGGAGTTTTGCTCTGTTTAGCATTGTGTAAAAATATTCTGAGAGTTCTCAGTTAATCTTCTTCTGGCTCAGCCAGAGAAAGCAACCAAGTCCTCTTTCTTTGTGTGGCCTCCTCTCTAGGATTTACGAGTCTAATTCTTGGACAAGGTCTCAAAGTTAGTGCTGAGTACACTATCTTTTACTATAGCCACCTTAGGATAAACCAGGGAGAGCTCTGAGCTGCAGGGGAGATCTATTACCACCATAACTCTTGGCTCATCCTGCAGCTTTCTTTCTGGCTTTAGTAGAAAAACTGAAATTGTGAAACTTTGTATCTTGCACCATGATCCCACATGAGATTCATGAATCTTCAGCTCCATACAGAAAACCTGGTTCTCTGACTACAACTGCCCACTAGACAAATTACTATCAACGACCCCATTATTTCTGATTAGTAAAGGTGAACCTTACCTTACCTGAATGTAAATAAATGCCAGTAAGTTTCTTGAATTCCTTCATCCTTAAAAATCTACAGCTCTTAACACACACTGTAAATAGCATCATATCATGAATTAAATCTTTATCATGAAATTGGATACATTTCCTAAGCTAATTTTAATTGCTTCAAGAAATTGCTTAACATTGTAGATCAATCCCCAGGTCTGAGATGACATTTCCCTCACAGAATTAATTATTAATACCCTGATCATTTGCTTAAGACATTAATAGTTTTCATTGATCAGCACATCCTGTTTATCTAAAATGGCCTAATCACCATGCATGTCAGAAAAGTATCTGAACATATCCAATTAGAAATGCTGCCTACTTTCAGCCACATCAGCAGATCAGAAGTTAAGAGTCCCTTTTGTCTTCACAACATATTAGTCTAGCTTTATCAGAAACTGAGCTATTTAATAGCACAAAAGAAAGATGAGTTCTCTAATGATGGTTCTTCACCTTTATTAGCTTCCTGGTAGGCGTAAAGGCTTCTCAGTGACCACACAGTATAAATTAATGCTAAGAGCCCTTGATTAATGAGCTTGTGTTATTCCATGTTTTCATGTGAGCCTGTGTTCCGTCACAGTGTTTTCCTTATAAGTAGGAGTGAGATGAGAAACCCCAGGTTATTATCAGGATAAAAATATTGGATGTATAGTAATAATATCTAGCATTTGTATGGCACTGTATAGTTTTAAAAGAGGTTTCATTTACTTAACAAGAAGGTATCCTTGAAACAATCTTAAGAAGGAGGGAGGATCGGGTAAATACCCAGTACCATGCAACTAGTTATAGCCAGAATTGTAAAGAGAATTTGAGTCTCCCAGTTTCCTAGCTTTAAGTCTCCCAGTTTCCTAGCTTTCTCCTTTGACTAAGTGATAAATAGGTGGCATCCTGCTCATCTTTCAAATGCAATGGGAACTCTTCTCCTTTATGACATCTCCCAGGCCAGAAAGTCTCTTCCTTCTTTCACAATGGCATATTGTATTGCAGTTTTATGAAGTGTGGGTAACTGCCCCTATAGGAGTAGGAGATCCTTTAGGCTAGACCTGGTTGTCTGCGTTTTGGCAGGTCCAGTGCCTCACCTAGTGTCTGGAAAGCAAAAGGTGCCCCATCTATGCATGAATACATGGCTTGCTGGCAGTATGGAGGGAGAAGGGGTGGGTAGATGAGAGCAAGTGCAGTCCTAGTTCTGTTTTACTAACGTCATGGTGCAGACCTTTGGCACCTGACGTTAATTTGACATTGTTTGGTTCATACATTGTTTAAGAAAATATTTTGAACTGATTTCCAATATTTAAAACTTGGTACGTTTTCAAAAATACAATAATATTTAAAAACTTTCTTTGAAAAGTTGTAGGTTGTCTTGCAACCCTGGGTCTGTGCCCCCTATGTTAGCCATCAGCTTGAGCTAAGGAGCACCCACCCGCTTCAGACAGGACATTGATTGTGTTCTCCAGAGTGACCCGTTTGTCCGCCTACTTCACTCATTCACTTGCTTTGTAGCCTTTGGAATACAGACCCTTTCTTTACTACAAAGTTCTCCTATTTTAAAGATTTCTGGATAATGGAAGAATTACTGTTTGTTTGTTTTTTTTAATTTTATTTATTTATTTGACAGAGAGGCACAGCGAGAGAGGGAACACAAGCAGGGGGAGTGGGAGAGGGAGAAGCAGGCTTCCCGCGGAGCAGGGAGCCTGATGCGGGGCTCGATCCCAGGACCCTGGGATCATGACCTGAGCCGAAGGCAGACACTTAACGACTGAGCCACCCAGGCGCCCGAAAAATTACTGTTTTTAGTCATGTTCTGTATTTGTCCAAAAGAACCTAGTAGTCAGCTACTCATAGATAGTAAGATTTCTCCCAGTAGGCACTGGAGCTGCACATTTTATTGGATTCTAGAGATGAAACACAGAGTAAGGAAAAAATGTTTAAATTGATAGAGTAGTTATAATTTTATCACATGTAACTCCATTCTAAAACTTGGGATTTTTTCCATGTTGATGTTTTTAGTGTATTATTAATTGGAAAATAAATAAGAACAGGGACTGGAGACTAAGGGATTGGGTAGGACCTTATTAAAAAAAAAAATCCATTCCCCTGCCTTTGGTTTATATCTAATCAGAGCTGTTCTTTCTTTCACTCAGTAGCCACAGGGACACACCAGTTCCATTCCCTGCCCAAGTATTATTTGGAAGGAAAGGAAAGGCAGCTTCTTTGCTTCATATTCATAATTTAACATACTTTTCTCTTCTTTAATAGCACTTTTCCACAAGTAAGTTTTATTTGTATTCAGGTAAAAACAAATTTGCAGAGGCCACAAGGAGAAGTATCTGCAAATCTCATTGTAATGTCTCTTCTTTCCCACAGATTAAAGGTTGAACAAAACTTAAAAGAAGCAGCGGTTCTATTCACTTGTTCTTGGACTTGAAACTCCTTTGACCTCGGAAACTGAAGATGAGGTTGCCATGGGAACTGCTGGTACTGCAGTCATTCATGTTGTGCCTTGCAGGTAGAGTGTCATTTAAAAACTTTTTGATTTAAAAATGCCACTATATTTCACACTAATTCAAAAGTGGGCCTTCACTTTAGATGGCAATGATAAAATCGAAAGAGTGCACATTACTACGACTAGCATTTGCTGACACTGTTAAATATACTTTCCTGATGGTCTTTTAGTGGCTCTTTTCATGGTACTGTATCCAAAGCTAGACATTGATGTTTCACCTGCCTATCCAGTCCTTTTAGAGTTCTTTGAGCCATTATTTAGTTTGAAAGTTGTTATTTTTGCTCATCCCACTGCTCAATTGCACAAAGATATTGGGCAATAAAACCAATAATATAGTCTTGAGTATCACCTACTTTGATGTCAGCAGATGGAAGTTTATTTGGGTAGCTCTTTCAATATCTTTGTTAATATTGCTCCATCTTTTGATAGTAAGTCTCTTTCTTTTACATTTTGATACACCTATAGTTAGCAGAAGACAGTAACTAAAAAGACAAGAGTTTTTTTACCATATACCAATGGTCAACTAGTAGACAAGGGCTTTGAAAAGTTCAGACACGCTGTTTATTACTTTCTCAGTTTTCTGGAAGATATGAGCCTAGCAGTTGACATACATAATGCAAATGTTGATGCAACTTAAGCCAACATGTGCTGAGAGTTGGTTTTCAGGTTGGGATTGTGGGCATCTTTCCAGGCCTTTTTGAAGTAAGTCTAGTTGACCTGCTTTGTTATTCAGAGTATTGAGTCCAAGAGGGACACCTGAAATATATTTGCATTTTTATAAAATAAAATAAAAATGACTTTCAGGTCACCATTACTTTGATTCATGACTTCATTCAAATTATGTTACTGAGTACCTTGCAAAGAACCAGGTTTGTGCTAGTATCTGGGAATATGATCCTAAGCAGGACAGACAAAATTACTGCTCCCTTAAAGCTCTATTTGCTGAGTTCTATAGCTATATAAATTGAAAGCTTGATAGAACAGATTATTTCTAATTGTTATACAATTAAAGGTAGCAGTGGTAATCCTAACATATACAGGTCACTTATTCCATGCCAGGCACTATGTTAAGCTCTTGTACTTTAGCTCATTTACTTATATCATGACCACTAAGAAGTCGGTATTAACTATTTATTTTTATTTGCAACATTATTATTATTAATGTCATTACTGAAGCATCAAGAAGTTAAGAAACTTACCCACAGTCACCAAACCAGTAAGTGATGAAACTGTTAAGTTTTAGACTCAAGCAGACTAACTCCAGAATCCATAGTTTTGATCATTATAATATAGTCCTTTAGCTATATTGTTGATTTGTCCAGTTCATGCTTACAAATTTATTCTTGAAATTTTGGTCTTCATTCTTACTATGTTTTTCTAAATGCAAACTGTCATCCACTCATAAGCTTTATAATGCCCTACCTTTAAATTCTGAACCTCTTGCCTTCATGAACATCCTCACCATTCCCTGATTATGGACATTTTGGCGTCTAGACACCTGTTTTAGCTTTATCACTTTTCTCCTTCATCTGGTCAGAGCCTAAATCTTGTCATTACCCACCCTGCCCCCAGAAATGTACATTAGGCTTTGTGCCTCAGTTGCTTTTCTCCAGTCTTTACATGTACCTTGACCCTCCTAAAAAGGCATCAACTGAGTCAGTCTGGTTCTAACTTCTCATATTCTGGGATGAACATATTCTTTAAAGCTTGAAGCAGTGAATTGATTTCTCAGTATTTGACTACAGCAATGTGCTTATTTATTTAACCCAGTGTGCTAAATGTCAAGAAATTAAAGAGTTGAAAATCAAGGAAGACATTAATCTTCTCAGTTGTATTTTGAAAAACTTGGAATTCTCAGTGAAGATGAGTACCTGTATCTTTTTTTATTCAGTTAGCTTTTTGTAGGGAATCAGTCAGTATATTGATTGCTTTGGTGAGCCTTTTTTGTGAAGTGTTTCACATGGCATTAATATTCCCTTACCATATGCCTCCTTCAGTGTAGGTAAAGTCGAGCTTTAATTAATGTTTTTGTTTTCTTGCTATTTGTCTTGATTTCATTAATTTATATAGCACTCAACACTCTGAATTTTGAACAGATTTCTTTAACTGCTTTAGCTTCTCATTTTTTTTCCTTTCCTATACTTTCTTAGTTGTAGATTTCATGGTAAGTTTTTGGCAAGGAAAATATTTGTGTGTCTTATGTTTACCATAATTAGTGGATATCAAATGGGCCTTTTCCTAAATAAGATAGAAGATCCAAATGTATAAGCAGACTGCTCCTTCAAGATATAGATCTTGAAAAGTCTGCTAATTATTTAAGGGTATTGGTTAGTAATTTATGGTACAATGGAAATATTCTTTTCTTTTGCCAAATACTGGACTTAATCTCTGACAATAATTAAAAAAAAAAAAAAAGGAGTAGTCTGAAAATCCAGTCTCTACAAAATTGGTTTCATTATCCTGCCTCTTAGTGAATTTAAACCAGGGATCACAAAACTCTGCTACCTGAACGAACAAGGAAGCTAACAAATGAGTGAAACATTCTTCAAGGAATAGTGACTCCTCCATACAATATAGGATGCTGGTGATTGTGGAAAACTGGAGAAAACACGTCCCACTAAATTAGCAACCAGTGCCCAGCTCTAGTCCTTTGTGCTAGGTCTTCCAGTTCTTCAACACTTTTATGCATAAACCTCCTAATTTTTTTTTAACATTGCCAACCGATTCAAATTAATTTTAAAAATGAAAATAAAAAGGCTGCACAAAACAGACCAAAATGGTCTTCAGGCTAGAGATGCAGTTCCTGGTCTGCTGGTTTACAAAGTTTATTTCAAGTGCTTAGTTTTTCTTTGTTATTATACACATCGCCAATACACTAAATGTTGGGGGTCTCTGTACTAAGTCTTCCTTTTGCCAAGAATTTTCTTCCACTAAATGTCCCTGTCACTTACCCTCTAACCTTATTTGGATCAGTGCTTAAATGCCACTTAATTGGCTTTTCTTGACAATAATAAACAAATTAATATTAGTGAAAATAGCAATATTTTCTTTCACCAACATTCTATACCCCTCTTATTTTATTTTTCTCTAGGTTTCTTATCAAATATGAATAACTATATATTTTATTTGTCTTTATACTAAATGCCTTTACCCATTAAATTGAAGCTTTATTCAGGCAGGTATTTTTTAGATCACTGCTATATCCCCAGCATCTTCAAAATGCCTAGTGAACAATGCCATACAATAATTAAATAAATATATTTCAAATGAGTGCATGCTGCATACTGGCCAGATATGAGAGAGAGAGAAAGAGAGAGAACAGTCTTCAATTTTAAGGTGGATTATGAACCCAAGGCCGACTATAGTCACCTTTGTGTTAAGGGAGGGAATTAGCCACCTCTGAAGCTAATCCATACAAATTTTTATTTTACACACACACATACATACATATATATAGGTAAATAAGTATATATTTAAACATATATATGTAAATAGGTATATATTTATATTTAAACATATAAAATAGGTATATATATTTAAACCTAATATATGTATATATGAAGATATATACATATATGTATATATAATGTATATGTATAAAGTATAATGAAGTATAATATATAAAGTATAATGAAAATATATACATATATTAGGTTTAAATAGGTAAAGTATGAGAATTGGTTTATGTGCCTTAAACTCTGTATCAGAGAGGTTCTTGGTATAACACCACTTTGCCCCTTTCTTACTTCAGCTACTGCTGGGTGCGTTGTGCCCCCTGTGTGTTTTTCTGCCTCCAGTCTTTGTCTAAAGTTACAAGCAAGGGGAGCTATGAGAAGGTCACTCTCCTCTGCTACATTCCTTGACCAGTGAGGTATGAGGAGAAGTAGTAAATACCACAGCCTCCTGTCATTTAGGAGGACAGTTATTAGGCACATTCTACACAGTTCCTTACAGATCCCCAGAAAAGACTGAATCCCAGTTGCCCACAGTAGTTCACCCCTGCTTCCTAGGATCATCTCCCAAATAAACTAGCTGTTTCCAAATCCTTCCCTCACACTCTGCTTTTGGGGGAATCCAAATCAAAAATATATACACACCAATTAATAGTAGAGCAGCCACCCAGTATTAGTCATGTCAGTAATTAGGAAGAAGCCAGACAGGAAACATAGTTTTGACAGAGATGATTGACGTGCTATGATGTATATCCATATAGGTATATGTATGCAGTTACTTATATGAATGTATGTACACGTGCCTTTATATGGATACATGTTGAGTGTTATCTAGGTCCTGCAACCAGATAATATTTTACTATTAACCAACTCTTTCATTGTTTTTACTGTTTACTAATTGCATGATTAGCCAGATACTGGGCAAGTCATAATTACCCCTCTGGGATTCACTTTACACCTCTGTACAATGAAGCTATTAAACAGATTGTTCCTAAAGTCCTTTTTCAACTCAGAAATTTTTGGCTTTAGCTATACACATGGCTTGAGATATATATATATATATATATATATATATATATATATATATATATATATTCTGAGAATGTTGAGCTAAGCTTAAAATTTTGTTCAACTAATATGAAGTTTTACGTAGATCCCATGCCTTACCATGTGTTACTGATTCTGTTCACATTGGCAGAATTTGAAAGAAAGAGTAAAGTGGCTGGTCCATATGTTCATATGCAGCAAGAGGCGTGAAGACATTTGAATACCCTCTGTGAATGAGTGAAAAAAGTGTATGTTTTGATGTATTCTCAGTTGATCTTGGTTTTCAGGGAGGCTAAATTTATTCCCATCTCTGTGGTGCAGTTTACCAACTTCAGCAATTATCTCTTTTTGAGAAAGTGCATCCTTTCCAAATGCAAGCATTTTGTTGACTTGTTCACAAAATACATGCCATTGTTACAGCTGCATCTGGGGGTAGACAGTGGAGTAAAGGTCCTGTATAATTCAAGAGAGACATATTCTAGGATCGGTGAGTGTGCACAAAATGTGGAGCAAGGAAGGGCCCTGGGTTGAACAGTTAATCACAGGGATATAGCTTGAATCTATGACAGTAAAAAAAAATACAAGCCAAAGGCCAATACCTGCAATCAGAGTACTTGGAGAGAATATTCAGTGGTCTTCAGAAGGGATTTTTATGCTCAGGAAATCTCTTATCACTAAGACTAAACTAGGCTGTCTATGGTTTTAGCTTATTCCAGGGTTGGAGAACACAAATACACACTAGCAACTTCCAGTAGTTATTGATAGTGCTAATAGAACTCAATGAGCCTAATCTTTCCACTTAATCAGAATATTCCAGCAAAGTTCAGGATCATCTCAAGAACATCTTCCCTTCTTCATGATGCTCCTATAGCTCCCCAAGAATGGAAAGCACACTGAAGTTAGTTTCAGAGCTTGTCCTTACAGTACAGTCAGTACAGTATTTCAGTTCTCAACATTCTCATATTTTTTTTCCAGAATAAACAGAAGAATGGGCAACATTCACATAATTAACAGTTCTAGACAGATATTAAGCCTAGTACTGACTCTGCTCTTGCAAAAGTTACAAGTATAAAATTAAGTTCAAAAAAGGTTTGAATAAATGTCAGTTTTCATATGGTTATTTCAAAGCATAGTCCTGTAGTGACCTCTTATTTTATGGTTTCTCTTTCTAAGAAACTGGCTTGCAGTGCATTTGTAGTCATGCTGACTGAAGCCAATGAATGGGTTTTCTATTTCCTCTGTGCTGTCTTCTAACCATGGCCATGAAACGAAGCCAAAGCAGTAGAAAGATTTAGCAAGAAGAGAGCTAATAACTAGATTAAAAAGCAGTGACTCCAGTGATGAAAATTCAGGAAAAGAATGGGAAGAAGTATGCCCAGAAAATAATAAATGGCAACTGGAAAACTCCTTTTGAATATCAATTTAAGTACTTAAGGACATTTCATGGTGGGAAAATAATCATCAGTAATGAAGATGGATGTTGAGGTAAACAGAGAAACTGGCAGCAGTTTTATATCCCTATAGGCATGGACATATAGTAACAGTCCTACAACCCAAGAGTTATTAGAAATATTCAATTTAAGACCTCTCCTGAAGCAAAAGCATTAATGGCTTCATTAGATATGCTCAGCCAAGCTGGATGTCTTAACTATAAATAAATTTCCCTTACTGATAGAGTCTAGGACATGTTATCTACAAAAAAAAAAATGAATTCTGTTGAATGAAACATAGTAGGAAGAAGGGAGAAAAACAGGTGAAAATCTAAACATTACCATGCATTTCATATCCACTTGGTAATAGTTGCCTGTTGAAATATGGGATTAACCCCAGAGCTTGAGGATGGTAGGTGGAAGAATAGCCTGTGGCATCTCAGACATTGTCAGTAATGTGACCTGGAGACCCCGCAGTGCTGGTAGTTAAGAGCAGGGGCTTTGAAATGACATAGATAGGTCAACCACTTAAAGGCTGTGTGATCCAGCTATTTTATCTCCCTGTCTTAGGTGGCTTTTCCCACCATCTATAAAATGGACAGAATAAGTGTATTTACTTCATTTGGGTGTTTATGAGGATTGAAATCATGTATATGTTCTTCATACTCACCACAGTGTCTGATACTTAGCCAGCACCATTTCATGTGAGCTGTTTTTCCTTGAGTCATTCAACATACATCTGAGGATCTGCCAGTGCTAAGCATTGCACTGTGCTCATTCTCAGAATGTAGTTTGGTTCTGAGTGAAACATAGTCCCTGTCCTCTTGGCACTGGTGGGGGTGATGATGATGGTGCCGCCAGTATCCACTTCTTAGCACCCTGGTGTCTGCCCTTCTTCAGTGGCTGAAGATTGTATAGCAGACTTTATAGCACATTGTTGCCCTTCCCTCACCTTGTTTGCAATTGACCTCATCTTTAAGATAATGATATAATAATAATGAAGAATACTGATGAAAAATAAATACCCAATTTGATTAAACTTCTATGTGTAGAGCGCTCAGGAAGGTGTCTGGCTTAGTGCCGTTATTACCATCATCACCAGCAGCAACAAACAAGTGGGCATCTGTTTACTTGTACAGCAGCCACAACATTTAGGGTCTGCCTCCTAGAAGGAAGACACCGAGGACAGTTGCCAACTCGAACCATCTGTCTGGGGAACTGGCACTGGGAAGGAGCTGGGAAGGTTTCTGTGATGGGACTTCCAGAAACTTATCAAGTTGCAAAGAGATAAGGTTTCTAAAGATAGAAGGATCTGGTGGTTCAAAGTGATGAAAGATTTCCAAAATACATTTTACAAACAACAACAACAACAAGACAAACAAGCAACTCAGATAAAGAAAGGTGCACATAACAGCCCCTAATGAACTGTGATGGAATGTACTAGAGCAAAAACCGTGGTGAGCCACATTCTTCTATTCCTCTCTCCCCCTAAACTCCCACTGGTGATGTCAACCAGATACTTCATCTATATGATAAACAGGGTTTGATGAGGATGTTGCCCCACACTACTGTAATAACACCCTTAATTTGTTTAGCACTTGTTAACTATGAAATATTTGCTGAACAGTCTGTTTAGCAAGGCCGTTAGGGGCTAGAGGCAACTACAGTAATAATGAGTGAAAATTTATTGAGCATATCTGTGCCAGATACAGCATCACATTCTTGAGTGCAGTTATCCCATTCAACCTGACAAGAACCCATTTCCTAAATCAGGGGTTATGACCTGACTAAGGAATCAAAGCAGTATTTGAATGAGTCTATACAGCTCCAAAGCCTGAGCCTTTACCTGTGATGGTATGATATCTAATGACACCTGGTACCTGTCCTCAGAGAGCTCACCATCTTGTAAAATACTATAAACCTGTAGTTCTCCAAAAGTAGTCCATGGACCAGCAGCAACAGAATCACCTGGTAACGTATCAGAAATGCAGATTCCTGGGGCCCAGCCCAAACCTACGGAATCAGAATTTGTGGAAATGCATCCCTCAGTGTGTGTTTTAATAAGCCATCTGTAAGATTCTGATGCTTTTGAATGCTTGAGAACTGTACTAAATGCTCTTGAGAGGCAGGTAAGGCAGGAGTTGTCATTATCCCAATTTTACATATGGGAATCTGAGTGGTAAGTGACCTTCTCAAGGTTATATGTCTGGCATTAATGTCAAAGCTGGAATCTAAGTTTTGTGATTCATAATCTAGTGATTTACTTTTCCCCCTAGTATATATGCTACATTTTTACTCGTGTAACTTTTGGAGCACCTTACTGGATACCTGATAATATAAAGTAAGGGCTTTTTATGTTGAAGAGGTGTCCTGAGTACTGAAATAATTTACTTTTTCTGCTAAGCCTTGTTTCACTGCCTGTGAACCACTAACAGGTGTGATATTGGCCTGTGCTCTTGATCTGTTTTGTGATGTAATGAATGAAGAAAAGATGTTTTTCTTTAATTTTAAAGGGAAATGGAGCTATGTGGTAGAATCTTGAGAAAGTGGAAAATAGAAAGAAAAATGTCCCTTAAGCCTACAAATACAGTATAATTAATGATCTTTTTGGCAAACAATAATGTACATATTATCATTAGGTCTGAGTTCTGTGCTTAGAGAAATAAAAGAAAAAAAAGTTTGGATATTTTGCACAACCTTTAGTGGATTGTCAGGTTGTTTTGTCTTCTTAGAGTAATCAAGAATCTTTTCCCTTAAGGTAGATAACAGATTGTTTTGTTTTGGAAAGAAAGAATTCCAGGGGAGATGGCTCACCCCTTCAGATCTGAATTGAGATTTATGTCTAACGTTCTCTTTTTCTATAGCGATGTTTGGCAAAAGGCCACAGAAGACCCTTCTAAAGCTTTTAAATTTGTGCTGAAAGTAGCCACAGTTAGCTATGAGCACTTGAAATGTGGCTAGTCGAAACACTTCCCAGAATCTGTAGTAGTTTCCTAGGGCAGCTGTAACAAATTACTGCAAAGTAAGTGGCTAAGAACAACAGAAATTTACTCTCTCACAGGTCTTGAGGCTGGAAGTCTGAAATCAAGATGTTGGCAGGGCTGTGCTCGCTCTGAAGGTGCTAGGGAAGAATCCCTCCTTGCCTCTTCCTAGCTTCTGCTTATGGCAGCAATCCTTGGCATTCCTTGCCTTGTAGATGCATCACTTCAATCTCTGCCTCTACCTTCACATCACCTTCTTTTTGTGTCTGCCCTGGGATGTTGGAACCTAGTACAAAGAAAACATATAAAATACCTCTAGTAATTTTTATACCAGTTACATGTTGAAATGAATACATGGGGCTAAACAAAACATGAATATTGCCAGTTTGTTTATTTTTTCTTTTTATGTAGGTACTACAAAAATGTTAATTATGTATGTGCCTCACATTATGGTTCTATTGTATAGCAATACCATAGAAGATGTAGGAACCAATTATTCCTTAGTTTATAACTATAGTTGAGAATAATTCCCTTCTTTTTCTTGTCTTTATAGAAGTAGAAACTCAAGCTGGTAGCCCTGAGGCTGAAGGGAAGTTGATTAGGGGAACAGCTGTAGAGAGGAGAGGTATAAAATGTAAATTTTTTAAACTTTTGACTCAAAGAATAGGGTAAATGTTTTATTTATCACAGTCCCTCCAAGGTGCTTTTATAGAAGAAAGAATATCGAAGTCTTCTTACATCCGGCAAAAACAGTGAAACATTGAAGACTAGAAGATTTTTTGAAAAGCTTTTTTACAGAAACCTGCAAATCACATTGACCAGAAGTAATTTGTACAAAAATGTTCACAGCAGTCAGAATAGTCAAAAAGAGGGAATAACCCAAATGTCCATTAGTTGATGAATAGATGAACAAAATGTGATACCCATATAGTGGAGTATTATTCAGTCATAAAAAGGAATGACATACTGATACCACAACATGGATAAACTCTTGAAATATTCTAAGTGAAAGAAGCCAGACACAAAAGGCCATATGTTATATTAATTCATTTATATGAGGTATACAAAACACAAAAATCCAAAGAGACAGCAAGTGGATTAGGGTTGCCCAGAATGGGGTGTAGGAGAAGACACAGAGTGACTGCTATTGGGTGTAGGGTTTCTTTAGGATGATGAAAATACTCTGGATTTAGGCGCCTGGGTGGCTCAGTTAGTTAAGCGTCTGCCTTTGGCTCAGGTCGTGATCCCAGGGTCCTGGGATGGAGTCCCACATGGGGCTCCCTGCTCGGCGGAGAGTCTGCTTCTCCCTCTACCCCTCCTCCCTGCTTGTGATCTCTCTCTCTCTCATGCCCTCTCTCTCTCTTTCAAATAAATAAGTAAAATCTTAAAAAAAAGAAAAAATACTCTGGAATTATGTAGTGATGCCTGCACAACCTTATGAATATACTATAAACCACTTGTCTTAGTCGAGTAAGGCTGCTATACCCACAAACTTGGTGGCTCATAAACAACAGAAATTTGTTGCTCACAGTTTTCATGTGCTAGAAGTCCAAAATCAAGCTGCCAGCTCAGTTAGGTTCTGGTGGAAAAGGCCTTCTTCCAGATGGCAGATTGCCAACTTCTCTCTGTATACGTATCATCACAGGGCTAGGATGTCAACATAGGAATTTGGGGGGAAAACAAATATGCAGACCATAGTATGATTTAATTGTACGTTCTAAAAGGGTGGATTATATTGCATGTGAATTATATCTCAGTAAAATTTTTTAAAAACTCCTTAGGAAAAAAACTAAACCTTTTTGAAATCTTATTAAATATTACATTTTACTGAGAGAGCCTATCTTGTCAGGAACTCAGCATTATTCAGTGCCAACTTCCCTTATACATAATTAACAGGATAACAGGAATGTAGACCTATCCTAACTCCCGTATTTTAGACAAGTTAACTGGTTTGGCCAAAGACACCCAGATAATTAGTAGCATAATCAGAATCCAAGTTTCCAAACTCTAATCTCAATCTGTCTTCCACTGCTCCATTAAGGCAGTGTGTTTTATGGACATTGGGGGTTTCATCTCTCTCTAGCCCACACCCAAATGCAGATCCTATAGTAAGAGGAAAAAGAAAAGCATAAACCTCCTTGTGAGAGTGAACTCTGTGACTTTTATTCACCTGAGGTGTGATACTGGATTCCTCTATGAAAACAAGAGAGGGGGGTACTAATGGAGAGGGAAGGAGACCATCTGTGTATAAGGGTGATCTTGAGGAAGCAGGATGAGCATTGTTATCAGTTTTGTCCCATATTGGCATCTCTAGGAAGCAGAACATTTCCTTGTTTCCTGCCTGTCTGTGCCAAACCCCCTGGTGGCTAAAATTAAGAATCCATACTGAGTTTGTGATTAAACTTCCCCCTACCTGAGGATTATATCCCAAGCCAAAGCTTTGTAAATAGTTTTGATTCAAAAAGGGAAGGCAGAAAGAGGAGAAATGGGTGAACTATTTTTTTGTTTTGTTTCCTTTTTTTATTTAAATAAATTGCATTTTTTATTATTTTTTTTATTTTTTTATTATTGTGTTAATCACCATACATTACATCACTAGTTTTTGATGTAGTGTTCCATGATTCATTGTTTGTGCATAACACCCAGTGCTCCATGCAGAATGTGCCCTCTTTAATACCCATCACCAGGCTAACCCATCCTCCCACTCCCCTCCCCTCTAGAACCCTCAGTTTGTTTTTCAGAGTCCATCGTCTCTCATGGTTCATAAATTGCATTTTTTAAATGTGGCTACCAGGGACACTGGGTATCTCAGTCAGTTAAGTGTCCTACTCTTGGTTTTAGCTCAGGTCGTGATCTAACCCTGATTTGGCTCTGCACTCAACATGGAGTCTGCTTGGGATTCTCTTTCCCTCTGCCCCTCCCCTGCTTGCTTGCTTACGTACTCTCTCTCTCAAATAAATAAATAAATCTTTAAAAAAAATAATAAAAATAATTAAATATGCCTACTAGCAAATTTAAGATTACCTATATAATTTGCATTCTCTTTTTACTGGATACACTACTTTGGAAGATGTCTCAGGTTTCTTTTAGGTCAGGTGTCAGCAAACCTTTTTACCTTTCTCCCAAAAGTAAATATTTTAGGTTTGGGGACCATATAATCTTTGTTGTAACTACTCAAGTCTGCCCTTGCAGTACTAAAGTAACCAAACATAATACAAGTATGTGTGGCTGTGTTTCAATAAAACTTTATACGTACATAAAAAAGGTATATTTATACAATCATAGAAATGAGTGCGGTTGTGTTACAATAAAATTTTATTCATACATCCAAATGAGTGTATTTATGCGACATATACAAATGGGTATGGCAAAAAGGGGAAAGGCCATTTCACTGACAAAGTATATGATAAATGTATGATGTCAAATAGATTATTTAAAAAGTATGAATGCAGCAACATGCATGTTGTTTGAACTACTTAAGTAAGAAGAAACAAAAATCAATGTAAACTCCCTGGTGTCAGCTATATTGCTTCCACTTAATTGACATCTATACCGGAAAGGAATTAACACACCTAGAAATGCATCCTGCTTGTTGATGTGGAAACAAATGTCAAAATAAGTCAGGATAAACATGAGGTACAGAAGAAAGCATAACTCTTTTCTAAGGAACTTTGAAGATGAGTCTAGTAGTTGACCTGACAATCCCTTGCAGCAAATATGTTACTTTAGCAATCAGAGATTCACAAATTGCCAAAGTTGTGCTGTTATATAGTCCCTTTCTCTTTGGGCAGATGAGAAAACAAAAGAGCAAAAAGATTAACTCATTTCCCCACATTCACATGGTTCATTGCTTTCAGAGCAAGGATCAAATTTTGGGAATGTTTGATTGACTTTTATCAAAATTTTTCCTGATTGGACTTGGACTTGATAGCTGTGTTTCCATCACATTCCTAACATGTCTAAATTCTATGTAAATGTCCATGGAATTTTATTATTAAGGGTGTTTTGGATAAAAGTTTATGATTGGCTTTCTCAGCTGTTTTCCCACCTGAGAGTGGTTTTAGGTAACTTGGCTGACAGACAATACCGTGTCGTCTTTTGATATAGTGGCAAATAATTTTGGAAAAGAGATTAGGTTCTTAACGTTAGAACTTCTGATTCTTTTGAAAATATTTACACATGTTTTATTTATTAATTTATTCACCTATGTAATAACAATTCACTAAACATCTACTATCTTCCGTGTACTGACACGTGTTGGGCATACATCTATGTATGTATCCATCTATGTTGGATTTAAAGAGTTTATAATCTTGTGTGCTGAAACAATTTATTTCAAATGAATATGTCCTGACAGATTTAAGTGAGAATTCCAGGCAAAATACAGTGTTCTCAATGAACCATATTGTTAAATTTCATAAGACACTTCCTTGGTACAAGCCTATAGTGGATAAGATCATGGACCTGGATCCGAGATAAATCTGGGTTCAAAATCTTTCTCCGAGTGTGGTTAACAAGTTACTTGAGGAAATACCTAATTCTCTGACAAAGGAGACTTAAAATATTTAGTACAGTGTCTGGCCTATAATCAGGATATGAAAATAATGTCACAATCATTTATTAATAATAAAGGGGCATGACCTTCTTCCTTTTTCTCACTGAGCCCTAATGCATGCAAAACACTTAAATTTACTTTACCCTCAGTGGATTCTGAATTACATAGTATAAATAAAGAAGAAAGAAAACAGTGACATGAAAGGGAATGAGAGAATGCTGAAGTCAGGCATGCCTTTGGCCTGTCATGAATAAAACTAAGTAAGGAAGGTCAAAGTGTTGTTTAGTTTCGTTCTACAGTGGACTAAAAAAGGGGCAGGTCACAGCCTCATTCATAGGTAGGGAAGGAGGAGGAAAACAGGATTGATAACTATCTCTCTTATGTGATTATATTATTTTAAGGATAAACTTGTATCTTGTTCTTTATATAGCCATGTGGACACAAATATATATAAGCATTTTTTTTACTGTATCTTTACCCTATTGGTCAATCTGCTAATATTTGAATCAGAGAATTTTAGAAATGGAAGAGCATGCTATATCATACATGTAATACTTTATCATTAACTGTTAATCATTGTTACTTTACCTGATTTTTCACATTTCTTACCACTGAAACATGACGTAGAGTCCTAGGTTGCTTTTTCATTACTGATGATAATGATGATTATAATAGTAATAATAACAGTAATAATTACTATCCTCTTCCCTCTCATCTAAATGCTTTGAATATTATATAAATAATATTGGGCTCAGAGTAGCCCTAATGTGGCTAATATCACCTCTGCATTATAGAAGGGACAACTAAATCATGGGGCACCTGGGTGGTCAGTCAGTTAAGTGTCTGCTTTCAGCTCAGTTCATGATTCCAGAGTCCTGGGATCAAGCCCAGTGTCAGGGCTCCCCGCTCAGCAGGGAGTCTGCTTCTCCCTCTCCCTCTGTTGCTCCCCCTGCTTGTGATTATGTTCTCTCTCTTTCTCTCTCACTCTCCCTCTCTATCTCTCTGTCAAATAAATAAATAAATAAATAAATAAATAAATATCTTAAAAAAAAAAAAAGAAGGGACAACTAAATCAGATTAAGGAAGTGGTAGAAGATCACAAGTTATGGCTTCACTAATACCGGATATTTCCTCCTACTCCGTTCTGATCAACATCAGCCTCAGTCTTTACCAGGTTCCATCTGGAGCAGCACTCTTGGTTTTATAGTCTCCTGTCCATAAACACCTGTCTGTCCCCCAAGCCCATGTGCCGCTTAGCCCTTCATCAGCTTCCTCCTTAGTTACTGACACGCTAGCTGCATTACGACGGAGAAGACCAAATTAAGCTCTGCAGATGTTACTTCCCAAAGTCGCTCTATTTCTGGTATGTAGCCAAAGAATCATGATCTCTGCTTTCTTTCCAAGGAGGTATAGTTCCCCCATTTTCTTTCCTTTTGAGTTGTCACCTTGTTTTTTCCTCCACTCCTTATGGTACTGTTCCTTGTCTCCCCCTCTGACCTACTCTGGGTTTGTGCTTTCTTCCTCCTATCTTCCTTTGCTTTCTCAGATTATATCTTAGCTTAGAATACAGCTGTAAAACTAATGAAATTGTCTTTAAGCACGCTTTTAAACTCCCAACTGTTCACCTCCCTCTGATTTGAAATGAGTAAAGTTTTAATTTACTTGTTTAAAACTAAGTTAATGCATTCATATACTCAAATACGGTACATGCTTTGTATTTGTGCTTTTTTTTAAGATTTTATTTATTTGAGAGAGACAGAGCAGGAGTGGGGTCAGGGTGGGCAGAGGGAGAGGGAGAAGCCGGCTCCCCGCTGAGCAGGGAGCCCCATGCAGGGGCTTGAACCCAGGACCCCAGGATCAGGACCTGAGCCTAAGGCAAAGCTCAACCCACCTAGCCACCTAGGTGCCTCTGTGCTTCTTTTAAAGGAGAGAGTGAAATTCACTCAACAATCTTGTTCTTGGAATAAAATACCACCTTCCTCCTGGGAATTATAATAATTCAAAGAACAAAACCAAACCAAAATAAATCCACTTCTCAGAGCAAAAGAGTAAATAACAAAAATGCAGCAGCATTTGCATGGGTCCACAGTTTTTGCCAGAACTTGATGTGATATCCTCTATAGAATTTTACTGAGAAGTTATGAACTACTGATAAGGCTGCCAAATATGAGTTGCACACAAGTGATCTATGCAACATAAAAATTGTCAAGTGAAAACGAATTCTCTCCTCTCCTCTTTTTACTCTTCAAAAGAATTCTTGGACATCCTGTTTGGGAAATCTTTTCTCCCCAGTGGTATGATATTTGTACAAAAACTTGTTTTTTTTTTTTTTAAGATTTTATTTATTTGCGAGAGAGAGAATGAGAGACAGAGAGCATGAGAGGGAGGAGGGTCAGAGGGAGAAGCAGACTCCCCGCTGAGCAGGGAGCCCGATGTGGGACTCGATCCCGGTACTCCAGGATCATGATCTCAGCCAAAGGCAGTCGCCTAACCAACTGAGCCACCCAGGTGTCCAAAAACTTGGTTTTAATGTAATGTTTATCTAATTAGAAACATAGCCAAATTTGAAGTGGATACTCTAGATTTCTTGCATCTCCTTTATGATTTTATCTACTTGCTCTATTCCATTCCATTAAAGATAAGGAGAGAGAAAAGGGGATTGTCAGTCAATTGTACTTCATAATTGTTTATGATTTCATATTATCTAAATTGATCCCCAGTTCAGTAAAATATTTTTAAAAAGTAAATAAAGATATGTTTTGTTCAGTAATTTGAAATCACCTTTGAAAAAAAAAAAAAAGTCCCTGTACGATAATGAATGATAGGTAGTTACCACTTACTGTAGTAACCATTTTACAATATATACATGTATAAAATCATTATGTTGGACACCTTAAACAAATACAATGTTATATGTCAATTATATCTCAATATTTAAAAAAAAATAAAACACTCTTGAAAACATAAAGAAAACCCTCACACACAAAAAGAAATTGCTCTTAAATTTTGGTCTTTACTTTTTTTATGTTAATGTAATAGAAACTCAAGATTCTAGAATCATATTTGCCCCTTTATAGTTTTATAACTTTAAGTAAGTCTGTCTCACTTTGCACCCGAGATTCTGCATTAAGTAAAATATGAGTGGAGCCCAAATATGCTTTCTAAGCCCATGCTATCCAAAATTTGATCATCTATTTTTGTCCAATCTGTATACTGATTGTGTTATTATTTATTTCAATATTTATTAACTAAATTTGATACTTAAAATAACTTTATCACAGCAATATCACTTGTTATAAGTGAAAAAATAGAAATCAATATTATGGAACCCAATGTGTTAAAGCCTGAATTGTCCTCAGAATACTCTAATTCTGAGTCCTGATATTTTCCCACAAAAATACAACTGTCAAATATTTGACAAGTTTTTAAGATATGCTGGCATCAACTGAGACTTTCTTCTTTAATCAGAAAAATTCAAAGAGAATTAATCGAAAGAGGAGTGAATTTATTCTTAAGTGAGTCAATATTATTAAATGCCTTATCTCTGTACAATCTAAAAATTACCTCTCATACCAGGGTTATGCATCCCCTCATTTTGGGAAATGCTAATGTAGAAAGATGAAATCTTCCAGCTCCCCCAAAACAGATGTTATAATTCCCCCACATGATATATCTGATGTATCCTGGCCATATTGATTCAGACAAATCATATTTATTGTGTGATCAGGTTTTCTTCATGCATTGTTTTTCATATATGGAAATACTTACTGGAATTTTTTACCTCATGTACTATGTAAAAGTTTGTATAAATCATTTGTGGGCTAAGGCATGTAACAGCACTACTACCTTTATGATTCAATTTAATGATGTTCAAAGGCTTTGTAAGATCACCTGTCTTCTTACTTACCTGTCCGTCCCTATGCAGAATATCACACAGTGAGTGACATGAAGGAGCCAGACTAACCTCTCAGTGGAGCCTGGAACAGAGACAGCCTGGCACAGAATGTTGTTATGACCTGAGGTCCTCTAAGCACATCATATTTCGACAGAGTGCTGAGTAGTTGTGTGAGATTTAACGTAGAAACCATTCTTAAAGTCTGAGGGAGCCCAGTTGGCTCTTACAAACATGACTTGTGAGTTTCCTTCGTTTCAGCACCTTATCTTTAACATTTTTTTGCAGTGCCTTTTTGTTCACTGATCTGTTAAAATGCGATCTTGTTTCTGTTTTTAGCCATCCAGTGCTATTATCATAATAATCCCAGTGTTTTATTTTTTTTATTTTTTATTTTTTTATTTATTTGACAGAGAGAGACACAGCGAGGGAGAGAACACAAGCAGGAGGAGTGGGAGAGGGAGAAGCAGGCTTCCTGCTGAGCAGGGAGCCCAATGCGGGGCTCGATCCCAGGACCCTGGGATCATGACTTGAGCTGAAGGCAGATGCTTAACGCCTGAGCCACCCAGGCACCCCAATAATCCCAGTGTTTTAAATGTGTGTGCGTGTTTGAGTATATTTTCTCCCTAGGCAAAACTATGTAAGCCATCCCTTCCCTCCACAAAGATAATATCTGGATTATGGATCATTAGAAGAATACTAGGGTCATACTTAACTCCCCCCCCCTTCCATAAAGCAGTAGTAAACATTTATTGTCTCATGTAGGTTTTTTGTTTTGTGTGGCTGTGTTGTGTTTTTGTCCTCAGGAATTTGAGAGCAGCTTAGCTGGGTGTTCCTGACTCAACATCCTTCAGGAAGTTGCAGTCACATGTTACCTGGGGCTGCAGTGTTTGGGGGTTTACTGGGGCTAGAGGATGTACTTTCACGTTGGCTCAATCACAGATATGGCTGGCAAGTATGGCTGCTAGCAGATAGTGGGAGGCCTCTGTTGCTCACAACATAGAGCTCCCATAGGGCTGCTTGTGTATCCTCTTGGCATTGGCCCTGGCTTCCTCCAAGAGCAACGGGCTCAGAGAGGAAGCAAAAGGAAGCCACAGTGCCTTGTTGCAGGCCAGTGTGGTAGAATGTCATTTCTCCCATATTCTGTTTGTTAAAGCGAGCCACTATGACCTGACCCCACTTGAGGGAAGGGAATTAAGCTCCATATTTTGGAAGAAGTGTCAAAGAATTTGTGGACATAATTTAATACCGCCACAATCTACTTTCCTTCATTTCTTATGCTTCCATTGTAGGAGGAACTATCATCATTTCTTACTGAGATGACGTGGAACAGTTCTATCAGGCCTTTTCCTTGCCTTCACTCTTCTTTCCCTCTTCTCCTTTTCCATTCCATTCTTGATATACCAGCCAAAATAATCATTTAAAAACATGAATCTGGGGCACCTGGGTGGCTCAGTGGGTAAGTGTCTGCCTTCATCTCATGTCGTGATCCCAGGGTCCTAGGATCGAGTCCACATCGGGCTCCCTGCTCCTTGGGGAGCCTATTTCTCTCTCTGCCTTTGCCTCTCTGTCTCTCTGTCTCTCATGAATAAATAAAATCTTTAAAAAATAAAAATAAATAAAAACACGAATCTATCCTATCATACTTCTTAACTTTGAGTGGCTTACTATTGCACATGGAATAAAATTTAAAGGACTTTTCACAACTCATAATGTCCTATATAAAGGTCCCTGCGTTCTTCTCCAACCCAATCTCTTGCAACTCTCTCCCTAATTCATTAGAAGTTCTAATCTTCTCTTCATTGCTAATACATTTTAATCTCTTCCTGCCTCAGGGCCTTCACCACCTGCTCCATATTCACTCTATCTTGAATGGCCTTTTCTCTTGTTTTTCTATGATTGGCGTATCCTTTGGATTTCCATTTAAATACCTCTCCATCAGAGGAACTTTCCCGAGGAAACTACAGTAGCACCTTCCCACTATCTTCTCTTTTCTTTTAATTAAAAAAAAAAATCATCAAAGTATAATTGATATGTAACAAATCCATCTTCAAAAAAAAAAAAAAAAAAATTCCACATTTTAAAATTGTATAATATGGTACATTTGACATATGTGTAAAATTGTGAAGCCATCACGGTAAGAAAATAATGGATATATCACCTCAAAAGTTGACTCATGGCTTTTTATAAAGAGCATGCTCTATTGTTTTCTAAAGCTGTTTAATCATTACAGTGCTTAACACAATTTATAATTAGTTACAATGCTCTTATTTCAGTTTATAATTTACTTGTGTGTTTCCCCAGTTAAACTCTTAGTGCCACATAAAAAGAAAAAATACCTGTAGAGTTCATGGCTGTATTCCATGATCATGTTGCCTGGAACTTTGCAGATGTTTGATAATTTTTTTGAATAAGTGAGCAATTAAGTATATTATTAGCTTAGGAGGGCCCTTAAAGAGATATAGGTCAAGGGCTACAGTGTAGAGAGGCATTTAGAAGTGTCAGGTAGATGAGGATTCACATAGGAGTATATGGAGTTGATTGCATTCTAGCTGCCCTTTGAATATGAATAGATTTGTGAATTTTAACAAAACAAGTAAAAGCCTTCTGAGACTGAACAAAGAGAATAAGGTACAGATTTCTAAAGGGTAAACAAAGAAAAACAAGATCCCATTTGGACTGTTATGTAGGGTAGGTGAAGAAAAGTAAGCATTGAATGCCTGGTGTAGTAGTCCAGTTTTTGATTTCTGTGGGGAATGAGAGGCAGTGATTGCATGTTTTTAGCCTGGCTTTGCCTTTTAGTTAACCGGGCTTTGCCTCAGAACAATTAATATGGTACCAGCAGATCAGAAAACATAGGTGATTATCTTCCAAATCTTTGTTTTACATGTCTTTATGATTTATATCATTCCTAATAAAGAAGAAAAGTTAGGAGCATACAAATATCATTCCAAATATGTGTTTGAACTTCTCTGAAAGAAACTAAGGAAATAATTGGTTTAATCATTCTCTGGAGTAGTCCATTCATGAATTAGTAGCAAATCAGTTATTTGTTTTTAAGATTTTCATAGCCTTAGAAATGTTCACACAGATGTTAGGAAATATATTTGGAGCACACCAAAATAGATGATTTGTCCACATTTATTTTAGTATTTATTAAATTGCATTGAGTAGTTGGAATTAGGGGAACTGGGTATTGAGGAGAGCATCAGTGTCGGAATGGGGAGTCTAAATTTGAATTTGGATATCTATTTAAGCAGATTTCTTTACAGGTCCTAATTTGAGCAGATGTGGTACCCATTCAGTACTCTCTGAGGTCACATGTTGGATGTAACTGCACAATTATATACAATAAGAATAATAGATGTTCGGTCTATACACTTTCTAAATGTTTGGAAACATCCATTTGATGTACCAAGCACAGTAGAATTCACAACTTTGTTTGATTTAATTTTATATTTTGGTGGTTGTTGACTGACTAATAGCATGGAGAATGGTGGCTAATAAGTAAATGGCATGATAGGTGAATGCCATATGCATTCAAGTATTTCTTGACTATGAAACTCTCAGTGAACTCTACCATTTGTTCACTCAGTACCTACTATATGTCACAACCTCTACTTAATGAATCTGCCTCCATTAATCTTCACAATTATCCTGATGGGTAGATATATTGAGATCATCCTTATTTAACAGATGAGAATACTGAGGCTTAGGTAGAATTCACCCTTAGTTATAAGTTGCAGAATTGAATTGAAATTTGAGTTTGTGGCCCATGAAATGATCAGGCAATGGTTATTGACTTTAAAGTTCATGTGATGATACATTTTTATTTGATCTTAGTCTGGATTAGGTATTTTTGATAGAAAGGAACATGTCATATTTTAGATGGGCAGGCGAATATCCCATAAGAATGTTCTACCTCACTGCAGACAGATATCCTGAAAATATTTTAGGGAGTAGAATATGTGGGCTTTTGTATTTTTTTCATCTGCTCTGGATTGAGTAATTTGAGCCAGTTTTGACTTACAGGTAACAGTATCTGATAAACCTTAACCATTTGGTATAAGGAAGAGAAATAAAAACTGTCATTAATATCATTATCATCTGAAGTAATCCCATATATTGATTTCATCTGATGCCTTAGTTCAAACAGTTATATTTGTATTTAAAAAAAAGTCACGGGCGCCTGGGTGGCTCAGTTGGTTAAGCGACTGCCTTCGGCTCAGGTCATGATCCTGGAGTCCCGGGATCAAGTCCCGCATCGGGCTCCCTGCTCGGCGGGGAGCCTGCTTCTCCCTCTGACCCTCCCCCCTCTCATGTGCTCTCTCTCTCTCATTCTCTCTGTCTCAAATAAATAAATAAAATCTTTAAAAAAAAAAAAAAAGTCACGTATTTCAATAAATATTGCAACCTGGCAAGAAGTACATTATTTTTACGTAAATAGATGTTTTCAGATAGTCTTGTTATTTGTGTACTTCAAGAATATAGTACCTTGAAGACTTTGACTTACTTGGGAACAGGATGCCTGAAAATCTACTGGCACATATTCAAGATAAATTTTCATAAGTGGGAGATTATTTGGGAAGCATAATACATCACATTGTTTACATAGTTAATGGTTCTTAATCTGGCATTTTATTGGAGAGCTATACTTCATTGGAGTAATGTTGAACAGAGTTCCTGAGAAACTGCCTTTTTTTTTTTTAATTGGAAGCATTACTGATCAATATCCCTAGGCCAATACTGTGCACCAGGTACATACATACCCACTGATTCCATGAAAATATGTAAATTATTTGCTCCTCATAAATAGATAATCTGGTTGAGGATTATTTGCCTTAGACTATCTGCTGGATCAGGATGTAATAGGATGTAGCTTTCAGAATTCTTTATTATTAAATTAGATGAAGAATGTCTCTATGTGTGTGTATTTCTGTGTAATCATGTAAATGTACACTTGTGTGTTTAGAGTAGTTTTTCTTCTTCATTTTTAAAGATAAATGTGATAAATTTTGCATATTTTGCCTCTGATCTCAGTCTGTTAGTGTAAACAATTGAGATGTGGTGAAATTTGAAGAAATTACAGGATTTTTATTTTTCATTTATTTTTTTAAAGATTCATTTATTTGAGGGAGAGAGAGCAAGAAGGAGAGAGCAAAAGAGAGAACAGGGGAAGGGGCAGAGGGAGAGAATATCCAAGCAGACTCCCGATGAGTGCAGAGCCTGATGCGGGGCTTGATCCCATGAGCCATGAGATCTGGACCTGAGTGGAAACCAAGAGTCGGATGCTTAGCTGACTGAGCCACCCAGGCATCCCAAAATTACAGGATTTTTAAAGAAATAATACTTATCGCTTAGTCACATTCATATTCATGTTAAGTATGTGACCAGCCTTGAACCAGGTGAAATATAGAATCTGAGGTGTGATCTAAGTTAAATTTTCATAGAATAGTACATCCCTTCATGGGGAGCCTATACTTTCTTTGCTTGCCTTGGGATTTCATTGGCATATTTTAATTAACTCCTTCAAAATAGCTGCCAATAGTACACAATTTTCTAAGTACTTCTGATCCATTCTTTCTATTAATATCAAATGCCAATACATTTTATAGTAAAATAATTTGGTTTTGGCATTTTAAAGATTGTATTGTTCATAGTTCCTATGGCAGGTTCCATCTGAACTACATCTATCCTATGGACTTCAGGATAAATTCCACAGTGTCACACATCATGGACTACAGAACAGGATTTATTGGAAAACTTACATGGGTCAAGAGCAACAAAGTAAAGAGAAGGCAAGGGTCCCTTAATCCTCTACATCCCACCAAAATATATGTCATAGCCTGACTGTACTGAGCCTGCAATGTGGTTCTGTGTTCCTGTCAAGGTTTCTTTCTCTCCAATAGTCTGCTTTGTCAGGAAAGGATAAGCTAACTGCTTGACCTTAGGCAGGCTATTTGTAGGAGTTCTAGAACTCCTACTGGCTCCAGCATGTAGAGTCCTTCAGGCCCCATGAGATGTGATACTGTCCTTTGCATGGAGTATGAAGCCCATGGTTGGATAATAAGATGATCTTAGCTGCAGCCTCTCCTACTGGGAAAAAGTAGGGTAACTCCCATCCTAGTTGGCATGTGGTCCATGGACACAAAGTGAGCTTCCATGGCTATTTTCAGGCAGTTCCAGTCTTTTAAACTACAACAGTAGATTTACATGGTTTTCAAGCAGTCGGATACAACATTTTCTCAAAGCTGATACCCTTTTACACAGAGTCTCATCATTTAGGGAAGGCTGACTGTAAAAACCGTAAGAATTATTTATCATCATCTATTCTAGGTGGGTGGCATTGCAATAATACTGGATTAAAAAAAAATGAAGCTGTCATGGTTTTCTAGTTTAAGAGATGACATCATTCTCAGAGTCTACATTTTTTAAATAAAAAATAGTACTATAGTATATACCTTCATGTGAAAGTATAATTAAAGGCAATAAATGAACACATATGCAGACACCTTAAACTTGGTGATACTATTTTAAGGATCCTGCAGTTTGGCTATAGATAGGATTAAATGTTTAAAATAGACCTTATAACCATCCTGATTTACATATTTCCTTGGAGAGAAGCATATTAAATTATAATTCCTACATTAATTTACATACAGATTAATTTACTAGAGAAATTACAGTTTATACGTTGAGCTTATTTATTTAATTTTAATAGATTCATAAAATGGACATTCATTGCCCTCCAAATTCTTTGTATTTTCATGAAGATAAATAATCCTAATTATTGTAATAATAGCAAGAGCAATCATTTAGCTGTGTTTTCTTTGGTGGTGATAAAGAAACAAGCCATATACATACCTATATCTATATAGATATATATAGATTAGTAAATATATCTATAGAGAGATATATATATATATCTATAGAGAGAGATATATAGATTAGATATATAGATAGATAGATATAGATATCTATAGATATATATAGATATATATGTACGTATTCATACACATACATGTATATATATATTCATTCAATCTGTAAGCCGACCTAGGGAGGTAGATTCTTTTATTATGTCCAGGCAAGGAAACTTAAGGAAGTTCAGTAATTTACACTGCATTATTCTGCTACTGGAAGCAGGATTTGAATGGATGCATTTTGACTCTAAAGTTCATGCTTTTCTGTATATTTTCTTTTTTTTTTTATTCTTATGTTAATCCCCATACATTACATCATTAGTTTTAGATGAAGTGTTCCATGATTCATTGTTTGTGCATAACACCCAGTGCTCCATGCAGAATGTGCCCTCCTCAATACCCACCACCAGGCTAACCCATCCTCCCACCCCCCTCCCCTCCAGAACCTGTTTGTTTTTCAGAGTCCATCCTCTCTCATGGTTCGTCTAACCCTCCGATTTCCCCCGCTTCATTCTTCCCCTCCCGCTACCTTCTTCTTCTTCTTTTTTTTTTTTTTTCTTAACATATATTGCATTATTTGTTTCAGAGGTACAGATCTGAGATTCAACAGTCTTGCACAATTCACAGCGCTTACCAGAGCACATACCCTCCCCAGTGTCTATCACCCAGTCACCCCATCCCTCCCACCCCACCCCCCACTCCAGCAACCCTCAGTTTGTTTCCTGCAATTAAGAATTCCTCATATCAGTGAGATCATATGATACATGTCTTTCTCTGTTTGTAAAGTTCATGCTTTTCATCACTATTTCAATACTTCCTCCTCCAACAGTTGAAAGATCATCTTGTAGATATAATTTTAATTCATAAATGTTATGTACTAAGGTTTTTAAAAAGTTTGGGTGGTGAATCTACAGTGAATTGCCTATGTATCTGAATCCCAATCATACCTTCCTTTGTACTGTGTACAGGACACAGTTAAATGTTAAGTGAAAACATTTCTGATAATATCTTCTTACTTGAGGTTATCTGACTTGCACACATAGCAAATATGAACTCAAAAATTGTTTATTTAGGGAATTCACTGAACAAAATATCTTGAACTCTGTAGTGTTAAAGAGAGAAAAGACCAGATCACCCCTAAGCTTAGTTTGCAAATGCTTTGGCAGCTATTTTTGGCAGCTACTGTCATTTCCAAGGCATTTACAAGGCAATCTACATTTTTTGCAGCTAATAGTACTCTACTAATCCGCTTTCTTACCAGTTCCATAGCTAACGTTTCAGAGATGGTCATAAAAATTACAGTGTATCAGTGCTTTGTTATAAACTTAGAAAAGACCACAGTACTGTGTTGCAAAGGAAGGGACAGGGCCTCTTTTGAATCCGTAATATGCCTTCTAAGTTCAGCATTAACACTTTGAATGAAGTCTTAGGAGGTTTAAAGAGTCTTTGGCAGGGAGCACCTTATGTTTGAGTGATAGAGCCATCCCAAAAGGTCATAAAAATACCAAGGCATTTCTGTCCTGACTGACACAGGGCTCATGAGTCATAATTTTGTGAAACTTTAGCATATAGCTCAACAATGTGTGCATCTGGTGACTGCACCCCAGCTGTTTCCCTGGAAAGATGTAAAAGAAAGAATCAGCAGCCTGAAGACATGAAAGACAACATCTGAGAAGTGGCACTGAGTACCTAGGAAGGTGTCAAAACAGAGTACGGACTTACTCTGAACCATTCCCCATTGTAAAGATGCACATATATCAAGGGATCACAAATGAGAAAATCGGACTTTATAAAGCCTGAGGGGTCAGAGAATGACTTGCCAGTGTTCACCAGTCCCTTAAAACAGCCAGTATTTGTCCCCATCTAAACCTATGACTTGAGAAATACTGTGGAAAGTAAAACATACTTGAACTACCTACATGTAGGAGGGAGGAAAGCATTACAGTTTGTCACTTTTTTCTCCCCTTCCCCTACCTAATGAACTTTTTTGCATCCATCAGTTCTAATCAGGCAGCTGCTGAAATTTTTATTCATGCTTTGGTTGCCTCAAGAATTGATTTTTGTAATTCTCTTTTACGGCCTTCCCTTACCAGGCTATTTTGAGGTTGCGACATACTCTGAATTCAGCAGGTGCTTCAAGCCTGGCAGCTTCTTATTGCTTCTCTCCCGGCTCCCTTTAGTGACTCCCAGTATCAAACATGATTGCTCCTCCGATTTTAATTTTTACTTGCTGTGTCACCTAACAACCTTTTTGGTCCTGTCACTGAGCCCAGTCGGCAATGTTAGGAGCTCTGAGTAGATACCCACTCTGGATACTGCAGTGGTATTAGCAAGTACAATTGCACACTCAGAATCATCCTACCCTTATTATACAGGAAGTGTTCTGGCTTATTTTAAGGGAGGAAATGCTTTGGAGAGAAAAGAAAAATAATCAAAGCAAACTCTGTTTGCTTCTCAACATTCTAATCACCAAAGATTGGAATTTTCAGGAACCAATTTCAATTCAATGCTTCCAGCTTAAATTGAATTTAGAGTGTGTGTGTGTGTGCGCACGTGCGTGTGTGCGTGCACACTCACATGTGTGTGTACACACTCGCATATACATTTTTTAAAATATGGTATTTGAACTGCAGTGAGGCCAGCACTCCTTCCTTGATTTTATGTGTTTTTTTATTGCATAATTCAAAATATCGGGAAACCTATGTAGCTTTAATAAAAATTCAGTGAAGTTAGGTACTAAAGGAAAATAAATATAAATAGCTTCCAGCAGCTAAGGCCCTCCAACCCCTTTCAGTTAGTTGTATTTGTGTGTGTAGAGCCATGACACGTGTATAAGTGTTGTCCCAAAATACATACGTGGATGGGAAGATAAAGGTCTACTCTCTTGGTTTTGTAGTTGAACAAATTTCCCTAAGCTATTATTAATGGTAACAACTTTTCCTATGTAAAGAGCATTTTCAAATGCAACAACAAGGTTGTTTTTTTTTTTTCTTTCCTGGCTTTAAAAGTAATTTCTAGTCTAAGGAAAATGCACTTAATAAAATAGAATACATTATTAATAATAACAATTAACATTTATTGAGTATTTACTATGTACCCAGACAAGTGTTTTGTGCTAAGTGTTTTGCATGCAGTATCCTATTTTAATTTTCCAAATGGGTTAGACAGCAGCAGTTCCAGATATTCTACACACTCACAAATCTGGTTTTAAAGTAGATTAAGGAGCTTGTCTTGAAGCTGAATATTCATTTTAAGCACATTAGTGTTAACCTGGTTTATATATTATAGGTAAATATCAATAGCAATGTTTCCTAAAGATACTTCATTCACACTGTACATAAGACCTGGAACATATTTGTGTCAGAGATTAGGGAGGGTATCTACATGTGGCTGTCAATGAACTTGTGGTTGGAGGTTTGGCTAAAGCCTTTCTCTGTCACTGCCTTGGCACTGTCACTAATTGTAGGTTCCATTTTATCCCATTTTTACAAATGATGAAATAAAGGCTTTTTAGAGTGTAAATGATTTTCCAAGGTCATACAGCTGGTATATGGTGGAGAAAGAATTCAGAGCTAGTCTATCTGAACACACAATCTGTGAGCTGTTAACTACCATACAGCATTGCCACCTCCAATCCTTTGGCAATCTGTTTTCCATTGGGGCCAAATTTATCCTGATGCCATTTTCTTCCTCATTTTGGTTAGTTTAAATGAAATCCTTTCTTGAACTACAAAGATGATGGACAGTTATGAGTTCAATGTGTAGTATTATTGCACAGAGTCCGAAGACACCCAGAAAGCCTGCTAGTCATTCAGAGCTTTGCTTACAGCAGTTTCTGTGTTATGACCATCTTTTATAGAATGGTTTGTAGCATTTATCAAACTTCTCTCAGTTAAAAGTTAGTAATGCTAGAGAATCCTCAGCTGGTAAGTCAAAGAAAATCATTCCTTAGAGGAGATTACATCAGCATTATTCATTATTGCATTAGGGAGTGTATTTTTGTCAATTCTCTGGCAGAGATCAAACTCCTGAGGGAATTAAATGGAGAAAGAAGCATTGGGTATGAATTGGATGAGGTTCTGCATTGCCTGAGGCCTAAGTAAGTTATTAGCAAGAGTCTAATATACCTTCTTTATTGAGATTTGGAGCTATCTGTTCCTCAAGTGACAAAAATTCAGAACCTTGATTTTGGAACTCTACCCCATCTCTATTTTAGTTTATGAGATTCTTATTAATAGATAACATAGATAACCCACAGATTACAAGTATTATATGGTGATAATATAGCAGAAGCGACAGAGAAGAATAATGTACCAGTTACTTTCTTCCTGAAGCACAACATTTGCCCACTGAACATGCTAGCCTACATTTTGGCTGAGGGAAAAGGAGGGTTTCAGTAAATAGGGTTTCAGTGAGCTATAAAGAAATACATACTATAATGTCAAGGCAACTTAGTGAACTGTTTGATAGTTAACACTGCAGCATGATTTAAGCAGCTTAATCAATATGAATATGGGGGTGGGGGAATTTTTTCTTCACTTAATTGACTATAATTTGCTGATAGGATGCATTCTCGAATTTTTGAGTCCCTTCCCATTTTTCTGTGTTTCTCATTTCTCTGCCCAATTATAATTGTCAGGGACTTTTTTTTTTTTTCAGTTAGGATGGAACAAACTTGTTGGTGTTCTATTTGATTAGGAAATGATATTTAAGGTTAATTAAACAGTACCTGATTTTTCCCCAAATGCCAAATATAGAAGACTAATAAAATTTGAAAAACAGTGTATTCCCTAATATTGAAAATTTACAACATGAAATTCTATCTTTGATTCAGAAGGTACTTTAGATCTCCTAGTGTGGAAAACTCATTAGAAATTGTCAGTCTCTTGTAACATTAGGCAAGTGCCGCTTTATAGAGATTTTTCTGTGGTGAGAGGAGAAGATAATCAAATCTTTACAGAAACAAAATCCTACGGAAAATAATTCTGGCGCTCTGCTGATTTAAGTGTCTAAATAAAATGGATTAGGTACATAGAAAGAATGAACATGTAAGTAGTAGAGATAGTAGTTTCTAAATATCGAATTCAGAAACTTTTGATTAATGACTTATATTTCATGTCATATTACTTAAAGATTTCTTTATTTCCTATCCTTGAAAATGAAATGAGGTGCATATGAGACTTCCAACTGAATAAAAACAGCCCATTGGGGGCTTGTATTTTCCTTCTGTAACAAAGCTGTCTACTGACACAGAGCAGCTTAGAATGACTGAAAAGAGACATAAATTTTTGTCCCAGTACTTCCACTTAGTAGCTATCAGTAAATCAGTTGGGATACACAACATAGTCTAGCTATGATATAATTAAAAAAAAAAAACTTGCAAGATTTCAGTGTCATAACACTGCAAAGGTGTCCATCTCACTCACATGATATCTTCCAAGGTGATTTGGCATGGGGGGGGGGTCTCTGCTGGTGGGTCTTTCAGGGGACCTGGGCTGATGGAGGCTTCCTTTAAATGCCGTCAAGACCAGGAAGGGAAAGGTGGAAAATCATAAAGACTGTTTACATTTCTACCCAGAAGTAACATAATTTCTGCCAGAGCTAATCATGTGGTTAAAAGGAATGAAAGTAGGATCCTATATCATGTGCCTAGCAAGACATTACTAATGACTACCACACTGTGTGAATTTCTGTAACTCTTGTAGTATATCTGAGCTTCATTTTTCTAATCTGTTAAAGAAATTTAGAGGATTTCCTTGACTTGACCCCTTTTTCCATGGCCCCTCTCTGACACTGTGTATCCTGTATGCCAGAGTAAAGTCATTTTTTTCCATTCATTCAATAAATATTTTTTGAGCTTCTATGTGTCAGACACAGGCTGAGCTTTGGAAACACTGCAGAAAGCAAAACCAGGCAAAATGCCCAATCGTGTGGATCTTATATTCTAACAGCATTAACAATAAAAAAAAATAGACAAATAACTATATAATATTTGAGGTGGTAAAAAATTCTAAGAAGAATAAAGCAGAGTGGATTTTTCGAGGAAAGCTTCTCTAAGAATAATTGTTTGGACACCTGAAAGAAAGGGGAGAGTGAAATATGTGATTATCAATAGAAGAAGACTTCTGAAAAATGGAAGAGCAAATTCAGAACCCTAAGGCAGGATGCTTCTAGGCATATTTGAAGAACAGAGGGAATCCAGGGTACCTGGAGTGCAGTGAGTATGAAGGACTGTGGTAGGATGTAGAGACATGATCAGAGACAGCAAGGTGTCAGATCATGAAGGGCCCTGTAGGCACAGTAAGGAATTTGAGCTTTATTCTGAATGAGGTGGAAGGATTACAGGACTTTGAGCAAAAAGGTGCCATGATATGATTTGAATTTTCTCTGGCTTCTCTGTAGGGAGTAATCTATAGAGCAGCGATAATGGAAGCAAGGAGCACAGTTGGGCAGCTATTGCAGTAATTCATGCATAAAAGATAATGTTGGCTTGGACCAGAACAGTGGTGGCAAAAGTTGGGAAAGAGTTGGATTCTGGCTGCATTTTGAACATGCAGCCATCAGATTTGCTAATAGATCGGATGGGAGATAAGAGCTTACCATTGTAATTATGACTGTATAGATGCCACTCATCTATGCCATACAATGAACCAATAATCTGTCAAGTACTAGTGCTGTTTCAGAATTGGGGTTACAGCAGTTAAATCTTCATGGGGTTTAATTCTAATCAAGGGAGGCAAATAGTAAATAATTTGAAAAAAATGATTAATAAGAAAATAGACATTAACTAATGCTAGAAAGAAAATTTAAACATGGGGGTATGAGTGACGTAAGTGGCAGGTAATGAGGACAAGGTAATGAGGCAAGCCCTGGGGAGCTGAGGCCGAAGCAAGGAGGAGTCAGACCTGATGAGACTGGTGGGTTGGAGGGGTCGTATTCAAGCAGACACAGGATAGTGCAAGGATCCGTAGGCTTAGTCAGTAGTGACCTTATGGCCACTGTACTTTAAGCATAGCAGGAAGGGGGAAGGTCCTTCAGCATTGATAGGGAAGTAGGCATGGGCCAGCTCACACTGGGCTTTATAGGCTGGGATGAGAATTTTAGATGATCATGATTCTGTAGCAATAAGAAGTCATAGTAAGGTTTCAAACAGAGAAGGAACATGAACTGATTTACTTTTTTTAGAAAAATGATCCTTGCTGCTGGAGAATGGACTTTAAAGGGACTTTGTCAGTGAAACCATTTTGGAAGCTATTGTTTACTGGCTAATTCCACATTCTTTCCTTATCTTTATGCAGCCAGTTGCTGTTAGCTTAGTTTTTAAAGTGGAATATTTGCCCCTTTATGCCCCTGTCACTCAACATTCTTAGTGAATGCAGTGATCCACAGAATTCCTAAATAGCTATGGGTTTCCCTTTTAAGCTCTGTATCTTAAAAAAAAAAAAAGAAAAAGAAAAGGAAAAAGAGTGTTCCATTTAAATGAAAGTTTTTCTGAGTATTAAATAATTTAAATGAAGGATAATAAATGTGCTGAATCCTTTCCTCTGCCTCATTCCTGTTGCTAGTGTTGATTAAAAGTGATGACCTCAGAGACTTCACATTTCCAGACCTGTGAGTTTTACAGATGCTGGCTCTGTGATTTTTCCTTTGGCTCCTGGTAATGACGTCTGTGCCTGACTTACATCAGCCCTCCGACAAGCTCCCATCACAAGCTTTTCTAAATAATTTTAAAAGCTCCTTTCCTATTGCACTGCTGCCTCTCTTTTTGGGTAAATTATATGGACTTTGTGACTGTCCTGTTCTTCCAAGGCCTTTTTCTTTTGGCACCTGGTTCAAACTTACCTCTTTTTTCCGAAAACTATTATATGAGTGAGGAACAGAGTACAAATTGTTACACTCATTTTGTAGAGCAATTTGAGCATTCCATGGAGTTGAATATGTGCATACCTACAGTCCAGCAATGATCATTCTAGATATATATATATGCCCTAGAGAAACATGTGCATATATGCAAGAACACCTGTGCATAGATATTCACCAAAGCACTATTGGTAATAGCAAAGAGACAGAAGCAACCTAACTGTCCATTAGAAGGGTAATGAATAGATAATCTGTTCATGAATATCATGGAATACTGCATAATAAAATAATTAGAGCAGCATGTATCACTGACAATACCTGCAAAAATGTAATATTGAGTGAAAATAGAGAATTTGAAAGTAACATAGAAATGTAGTGCTGATAATATACATTTTAGCAATACAAAAACTATATAAATACATAGGTATATACAAAACTATGTAAAAATACAAAACTGTGTGTGCATGCGTACACACAGTAACACATGGTTAATAAAAGTATAAAAACAGGCATGATAGTGATATGTACAAATTTCAGAAAACTTTTGGGAATAAAAGCAGGTAACAGAGGTAGAGAAGGCCTTAGATGAACTGTCATTTTTAAATGCTATGTTGAAAAAGAAATATATCTTAAGCAATCTGTAAAATATGATCATCTGTTAAATACGGCTTTTGAGTACATGGGTATAATAGTAATTTATGAACGTTTCTGTGATAGAAGTATTTAATAATTGAAGATATTAAATAATAAAAATACCTTAAGTCTTTTTACAGTTATTTTTTTCCCACAGGTCATATCTTGATCATTCCTGTGGTTTTTTTTCTGTGCTTCATACCACCTAGGCACATAATAGAATCTTTTTCTCCAGTGAGTGACTAAATCATTTTTAGATGTGATGCTTCACTTTTAATGTTAAAGTTGAATCCTCAATAAAATCACAGTTTTATTGTAAGATCTAACCAAGGGATTAAAATAACTTGACTATAGTGAAATTTGAGGTGTTGTTTCAGCCACTTTAATGACCACATGAGATAATGATGCAGTTTTGAAGTCAGTATCAGATGAATATTTGTATTCTGAGTGAGCTGGAGGAATTCAAGGCAGAGAAAAAATTAAACAGTTTAACCTAGCCTACTCACATAAACTATTTGATATAATTAGACTCTTAAAAATACCAATTAGTTTGAAAACAATGGATAGAAAAAGAAGTTGTGCCATGAACTGTCCAATTTCCCTATTGTTCCTCCTTTGAGAGATTTCACAGGCAGATAATCTCTCTAGAGATGGGAATGCCTGGTGATGCATCTGCTCTATACCTTTCAACATCTCCTCCATAAAATAATCAACAATGGAACTTTAAGAAACCTTCTAATGCTTCAGCCATGTTACTGAAGCCATTGTGTGGAAACAATGTTTTTTCTAGTAGGTTTTCTTAGAAAATAAATTTGTATGCTTCATGTACTGACAGACACAATACTGAATTCCAAACAGTGAAACAGCTACTTGCATTTATAAAATATAGGTAGTTCTCAAAAGTAGTATGTTCACTAGGATAGCTCTCCAACTTATCTCTAAATAATTTAAATGAAGGATTACAAATGAGTTTTAGTTTGTACTCTTCGATCTTTGGGACTTGAAAAATTGTTAAAGATATGTCAGATATATATATATATTTCTCTACTATATGCATATATAAAAATAATCATGTATTTTCCCTTTTAAAAATCTGTTTTTCAGTTTTCAAATACATTTTCCCCTTTGCTATCAGTGAAAGGTATTTTTAGATTTGTATAGCCTTACATATGACATTATTCTATTTTATTAAACAAATGCCATCACTGATTTTCTACTCACAACACTTTATTTTCTTTACCTTAATTTTGAATATGTTCACCCAAATAAAAAATCTGTTTCTCTTTGTGCTTTTGAGGTTAGAAACAATGTCTTACTGATTTCTCGATCCCTCAACCTAGTACAGTGCCTGGCACATGACAGGTACTTAAGTGTCTGTTGACTGGTTAAAGAAGCATCTGTATTACAAATAAATATTGAATATCAAGTTTTGCATAGTATGCCCCCCTTATTGTCTCCCAGCCCCATCCTACTTTGTTTTTCTCCATTGGTGCTAGTATGTTTATACTCTGCCTTTACCTGTTTGTCTTTTGTCTCTCTCCTTCCATAAAATGTACATTCCAAGAAGACTGGGATTTCATTGTCTCTACTGCTTTACCTGCCTAGAACATTGTTACGTAATATGCATATTATAGTTTTTGAATCAATGAATAAATATTGGTTTCCAGTAGGTGCAAAGCAGATTGTCAAATGCAAGGAATAGGAAACCTTTCATTTTCTTCCCCCCAAATTTTAGTATGGAATTGAGTATTTTGAGTATTTCCTATACAAATATTTTGGATTCACTGCCTCTGTTCCTATCAAGGGTGACATTTCCAAATGTAGAGGTGATTAGTTTGATTGCTTGGACCTTGAAGAAATCGACTACTTTTTGCATAGTGGTCTGTGGTCTAGGGAAGTCTTATTACTCAAACACTCTTGTGCTTATAATCTTCTCTTACTAAAGAAAAAAAACCCAAAATGTTAAAGGTTAGTTCTTATTTGCATAATGAGTTAATTTTATTTCTTGGGTTGCCATCCTGCAAGCACATTTTCTAAGTCTTTAGAAGCCTCTGACTATTTTTAAATTGCTCTTGCTGTACATGATAAAGACTAAGTCTCTGGCCTTTTGAGATGATTCGAGTAATCAGTCCTAACATTCCTCTGTGGTGGAACTGCTTTTCATGTGTGCGTGTTTGCTATCCTCACCTTCTTCACAGCTATTTTCCCTGAGTCATGTTTTAGCACTTGTGGAAACTCGTAACAAATTGTCATCTAGTAAAACCTTATGTTTTGTGCATTTTGCCATTATGGGTGTGGATTGAAGTGCTGTAAGTGTATAAATCTGTGATGTAACAGCAAATCTTAGGTGGAGAGGAAAACATGAAAATGTTTTATTGTATTTTCTTTTGCTTTTTTATTAGTTTGCTTTTCTGAGAAACATAATGATATCTCAGAAGACTAATACCAGAATGTTTAAAAATTATAAATATGCAGCCAAGTGGGAGAACAGCCAGTATGAACATTTTAGTGTGTTTTATTTGAGAATATGGCGTTATTTCCCATAACCGAAAAGTAATTGACACAGTCAAGTTACTAACTTGAGGAAAACACATTTTCAAGTATATGACGCAAGAAGTTACTTGACGTGAAATGGGTGCTTAAATTTGTGTCGATGGTGTAAGGATAACTAAAGTGATAATTGTTTTGTTTTTTCTCTAATAGTTGTTTTCATCTAAATCTTATAATAATTATATGCCTTATATGTATTATCTTATTTATTCCATATCATAATCTTTTCAGATAGATATTGTTATTATCTCCCATTTAAGATATTGCAAGCAAAACTTAGCAGTGTGTAGACAGGTAATGATGGAAGGTAGCAGAGCTTATATGCTTAATGTCTGTTAGGTTCAACACTTATTAAATAATCATATGCATTTCAACTCATGCAGAAGAGAAGGTTTCGAAACACAAGTCCTCGCAGCACTTGGGACAAAGAGTGGGACCTGTTAAAAATTCCTCTACTCTTTCAAGAACACTGATAGCCATGGGACAGAGGTTAAAAAAAAAAAAAAGATAAAGGAGATCAGTAGTGAGACTGACAGCACCACCCTAGTTTGAGTTCCAGAAGTGTAGAGAAGAGCCAGGTGGCCTCTGTACCTTGGTTGTTGGCTTTGCAAGAAACTGTGTTGCTACTCTTACAGGCAAGGATGGACCTGACCCTGCCCATCTCTAGTAGTGAGAAGCTCCCACAACCACAGTAGAGAGAACCAGATTACATTCTATTATTCTGTGTCTGGTAGGCTATCACAGTCCTTGTTCATAACAGATTTTCAATATCTGTTGATTTGAATGTAATGAAATGAATGCAAACATAACTATGAATGTCACTAGCAGTATGTGGTCCTGGAAAAGTCCATGTATTTCTCTGAGTCTGTATTTCCTCAGCTCCAGAATGGGTAATAGTTCCTGCTTGGGACAACTGTTGCATGAATCTACTTTGTGAACTCTAAAGAGAAATGTGACTTGGATACTTTCATGCCCTTTTTGTTTCTTCTTTCTTGGGCTACCTAGTGCCCACCTACCTTGGACTTTGTTGTTAATACCCAGTTAATGGGTAGAATACAGCATGAGAAGGATCCTGGAAAAGTTAAATTGATTTATATTTTTAAGAGACAGGAAGGTACTCATGAAAAAAGGAATCTAGAGGCAGAAGGGAAGGGCGAGTAGGGGTGAAGGCAGGAAAAGAACAACGAACTCTTTTTTTAATTTTTTTTAAAGATTTTATTTATTTATTTGAGAGAGAGAGAATGAGAGAGAGCACATGAGAGGGGTTAGGGTCAGAGGGAGAAGCAGACTCCCTGCTCCGTGGGGAGCCTGCTTCTCCCTCTGCCTCTGCCTCTCTCTCTCTATCTCTCATGAATAAATAAATAAAATCTTTAAAAAAAATTAAATAAATAAATAAATAAATAAATAAATATGCCCAGATGATAACATTTTAATGGCTAAAAATACTGTAATGTTTTTCATTGGAATTTACTGTTCAATGTAATGTAACCAAAATTTTGTTATTACTTTTTTTTTTAGAATTGGAGCACACATGGTTGCTTTTGCAAAAGTTTTGAAGTAGAGATATGACATATACTAATATTAGTTTCACAAAATAAAGAGCATTATTATTGGTAAGGGAATTCAGTGAGGAAGATAGTGCATTCAAGCCAGATAAAGTGATATATTTTAGATCATTTGAATTAGAGATTTCATGTGATAAGCTACATTTCTTTATTCTTTAATCAACTTGTAGTTTATGATGTCTTTATTAAAGATGAAAATAGAGTAGCATGCCAACATATAAGCATTTAATTTAGTCATACTCACCTATGCAAACTTAAAAGGAAAAGATGAGAGAAATACCAATTTAAGTACCATGAGCAATTTCTCACACTATTTCTCCCAAAGAGTGCTAATCTGAGTGACCTTGAGATGTAAGTGAATCAGCTGGTCACTCAGTAAATCTCATTTCATTTCATGCCTGACTAAAGGAAAAATCTTAGGGTGCTGCACATGAGCATTGTGTTTAAAGATAAAATATTGTAAAAGTGTATTTTGCATATTGTAACTGAAGGCTACAGATCAGTAGTGCAATGGTGTCATCAATGACATAAGTTTTTTCTTTTCCTCCATCAATTTGCTTTGTCATTCTGAGAGTGTCAACTTAGTTTCCCTTAAGATAGCTGCCATAGGGGCGCCTGGGTGGCTCAGTTGGTTAAGCGACTGCCTTCAGCTCAGGTCATGATCCCAGAGTCCTGGGATCGAGTCCCACATCGGGCTCCCAGCTCAGCGGGGAACCTGCTTCTCCCTCTGACCCTCTCCCCTCTCATTCTATTTCTCTCTCTCTCTCTCAAATAAATAAATAAAATCTTTAAAAAAAAAAAAGATAGCTGCCATAGAATCAGACATATAAAAACAGAGAACAAACTGATGGTTTCCAGAGGGGAGAGGTGAGGAGGATGGGCAATATTGGTGAAGGGGAATGGGAGGGACAGTTGCCAGTTAGTGAATGTGTAAGTCATGGGAACAAAAGGCACAGCATTGGGAGTATAGCCAATGATATTATAATAACATTGGTGAGCACAGCATAACATAGAGAGATGTTGAATCACTATGTTGTATACCTGAAACTAATATAACATTGTGTGTCACCTATACTCAAAAAATAATAATAATAATGAAAAGAAAGAAAGACGACTGCCAAAGTTTTAAGCTCACGTGGAGATTCCAGGTCCAGTGGAAAAAGTTGTATTTCTTATATATTTTATTAGTGATGATGTCTCTCCCCAGCCTATTTCTTCTCACTTCTTTTTGGCCATAATTACATCACATACCCAAACCAGTCCCTGGCAAGGAAAATGATTTGGTTAGATCAGCCATAATTCAACCATTGGCTTGGGAATGGGCCCATAATCTCTGATGCATAGGGCCAACCACAGGCAAATATTGGATTCTGTTAGAAAAGAGGAAACAGAGTGAATAATGATCAGGTAGGCAAATAGGGTGTGCAGTATATTCATTAATAGAGTGAAAAACACTATTTCTATTTCACATTATTTTATATACAAAAGACCATGTGCATTATACTTAATGGGCAATAGAAAGGCTTTTTGTAGGGGTAATTTTAAACTCATACTTTGGTAGTAGGATTCGTGCTAGAATGTAATTCTAGCATATAAGGTGAGACTCAACTATAGCACCAATATTCACCTTAGTTTTCTTAAAGGCAAACAGAGAATCTGGTTTGCTGTTACAAAAGTTTAATCAACAATTTACATGTTTTGGAGGTTTTTGTTTTTGTTTTTGTTTTGTTTTGTTTTTAAAGAAAACCAATATAGGGTAACTCTACATTGAAGAAACCTCTCCAAATCTATCCAGAAACCCAGACATTCAACAAAAAAATACTGAGGACCTCCTATGTGCTTGCCACTGTTCTAACCATTTTGGATAGATCAAAGAATGGGATAGATAAGGTACCTGTTTTTTTTTTTTTCTTTTAAAGATTTAATTTATTTGAGAGAGAGAGAGCACAAGTAGGGAGGGGCAGAGGGAGAAGGAGAAAGAATCTGAAGTAGACTCCGCACTGAAAGCAAAGCACACACGAGGCTCAATCCCACTACCTTGAGATCATGACCTGAGTCAAAACCAAGAGTCAGATGCTGACTGAACCACCCAGGTGCCCTGATATGGTACCTGTTCTTAAAGAGTTTACATTCTATTATGGAAAGAGAAAATAACCAGATATGTTAACAAGTAAGCAAAGGGGAGGTAGGGGGATGAGGTCAGAGGTCTACAGGGGCCAGATCATGTGGAATTGTGCAATCAGACATAGAAAGATTGGTATTTATTTCAAACATAATTGGAAGCCAATGGAAAGCTCCATAGGAGAAGTGACAAGATACATACCGGATGTGGTGTGGGGACAGCACTGTAGGGAAGCAGCTGAAGTACAATTAGGAGACTGTTGCTCAGGTGACAAATGGTGGTAAAAACAAGGTGGTAATGGTGAAATGTACAAAATATGTACAAATCCAAGTTATTTTGAAGAAAAGATGTGAGAAATGGGAAAATGAGAGAAAAAGTATAACTTCTAGACATTTGGCCTAGGCTACAGAATAGATGGAGGAATTATCCGAGATGGGTAGGAAGCAGGATTGTTGGGGAAAGGAGGCAGGCAGAAGCACGAGAGTTCTGTTTTAGCCCTATTAAGTTAGAGATGGGTGCTGGGCATCCTCGTAGAAATGTCAGATAAGCAGTTGGATAAATCAGCCTTAAGTTCTAAGAAGAGACAGGGTCTGGAGATAATAGATTTGGGACTCTTCTGCACGTAAAAAAGCAGAGCAGTGCCCACACAATTATTTTAATTAATTCCACAGAGCATTCTAAAGTATAATTTGGATAACTGAAAATTGATGGGTACTTATATATTGAAACATCTGTCTTGAAAATTTGTTGACAACATGATTTCTGAGAAATTAATTGATTGTTCATGACAAGCAGTGATGGCTCATTTCATCAGTTTCCCTAAAAGACAAAGAAAGTTTTATATGATCAGCTTTAGCTTGCTTTGAAAATGTGTTTTTGTACATCCCTGTTTTGGGTTAGCAATAAAATTATCTGCTTTTGCTTCATAAATCAAACAAGGACACAGTTGTTAAATAGTCTATATCATATTAATTAAGCTCTGAAACAAGGCAAGCATTACAGCCATTTATAACAGAGTATTGTATAACTTGCTAATCAATGAAAAAGGCAACTAATTAACAAGCCACTAGTCAGCATTTTGAGCAGAAGTTGGTGACTTTCAGCTTAATTAAACCTTGCAGGTGTCAGTGATCATATGAAAGAATCTTTAATCTGTTTGTGTCTAAATTCCCCTAGATCATTTTCAGGTCTGCACATGTTTAAAGCCCCTAGCTATTTTAAGATAGGTAGAGGGATTTCAGTGTATTTTTTTTTAAGATTTTACTTATTTGAGAGAGAGTGAGTGAGAGCACCAGCAGGTGGAAGGGCAGAGGGAGAGGAAGAAGCAGACTCCCCGCTGAGCAGGACCCTGGGATCTTGACCGGAGCTGAAGGCAGAGGCTTAACTGACTGACCCTTCCAGGGGCCCCAAAGGATTTCAGTGTCTTAAAAACACTTGGCATTTTTAAAAGCCCTCTTATCTAAATTGTTGAGATTTCTCTTAGATAAAGATAGTGGAATGAAGTTCATGAACCATTTTACCCAAAAAATAATAAACTTAGAGGGCTGACTAAATTCCATCTACAAAATTTTTTAAACCTGCTGAAAGAATAAGTGAATTTTTAAAGCACTTTAATTGAAGCATAATTTATACACCGCAAATTCACTTATTTTTAAGTGTGGAAATTTATTAATTTTTAGTAAATGTATGGAGTTGTACAATCATCACCAAAATATAATCAAAATAACTGAAATTTTAAAGTTTGGCAGATTTATCTATAATGCTGTCAAAATTAGCTTGCAGGGAAGCTGAGATATTTCTAACCTTTAGGAATGGCCTATAAAAGAATAGGTATGCCTTTGCTTCTAGTTCTGAAATGTTTCCATGAGTCAGCTAAAGCCAACATCAAAAACAGGAATCTAGGCAGGATGACTCAAGCATTAGGATTAATTAATTATTTTTTACATAATATTTAAATACTACAAGTTTTTCTGTATTACACTGTTTGGCAAAAATTAGGAACCCTAGTTCTTTAGGGTGCCTTTTTTTCTTTCTACAGATCATTCTCTCATGGTTATTACAAGAAATACAAATATTCTTTTGTAATGATAATGTTCTCATTTCTTAGTTATAATCTCTTTGTTGAGATAACGTCATTTTCAGAGTTGCTTAGGAAATGGGCAAATATTTATATTTGAGATTTGATAAGTGTGCCTATCAAAAATATGTGTCCTATTGAACACATTATATGAAATTATTTTTTATTTTAAAGAGACAGGTAGTGGTTTGCTGAATCAAAGTATCAAGTACTAATAATTATGATACCCTCACTCATCACTTCGTGTTCCAGGAACTTTTCATAGCTATATATATTTTTTCCTTTAATTTTTACAGCAACCTATGGAATAGGCATTTATATTGCTCCCATTCCACAAACTTGGAAAGTAAGGCACAGCGAAATTAAGTAGTTTTCTCAAGGTACTCCAAATAGTAAGGGCAGAGCTGGAATGATGAATGTAGGCAGTCAGATTGGAATTCTTGCTCTTATTTAGTATCTCCTACTAGAAACTTTGATTATTAACATTGCTCATATCATATAGCTTCAATTGTTTGACACCCGTAAGACCTAACGAAGTTTCATGCGGTAGTCCCAATCTGATAAAAAATCAGAATATGTTCTGAAATATTTCTTTTAAAAGTAGGAGATAGAGGCGCCTGGGTGGCTCATTCGGTTAAGCATCTGCCTTCAGCTTAGGTCATGATCCTAGGACCCTGGGATTGAGCCTTGTGTCGGGCTCCCTGCTTGGCTGGGAGTCTGCTTCTCCCTCTCCTTTGGCCCCTCTCTCCGCTCATGCTGTCTCTTTGTCTCTCAAATAAATAAATAAAATCTTTAAAAAAGTAAAAAAAAAAAGTATGAGATTTTCACACACATTGACAATGTAGTGTTGTGTGAAAAATAATGTATTTGGAATCTGAAGACTTGGGTTAGAAATGATAACTCTTCTGACATAATTGTAGTACCTTGGCAAATTATTTAGGCTTACTGAACCTGTTACCTATAAAATAGGGAAGGCCTTTCTTGGCTGACCTGGCATCTTTTTTATGTCTTCACGATAACAAGATGGTAGCCCTTATCACAGTGCCTGGAAGTTTCTGTCATCTGAATCTCCCACATACACTGTAAGCTCCTTAATGACAGAGACCACATCTTTTTGTTTTGTATCTTCAGTATCATTTAAGATACTTGCTGTCAACTCAAAAGTACACATTAAATATGTACAAAAGTAAAGAGTTGTCATCAAGATCAAATATGATGAGTAACCTTCCATTGGGCTCTTGGTATCAGTCATAGGGGATTAAAAACACCAAAGCAATGTATATTGATTCATATGCACAGATGCAACATAGAAACAACATTGGGAGTCAATATTTTCAAATAAATAGCTTGAGGAATTGATAGGGAACATTTCACCATTCACTTATGGGGAAAACATTTGCATCATCCATGTATACCTTTATTTTCTGTTTCTATTCTCTCTTAAAATCTTTCAAAATTATGGGTCACAGTTGTAAAAAGATTGACATCCGTTGGACTGTTTGGTTAAGTAATGAAAGAAGGGGTGAGACCTGTTGAATCTATTTTTAGGGTATCACACAGCACATTTCAGTTTTCTTTTCTTTTTTTTTTTTTCACATCCTTATAAAGAAGTCTTTTTATTTTCCTGGCGAAGAATATGAGACAGCCCACACTTTTTCCTTGAAATGTTTTTTCGTATTGATCAGACATAGACAGTTTACCAGGGATGCAACTGCTTACATCTTCTCTGTCCACAAGACATTCATTTTCTCAGTGGTACTCAGAGCTTATGACTTTAACCCTTTAAATTTTGGAATCTGTTTTTCCTGTGATAGAGACTATGCTCCTGTTTCTATACCTGGTGCTTTTTTTTCCCCCTCACATAAGTATTCTTCCAAATGTGTACTCAAATAGTAATATGTTGTCTGTCCCAGTCCCTGAAGAGCTTTGAAAATTGGAGGTAAGTCAGTCACTCATTTGGTTGTATTAACATTGAATAATTCAAAGCAGGGCAACACTATACTATAAATCAAATTTTACTTTTTACTTAATACAACTTTAGCTGAACTCCTCTGTGATGCAGAAAGTAGTTTTGAATTTAAGATAGCTATTGATTTATTGAGGATCCCTAGAAATCTGAGCTACAGAACAGGTGGGCTAAAATAATAAGCTTATCCTTTTATGCTACTGATAAAAAATTTACCTATATAAAATAATATTGCTATAGATTAAATATAATCATTTATAATTGCTTGGATCTAAATGAAAAAATCTGTTTAAACAAGAACGCCCTTGTGCATAGGGTAACTAGGATTTAGGAAACCTGAGACCCTCACTGACAGAGAAATACACACATCACTAGCTTCCATAATAGCCCCACATCATTATCCCTTCTTTGAAAGAAGGCACGTCAACTCCAAAACACCTCTCTTAAAAATTAAGATTGGTTAGACATGTTTTTATCTTTTTTGGGCCCCTTTCCTGGATGTTTAACAAAAAGAGACTATGTTTTAAGAAAACAAATCTAAACATGAAGTAAGAATGACTTGAAATCTAGGAAGTGTAAATTTCAACTTGGGTCCATACTGGACCTTACTGAATCATAATTTTAACATTTATAAAATGAAATAATAAAGATGATATCTGATGTATAAGGTTGTTTAGAGGATTAAATGAGAAAACTGCAAAATTTTGGCATGTTTTTGGACACATAGAATGTTCTTAGTAAATGTCAGCAATCCCCTATTCTCCTCCACTCTTCCTCCTCCTCATAGCCAACATATATTAAAGTATAACATGAGGAATGGGAACTGGACTGAGTCTGCCTCAGTACATTCTGGAAGAGAACATTCTATTCTGCCTATCCTCCTCACCAGAATTTTTATTGCAGTTGTCAGATGTGTTTCACCCTATTCCAGTAACTGTAAAAACACCTGGGGAGTTCTTAACTTACATTTTATTAAAAACACGCAAATTTTAAGTGGAGAATGACTTAATGAACCTCATGGAGTGAGAACCAAATACAGTTTATATCCACTTAACTTGCACAGTTATAAGCAACATTTTTCACTAAGTTGTGACAAACTCTCCTTTCATAAAAGAACTTGTGAAAACCTGAAGCAGATGTGGCCAAGGGAATGATTCCTGTTCAGACATGACTTCTCAGAAGGTCAGTGTCTTCTCGGGCACCCTTTGTGTGTGCTGCATTGAGATTTGATCCAGACCATCATGTGCTGCCTTGTTCCTTCTAGATATCCATAATCTTGTTGTACTTTGCAAAATCACAACCTTGCTGTGTGTTTAAATGCATAAAGTCCCCATTCAGGGATACTTTGTGAGAGAGCGTAATGAGACACTTTGGGTTTCATCTGTGCCCTAATTATTAGAAAATATCCCTTCCCTAAGTCCGCTCTTGCTCTGCGTATTTATCTTTTGCTTTGCTGTTTCAAGGTTCTACTTTTTACTCTGTTCTGTATTCACTGTGGCTGACAGGATTTTATGCTTATTACCTTTTGGTAGAAAAGAGTAATTTCCAGATGGGAGTCATTGGACAGAAGATAAGGACGTCATGCAGCCAGCGTGGCACAATGAGACACTTAGCTGTAATAAACATAATGTTCCTATTATAACAATACCACTGCAGTTACGGGACTGACAGTGAATAAAGTTGCTGATCAATAAAGATCTGTTGATACTGGTTTCACATAACTAAGAGTCTTTATGCAGATGTTCAATGACCTGTCTTGTGTGTCACAGAAAGGTGATAATCTCAAAAATGTATCTTTCTTTTGAAAGACATTCAGTTAGTATGACTTACTATGTTAGGAAAGTCCTTTATTCTAATTCTTTTTTTTTTAAGATTTTATTTATTTATTTTAGAGAGAGAGAGTGCCCGAGTGAGGGGAGGGGCAGAGGGGAAGGGAGAGAGAGAATCTCAAGCAGACTCTAAGCTGAGCCTGGAGCCCGATGGGGGGACTTGATGCAGGGCTCAATCCCACAAACCTGAGATCACAACCTGAGCCAGAACCAAGAGTCAGACACTTAACCAACTGAGCCACCCAGGTGCCCCTATTAGTTCTAATTCTGAGAGTATAGACATAGTATAGATATAGGACAAATACATTTGGAAGTAAAGGAGATAAGCCTAGAACATGTAAGCAATTATGGACAAATAATATAATTATTACTGTTTACTGAACATTTTCATGTATGCCAGACCCTATGTGAAATCCCTTTTATACATTATCTTAAGATAGTCCATTCCAAAGCAAACATAAAGGAGGAAATGTTGATATATCCATTTACGGATGAACTAACAGAAGCTCAGTATCTCACCCAAGATCACATAGGTGCAATAGAAAAGCTAGAATTTTGAACCCAGTGCATTCTGACTCCAAAACCAGAGCTCTTAAGGACTGGATTTCCTGGTGTGAAAAGTAGGTCAGCTGAGGATAAGGGAGATGTGTATTTGTTTATTTTTATTTTTATTTTTATTTGAGTATAGTTGATGCATAATGTTAAATTAATATCAACAACATAGTAATTCAACTTCTCTATATTATGCTATGCTCACCACAAGTGTAGCTACCATCTGCAAAATAGAACGCTATTACAGTTGTCGTTGACTATGTTCTCTATGCTGTACCTTTTATTCCGATGACTTATTCATTCCCTAACTGGAAGCCTGTACCTCCCACTTCCCTTCACCTATTTTGCCCAACCCCCAAACCCCTCACCTCTAGGTCTGATTCTGCTTTTTGTTTGTTAATTAATTTGTTTTTTTAGATTCCATATATGAGTGAAATCATATGAAATTTGTCTTCCTCAGTCTAATTTATTTCACTTAGCATAATACCCACTGCTCCATCCATGTTGTTGTACCTGCTTTTTCTTTAATTCCCCGGTGTGATTTCTACATTTCTACATAGTAATTGTTCTGTAGCGATCAAAGAGTTCCCTGCAAAGGAATGAGTGAAATTAAAGATCCATGCTGTGTTTTGGAGGGCAAATTTTCGTTCACCTTGAAAAATGGTGCAAAGCATTGTAGAAAGCTACTTCTCTGCTTGCCCAAATATGACAATATACCTTCATCTTCACCTTAGTCAAGGATGTTATTCTGGTGGGCTTGTAAATACTGAATATTAGCTTCGTGAAGGATCATTTTTTGTGATTAATTCTTTTATTTTCATTTTTATTCTTGTGTTTTCTTTTCTGATTTTCTACCCCCTGGTTTTGCCCATTTATGGTCCATATATTTTTGTCATTTTAACTCTTCGTCCTGAAGCTCTGCAATCATTTCTGAGTTTTATGGATCACTGCACAGATATTCCGGTGGTGTGCTATTAATCTTTCTCCGACCATACAGCCGTTTTACCAAGGCTTTGGGATGATATTTAGCTGTTACTGTGGAGCTTCCTACTGGAATCTAGACAGAAGGGGGGCGGGAGAGGTCAGGGGATAGGTAAACATAAATCAGGTTTGTGCAAACAAGCATGATGAATGCTAGTTCCCAAAGTGCTCTGCCTTTTGTCAAACTTATATATTAGGAGAGAGGGCTGTGTGGTGTGAATGATGAATCATAAAACTGCTCCCTGGCGAAAAAGCAAGCCTAGAAACTACTGCAGTAACACGGTAGCTTCGATACATCATAGGGCTTGGGAATACAGAATGAAAAACAATGGTATCTGTATCAGCCTGAATGAAACAGCACAGAGAGGAGAGCAGTGTCCCTGCCTGGGAAAACCAGATCAGTCAAAGGGAGGTGAGCGTGGATCAGCAAACTAACATAAATAGTACATCCAGGGTTCTTACTCAGGACCCACAAGTTTTTAAAAAGTAAGATAAACACTCAATTCTTTGTTCATTAACCTTTAACTGAAATTTAGCAATTCATTTAATTATGAAGGTAGATGATAATAATGGAATTATGATCTCTTACTGTGGTTTTACAACTAGTAGAAATAGTGACTTATTTATATTGTATTGACAGTAATTACAAATATCTCAAAACATTGTTTATGTGTTTACTGCTTTGAAATTTCAATAGTTATTATACTCGCTACTAGAAATACATATTATTTTATGATTAAAGTTTAAAGTATGTTTTTAAGAGATTTTATTCATTTACTTTATTTTAGAGAGAGAGAGAGTGCTTGTACGTGTGGGGGGAGGGACAGAGGGAGAGGGAGAGAATCTCAAGCAGATTCTGTGCTGAGCACGGAGCCTAACACACAGGGCTCTCTCTCATGACTCTGAGATCATTACCTGAGCCAAAACCAAGAGTCGGACATTTAACTGACTAGCCACCCAGGTGTCCCTAAAATGTTTTTATAATCCTGTTTCAGTATTTGTAATCCTGTGCATGCTATTTTATGCCTAAAATGTATTATTCTGAGAAAGCAATTATAGCTTTCACCAGGGTATCAAAAGGGTCATGGCACAAAAAAGTTATGAACTCTTGCAGTAGATGTTGTTGCTAATGTTAGATGAGGTCTGGATTCTTAAGGATTTAACTTCTTAAAAATAATTTGAGGAAACAAAAGTTGTACTTTGATATATTCACTATGTACATGTTGCCACAAGTCAGCATCTACCATGAATAAAAATTAATTTGTGGAGTAATGCCTTACCTTTAACTTGTCAAACTTTGCAACCTGGATGCCAACCCAGGAACATAGCATGACTGTCAGACTAACCATGCTCATTCGTCCCCCTACTAACCTTTACCTTTATTGTACAGAAACAGTTTGCATTGTAATTAAGAGTCCTGGCTCTAGAATTGGAATTTTTGGACCAATTTGAGCTATGTGACTTCATTAGATATGTGATGCTGGGTATATCATTTTACCTTTCTGAGCCTCAGTGTTCTCATCTATAACAATGGGAATAATAACAGTACCTACCTTATAGAGTTCCAGAGAGGGCTAAATTAAAGAATGCACTTAGAGCATTAAAAACAGTTATAAATACAGTATACTTAATACATAATCACCAGTATTATTTTCAGTACTGTAATTCTGTGTTTAATAAGAATTATGGCCCACCACCATCTTCAGTCTCCAAAGATGTAGCAGAGCCTTAAAAACCCATGCACCTCAACTGGATAGATGGATGCCATAAGAACAAAACTTCTAGGATTCAGAGTACCAGGGTATATGGTCCCAGGGTATAGTACCATGTCATTCATATATATATATATATATATATATATATATATATATATATATATATAATGAGACTACATTCTATTTTAAAATTAGTTTCAGTAAATTTGGGGTCAACATAGAGGAATACGTATAAGCTATATATAAGGTATAGAGAATAACAATATAACATATACTAATGACATCATTACCATTAACTTTGAAATTCTCAGAATGCTCTGTGACCAGAAGCTGTCCTCCCCTCAGATGTAACCACTATCCTGAATTTTGTTCATTATTTCATTGCTTGCTTTTGTAGTTTTATCCCATATATCTCCTAATAAATATAAACCTTATATGAATGAAGTCCTACTGAAACTTAGGACTTGCTTTTTTCACCTAATTTAGGTTCCTGAGATTCATCCATGCCATTACAACTGGCTATCATTCATTTTATTTTATTTTCCCCTTTCTACCATTTTTCACTGAATGTATATACCACAATTTATTATTCGTTTACTACTGATTGCCTCTTTTTGCTATTATCAATAATACTGCTATGACTATTGTTATACATGTTCCCTGACTCTAAGAAAAAGAATCATTGAGTTGTGAGTATCCTCAGCTTTACCAGATAATTCAAAATTATTTTTCAAAGGACTATTCTAACTTACATTCCTACCAGCAGTGTCTAATTGTATCAGTTCCTTCACAATCATGCCAACACTTGATATTGTCAGACTTTTGCATGTTGACAGTCTATCAAATTTGAAATGCTATCTCAATGTGATTTTATTTTGCAATTTTTATTTTCAAGTCTCTATTGACCATCCAGTTCTCTTCTGTGAATTACTTGTTCAGATGATTTTTTTTTTAAAGATTTTACTTATTTATTTGACAGAGAGAGGCACAGCGAGAGAGGGAACACAGGGGGAATGGGAGAGGGAGAAGCAGGCTTCCCGCCAAGCAGGGAGCCCGATGCGGGGCTCGATCCCAGGACCCTGAGATCATGACCTGAGCCGAACGCAGATGCTTAATGACTGAACCACCCAGGCGCCCCTACTTGTTCAGATCATTTGACAGTTTTCATCAGGATTGTTTGTACTCTTCTTAGTTTGAAGAAATTCAATATATTCTGGGCACTATCCTTCATATATATTTTTTTCCTTTTTTTTTTTCTCCCAGTTGGTTGCTTGCCTTTTTACTTATTTGGAATCTTTTGAGTAGTAGACATACTTAATTTTAATATGTTGGAGACTCTTAAGCTTTTCCCTTATGATTATGCTTTCTGTCTTATATAAAAAACTGTAGTCTACTCTCCCTAACAATAAAATGGATCAAATAAAATCCATTGCATCACTTAAAAGGGCAAATAATGACCCAAAAAAAGAGGGAAGGTTTGTCTTGGCTTGGAAGTAGTTCTTTTTACATTTTCTACACTGGAAAATTGTATGTGATTACTCAGATTATTAAGACAGTCTTTAGTAAACAAAATTTTAATATTCCTTTGGTGTTCACCTCCAATTTAACCTTTTTATTCAAATGTCCTAGATAACAGAGATATAAATATTGTTACAAGAAGTAAGCAAGGTGTCTGACATTCTACTTTTCACATTTACCATGCACTTCTCACATTTACCTCGTTGGTGGGAAGTGATTCAAGGATAATACTCACAACTGTATCTGTGTTTTTTTTTTTTTATCATCTTAGTATTTGATACGTTCCTAATCTATCTATACTTGGTCCCCACTCCTCCCTCTGCTTATCTACTTATATAGTGGGGTTTGTGCCTCACCTTCCCACTAGTCTGAAAATACTGTTGAGGTGGGATCCAACCATCCTTGTTTGGCTGAGGTTGGGGAGCTTCTGAGTTTGCAGGACTTGCCATACTAAACACAAGCCCCAGGCAGCTAGAACAACTTGGTCCCCCTACTTTAAGGGCAACATTATTTGCATCTTTGCAAATAAAAAACAAAATATTGCATCTTTGTATGTTTTTGCAACTCTTTTCACAGAGCTTGTGCGTAGTCAGTAGTTTAAAAATGTGTTTTGCGTGGAATTGGGAGGTACTCAGTTCTGACTTGGATTCTACTAAGTCTAACAAGTTATGTTTCTTTCTTAGCATATGATTTCATTAAGCTGTCCTTTTTCTTAAGTATGTTTAATCTTTTTTCTTTAATCTGTTGACATTAGGATAGCAATAGGTTTTGTTTGCCAACAGGGTCTTTCATCCATATGAGTGATGTTGTCTGTAGCCATCACGTATTTTTTTTTTTCATTTTTCAGAAATAAATCACAGTTTACTAATTAAGGTGAATTTATTATGAATCATGAGATTAAGAGCTTAATTAACATCTTGCAGACTTTAATTGAAGATATTTAGTTTTTATTATATCATCAAGTATCTCTCCTTAGAATCATAAAAGTTGTAGTTGTCAGGTTTTTGTTATTGTTGAATTATCCTGGAGTGACCCCTTTATATACACATTTATTAGGGATTTGCTTCATAGTATAATTTGAGAGGTGGCAGAAATGGCTCCTGTAGCTAGAAGTATCTCCTCCTTTGACCTAGTGCATACCTTCAACTCCATCAGTTTTCACCCATTCAATTTGCTAATCCTTGTTCTACCCAGCACCCCTGTTAAAATGTGTGTGTGTGTGTGTGTGTGTGTGCACGCGCCTTGAGGAAGCTCAGCAAATTAACATGGTTTGGATCAGTACTCCTTTAGCAAGAATTAGCTTATCATCTCCTTTCTAAAGTAACAGCTTAGATGAAGGGGAATTTGGAAAAGAAGAACGAAATTGTGAGACAGCAGGTAGGAAGCAGTCATCAACACAGAAGCAGAGAGGCCACCACTGCACATTTGGGAGTGGGAGTAGGGCACCTTAAGAGAAACTCCACAGACTAACTTTGTTATTCTGCAATGCTCTGGTCTTAGGACACAAAAAGAAGAAAGTCTTTAAAAGGTTTGATTCATGAGAATATTTCCACTCCAGATAGAATGCAATGGATATCTGATGTGGTTTTGTGCCAATCTAAGTGACTATTGAGAAATTTCCAAATTTCTCTGATTGCCGTCAGTAGGCAACAATGGAGTAGGATTTTTCCCCCCTAGTTGCCTTTATCAGTGTCAGTGAAATGAGAACAAGTCTCTATTCTTCCAAATTGGAAAGAAATCAGATCTGAATCTTGAAAAATCAGTTAACACCCTTCAACCTGTAGTTCCATGTCTGATTTGTAGAGAGTGGTAACTGCCTTATTAAAGGGAAGCTAATCTTGTGGTAATTCAAAATTGGACATACCAAAAAGTTTTATTTAAAAAAAATCACAAAATATTTTTTTCTAAATTGTGATCATTTGGAACTAGACAAAATAAAAAATGTTTTTTTAAAAAACTCAAAATATAATTTTTCAGAGAAAATCTTCCCCAATTGTGTGCCTGTTAGGGTAAGAATCCAACTACTGGTATGGTATACCTTCAGAATAATTTAATTTGATCAATTATCATTGGCAATAATGAAATTGTTTCTTAAGAAAATGTAACTGGGCGCCCCTGGTTGGCTCAGTCGGTGGAGCATGCGACTCTTGATCTTGGAGTTGTGAGTTCGAGCCCCACTTTGGGTGCAAAGATTACTTAAATCAATAAGGTTTTTTATTTTATTTTATTTTTTTTTTTTAAAGATTTTATTTATTTGACAGAGAGAAACACAGCAAAAGAGGGAACACAAGCAGGGGGAGTGGGAGAGGGAGAAGCAGGCTTCCCGCCGAGCAGAGAGCCTGATGCGGGGCTCAATCCCAGGGCCCTGGGATCATGACCTGAGCCGAAGGCAGACGTTTAATGACTGAGCCACCCAGGCGCCCCAATAAGGTTTTTTTAAAAAAAGAAAAAAATGTAACTGAAATAGGTATCTCTTATAGACTGAATTGTGCCCCCCCCCACCTTCACATTGAAGTCTCAACTCCTAATGTGACTGTGTTTGGAGATAGGGTCTTTAGGAAAGTGGTTGAGGTTCAGTGAGGTCATAGGGTAAAGCTCCAATCCAATAAGTCTGTTTTCCTTATAAGAAGAGGAAGAGACATCAGGGGTGAACACATAGAAGGTGGGGAGGTGGCTATTGACAACCCAAAGAGAAAGCTTTCGCCAGAAAGCAACCCTGTAACACACCTTTATCTTGAATTTCCAGCCTCCCAAACCATGAGAAAATAAATTTCTGTTGTTTAAGCCACAGTCTGTGATATTTTTGTAATGGCAATTCTAGAAGACTAATATAATATCTAATTTGAAAACAAACAGCTTTTAAGTACTCCATTTTCTCAGGACAGGGTATCACTGTTTAACCTCTGGATTAGATTCTCTTTCTTCTAATAAAGACCTTTAACCCTAGTTCTTTCCATCCCAGATTCACAGATTGTCTTCTGGTCCTCACTGTAGGTACTCCAGCCTGGAAGGCTGGTCACAAGACTTCGTAAGTTTAATAAGAAAGCAGAAGGTCCAGATTATTACATCAGCCTCCTTGGTCTGATACACTTCATACTTCCTTTAAGACCTGAAACATGCCTGTAGATTTTTGTCATCCTCCAAACCAATTAACCCTATAATATTTGATACCTGCTTGAGCTGATGCTGTGTTTTTGTGTGTTTGTTTGTTTATTTCTTTGTTTTATTTTCCTAAAGAGTGAACTTATGGATTGTTACACAGACCCATAGTACATTGGGATCAAATTATGCTACAAATTCATAATTATTTATGGACAACCTCCATTCCCGTAAAATATTCAATATGAGATTTTCCCCTGTATTTTTCTTTTCTTTTGCGTTCCCGTCAGATCTCATTCATATTGGCTGATGTGGGAGTAGTAGTATTATCAGGTAAAGTTTTTAATTTCTTCTCCAGAAATTAATTAAGTATTGACATTGTTTTCTGAGAGTAATGGCTCTCATGCAGTGTTTGATGCTTAATTTCTACATTTGTTATTACTGACTGTTAGGAAGACAATGTTACTAGGTCAGGAAATTAGCTTAGGGGAAAGGAAAAAAAGGCAAGCAGTTACTCTAAGTTTAAAATCCATACAGTGTGATGGGTTATTGTGATGAATACTTAGTTTTGAAAGACTTCATTTATTATGTAATAGCAAAATGCAGTTAGAAGAATGCTTCTGTCAGTGAACCTTACAAAGTAGTAACCTCCTGAGATTAGCTAGATGTTCCTATGCACTGTAAGAAGGGAGCAAATTTGACACTAAAAACAATATATAATCCAGTAAAAACAAAATACTCTAAGAGTTACCTTGTACAGGGGCGCCTGGGTGGCTCAGTCGTTAAGCGTCTGCCTTCGGCTCAGGTCATGATCCTAGGGTGCTGGGATCGAGCCCCGCATAGGGCTCCCTTCTCGGCGGGAAGCCTGCTTCTCCCTCTCCCACTCCCCCTGCTTGTGTTCCCTCTCTCGCTGTGTCTCTCTCTGTCAAATAAATAAATAAAACCTTTAAAAAAAAAGAAGAGTTACCTTGTACGATAGAAGATCCGTTACTCTTCCAGAGCCTGAGGTTGGTCACTCATCTTCACCACCTGGTTCTTATACTGGTTTTGGTGACTTAATCATAGTTTTGATAATGTTACAGGCACTATATTAAGGGATTCACATATAAATAATTCAGTTTTTGTATTTTTTTAATCTAAGGAAACTTAACTAAGATGCATTAGAGAAAATACAATTCAAGCCAAACGTACAAGAATCAAAACTTTGTGCCGTATTTAAAAACCATTTCATTCTTGTTCAACTGCATTATGTTTACCTTCCCTCATAATCTGTAATCTCATAAAAGACAGAGACTGTTTCATTAATTGTTTAATTCCCCTAGTAGTTATCAGGTACATTTCCTACACAGTGCAGTTATGATCTCATTCAGTTTCATTTTTAAAAGCAGTACAGAGATATGTTAAAAAAAAAAAAAAAAAGAAGATAGTAGGAAGGGAAAAATGAAGGGGGCAGGAATTGGAGGGGGAGATGAACCATGAGAGACTATGGACTCTGAGAAACAAATTGAGGTTTCTAGAGGGGAGGGGGGTGGGGGGATGAGTTAGCCTGGTGATGGGTATTAAAGAGGGCACGTTCTACATGGAGCACTGGGTGTTATGCACAAACAATGAATCATGGAACACTACATCAAAAACTAATGATGTAATGTATGGTGATTTACATAACATAATAAAATTTAAAAAAAAACAATACAGAGACAAAATTACTTTTCAGAACCTTTTAGGAAAGGGCCATGTTGGAGGCTGATGTATTACCTCTAACTAAAACCACCACTTCTGAATTTCCCAGTAACACTGGAAAAAAATTGCTATTGAACATTAAATGAAGTATTTTTCTTATCCTCAGGGGCCATGTTTTATGTAAAATATGCCCTATTAGGGGGCGCCTGGGTGGCTCAGTTGGTTAAGTGTCTGCCTTCAGCTCAAGTCATAATCCCAGTGTCCTGGGATGGAGTTGGGCTCCCTGCTTAGTGGGGAGTCTGCTTTTCCCTCTGCCCCTCCCCTCTGCTCATGCTCTCTCTCTCTCTCTCTCTCTCTCAAATAAATAAATAAAATCTTTTTTGAAAAATATGCCCCTTCACATACCAGAATCACATGGTATTGAATGGCATGGAGAGCTCAAGTCTTACTCAAAGAACTTCAGGTCTATGCCATTCTTATATTCACCATAGCGTACAAAGTCATTGAGAACCTTCTAAATAGCATACAAAGTCATTGAGAACCTTCTAAATAGCATACAAAGTCATTGAGAATCTTCTAAGCAAGATCACCCTGTGAGCGATTGGGGTGGAATTTAATTCCTGTAAATTAAATTCACCTGTGATCACAAACCATTATACCAGGTGGTGATAAGAGTAACTTCTCAAGTTTTTTTTTAGCACTTACTCTGGACCAAACAGGCTGCATGCACTTACTGAGTAAAAATTCTCATAATCAGTATGTGTTGATGACTGGAAACTTACAAGTAATAAGAACTAAATTTACTTTAACATTCTATAGCATCTAGCTTTTGTTTCAGGTTGCTTTTTTAAAATTACTAATCTTTACATTTATTGTTTCCATAGTCCAAAGAACAATTCGAGAAAGTGAAATCATCAGTCATTTGTACATAGGAGTCTGGTCATACAAACCTTAGCTGTAGCCAACTGCTGTATTACATTAATCCAGGGGTGCTGCTCACATAGAACACCATGTGAGTGCTGTTCCCATTCCAGAGCTATGCAGAGCTATCAGTGCCCTGGCCTGCTTGCTAGTCATTGGATTTATCAAAAATCTGTCTTTATCAAACAAAAATGTTGTGTCTTTAACACACTAGTTACATTCAGTGCTCTACCTCTAAATTCCGCTCCTTGTACATATTTAATACACAGAGATGTCAGTAAATGTGTTGACACATTTGTTATGTCCAACTTATGCATGAGGATTTCAGCTTGGTGAATTTTATGCCCATAAATATGTTTGTTTCTCGTGTTTATGCAGAAATCCAAGCTTAAGTTCAGGATCAAATCCATTGTGAAAATTCAGTATATCTTTTTTAATTAGGTGGGGATTTCTCCAAAGACTTCTATTGTCTCTATTTTATAGTGTTAATAATGTAATCATAAAAACGGCTAATTCCAAATGTTGTCCAAGTAATCACAGTAGTCTGCTGCCTATAAAAGTCTTTGTGAAAACAGAAGCACCGTGTTTCTAAACTTGCTGGTGTGAGGTTAATTCAGAGAGTCATTTGATCTTTAGCTCTTGACCTCAAAATCTACCTCCCTATAAGGAAGGAGAAGAAGAAGGAAAAAAGCATCTGCTCTGTCACTTGTCAGGAAATGAAAGGAAGACATGAGATATACTCAGAGTAAAGTAATAAAGTGAAAACACAAACTTTTTTCCTAAAGGGCCATTACCTTTGGACATTGTTAATATTGTAGATAAAGAAATGCTTACCTACTCTCTACAAATGATATCCTATCCCACGATCTTGCTCATCATGAGGAGGTGGACATAGTTGTTGGAAAATTACCTAAATTGTTTTCAAGTTCTTTGGAAGATCTCATGTAAATTCATTAGTACCTCTGGAACCATCTACTATGCATTTAAGTAATGAAAAATGTATTAGTTTCACTACACAAATGTATTAGCTTCCACTCTAGTTAAATGAAAAATGTATTAGCTCTATATATAAATATATTAACATTCACTCTGTGGCATTTTTCTCTCAGACATTACTGCACTTGAACTAGTCTGTAAAACAAACACTGCTTAAAGTCTCAATGCTGGAGAATTGCACTTAAAAAAAATCTCTTAAGTAGCAAAAAATATTTGTGTCTACAGTGGTATTTGTTTATTATGGAAAATAAGCATTCCTTCCTAAGAAAATGCTCTTTCAGAACATATTCACTGCTTGTTTTGTGTAAGATGCAAAAGAAGGATATTATTTTTAAAAATCTATAAATGATTACATACTTTAATCATTTGATTTTTTTTTAATCTGGAATTGGGAGATGAAGATACTCTCTTTAGTGGAAAGACATGCCATGAGCCACTCAGTTATTGAAGGGATTCACTTTATGTAGTAACTAAATATATATGTCAGCAAGATACATCACTCTGCATTATCTGGAGAATTTTTTTTTACATTTTCATGAATTTTGTCTTTTTTTTTAAACCATGTTGCTGTACTAAGTTTAAATGGAACATTTCCTACCTAACTATTCAGTGCCAGTACTATGGATAACTTTTAAAATGCCTTCCCCTCCACATCTCCTTGAAAAGTAGCCTGTTATATTTGATGGGTTGATCTGATAATCTCCAATGAAATATAAAGTAAAGTTACAAAAGAAAGTGTGAGGTAACAAAATGTAATTTGGAATCAACGTATGTTCTTTTAATTTTTCTAATTCCCACACTTTTATTTTTCCCCATTAACATTTTAGTCATGATTTACCTCCCACTAAACTATAGCTTGGAAATGAAGAATTTAAGAGCAAGAAAGGGGTGCTGTGTATATTTACATACACATTTATGCATTCACACATAACTTTCATCCCATGTGTCTAATAGCACCTTCACTGTGGAATAACTGGATCCCAATTCTCTGTCCTTTTGTTCTCCATTTGTGGCTGGAAGGTGCCCAGAAAGGACTTGCTAGCTGGAGGGCCACCCAGCATCTGCCCTAGTCTTTTCCTTCTCTGGCTTCTGGCCATATTTAGAGCTTGCAAATCCCTTCTGCTTTGTCTCCTCTGTTCCGGCTGAACAACATTGAAAGGTCTATTTAAATTAGACATAGAAAGTAGGATATTGGTAGCCTGTTAGAGATTACACAGTCATTTTCCAGAAGTCTGAGACCCACAACCTGATAGATATCTGCTAACCTCAAAAGAGAAAAAAAAACCAGGATTTGCTTATCTTTATGCCTTAAATTATTCTGAGTTAACCAGGAAATGAAGTGTTTTACAATACAAACAAAAGTCTTTCGTAAAGCATTTTGTTATTGGGCAATTTCCAAACTCCCAAGCCTAAACTCATACCTGTTTATTATTTTATAGCTGCCCCCTACTCCTCTTATCAACAATGAAATCCAAATAAGCTTATAAAATCCTAACAGAATCACAAGTACTAGGTTTTTAAGCATCAAATTTTATGAAGACCATTTTCTGTTTCATTCAAATGCATTTGCTAGTGAAGGACAAAACAGTGTTTACTCTCTCAAGGGCATTTGCTTTAGAATTAATAATGCTTCCCCATATGTATCTCTACATCGGTTTTAAATTATTTTAATTATTTAAATGCAGGGTATAATTTCCATCTTCTTTACGTACACAGGATTTTTTTAAAAAAGCAGTTCATACACTAGTGCCTCATTTGCCCTATTTCTAAGACAAGCAGAATATACACATTTTGGTTATTGTTATTATTCAGATTGTACAACACCCTAAGGCCCTAGAGTATCATCTCAGGTTTGGTCCCTACCTCAATGGGAGACATCACTAACATTTGAAGCTGCCTCAGCTGTCAAGCTCTCTTGGGATTTACATTCATCGTCCTGCCTATTGCCATCCTGCTCACTCAACTCCTATAAATCCCTGGTTCTTAGCCATTTTCTTGGAATCTTAACTACAGTTGTCCCTAGGCATGTGATAAAAGGGCTCTCTACCTGACCTCTGATATCCTTCTAGACCTGTCATTTAATGCCATGCCTACTCTTGCCTAAATACATTTCCTAAACTTTTAGTCCCCAGTTACAGAAGTTGTCCTTAATGATTCTTTAACACCTGATCTGAATTTGATCACTAACCTACATGGTGGAATAGAAAAAGCCAGAATTTTGAAGTCATACTTGGCATCAAAACCCATTGCACTTTTCAGCTGTATGACCTTGGACAGATTGCTAATCCCTCCATCTATGAGGTAGATAAATGATAGGTCTTTAATGAGTTATATGTGTGAACTGTCAAGTGCAGTGCAACACATATTTTAGGAACTTAACAAATGGTAGTTACTGTTTTTTTCTTACTTGACTTTAAATTCCAGTTCACTGGATAAATTTCTCCATTTGCTTTTGCCCTATAGTGTCCATCTCATTTGGCTTCCAATTCGTGACTCTGTAGATTCTTGAAATCTTTCAGCTCTCTTTGGGTCCCTTGATCGTAGTATGATTCAGCAATCTATAATAAGAAATACATGGATCTTGCAGAAGGTCTCCATCCTTGTTTTAGACACAGAGCTCCAAAAACCCTAGGAATTGTCTAAGTGATAAGAGTGATAATGGTGTTTTAATATTCGTAACAAACCCCTTTTAACCACACCTGAGTTTACATTGATGAGGTGACTTTTGAAAAGCACCTAAGGATGGGATTGATTGCCAGGGGATCCAGCCATATGATTGGAGGATTGGGAGTCAGTCCCACCCTCCTGACCTCTAGGGAGCTGAGAGGGGCTGGAGATTGAATTGGTTGCCTGTGGATGATTGACAGGCCAAGAGTGGTGCACTCTGTGCCCTTTCTCCATACCTGTGCATCTCTTTCACCTAGCTGTTCTTGGGTTATATCCTTTTATACTGAACTGGAAATCTAGTAAGTAAAATGTCTTCCTGAGTTCTGTGGGCCACTCTAACAAATCAGTGAAAACTGAGGAGGGGGTCATTGGAGCCTATGATCTATAGCTGGGCAGTCAGAAACACAAGTGACAACCACTTTGGCAACTGAAAGGGGACACCCCTGCGGGACTGAGCCCTTAACCTGTAGAATCTGAAACTATCTCCAGTTAGATGGTATCAGAATTTAATTGAATTGTAGGACCCTTGGTCAGTGTCCATGGAGAACTGAGTTAACTGCTTAGTAGTGTAAGAGAAACCCCACACACATTAGAACTGGGTACACCATCAGTAAAGGCCTTTCTCTTTGTTCCTGAGCTCACCTTCATACTTTTGGTTTCACGGTTCAGTGTTGTGCCTCTGTCCCCCAACACAGCTATAGCAAGAAAAAGTTGTCATTACTGTAAAATCTAGATATACCTTGAATATTTTTAAGCCCTTCAAATTTATAATGGAATTTTATATGTATCAAATAAGAGCAAGGTGTACAAATTGAAGATTTCTGGAGGGAATAAATATTTGTTTCTTTTTTCACTTTAAGACATGCATTCACACATGTCATTATATTAAAAAACCTGCAAAATCAATAAACTTTGATACTTATTCATTATTTTTAACTGTATATACAACTCCAAAACCATAGCAGAGTGAATTTCTGTATATGAAAACAAATGTAATTGATGTGGTTGTTTAGCTAGACATACAGAGTTTGATGTCTTAGTAGGCATTTCACACCCAGTATGTTGACCTGATCTCCTCATGTTCTCCCCTAAAACTGTTTTACCTACAGCTTTCCCCTTCTCACATGATGGTAACTTTATCTTTTCCACTGGGCAGACCAAAGAACTGAGATCCTTCTTGGGTTACTTGCTTTCTGCCATATTTTTTGGTCAATCTGTGGCTTTAACTTAAAATATATTTGAATCCAGCTGTTTCTTCCCACTTTCCATAAAACACCATTATCACTCTTATCACTTAGACATGCTGATCTGAGGTACGAGCAAGCATCTCTCTCCTCCAATACTAAAATACTTTCCTAACTGGTCAGATTATTCTGCTTTCTACATTCTCTTCTACGGTCTGGTTTTCCTGCTTCTAGTGTCTACTCTATACAATTCATTCTCAATGCAGCTAACTGAGTAGTTATTTTAAAATGCAAAGCAGGGGAGCCTGGGTGGCTCAGTCGGTTGGGTACCTGCCTTCAGCTTGGGTCTTGATCCCAGAGTCCTGGGATTAAGCCCCACATCAGGCTCCCTGCTCAGCAGAGAGTCTGCTTCTCCCTCTGCTCCTTACCCCACTTGTGATCTCTTGCTCTCCCTCTCTCTCAAATAAATAAATAAAATCTTTAAAAAAACACACACGCACACACCAGAACATGTCATTCCTCTATTCCAAAACTTGCATTGACTCCCTGTTTTACTCAAAGCAATGTCATAGTCCACCTGATAGCCTGCACTGTGTAATCTGCACCAGCACCTGTTCCACCTTCCCTCCCATAACTAACTTACTCCTCTCCTCCTGATTCTATACTGTCCCACCTGGAAACATGCCAGGCTTGTATCTGCCTTCATACCTTGGCTCTTCCTATCTTCTGCATGATCTACTCTTCCCTTAGATGAATTGTTGGCTGACTTCATCTCTTCCTTCAAGCTTTGTTCAGGTCTCACCTTCTCTATGAAACCTATCCTAAACACTGCATATTATACTGTTTCCTACCCAGTTCCCTCCACACTGATGGGTCCTTTATCCTCTTCCATGTTCTCTTTTTTCTGTAACACTTATAGACCTATCACATACTATCTATTTTACGTATCATATTTGTTTCTTGTATCTCTTTTTCCTCCTAAAATATAAACTCTTCAAAACAGGCATCTTTGTTTTATTCAGGGATATATCCCAAGCAGCAAAATTAATGCTTAGCACAGAGCAGGCACTCAGTAAATACTTAGTGAATGAAAACATGAATGAATAAATGAGACTTTATGTCAAATAAATTCATTTTTAAAAGTTTAATACATTAAGGTTTTGTTGGGTGGGAGGTTTGTTACTACTGCCATTTCTATGTAAAATTGAAATACAGAAGGGAAAATAAAATCTCACCAGTTATCTGCCTTTGCACAGATAAAGCCAAATGATTGAATGCTTGAATGAGTTGACTGGTGGTTTAGACATTTTTTTTATAATAGTTTAAGGAAAAACTAAGCTATTTGACTTCCACCCCCTTCCCCCTTACTAGAGCTAGAATTGTCAAAATGGCACATAATACACACTTGATTTTTAAAGAACTTAGTTAATTGAATTCATTGAACAAAAAATACTCACAGTGAAAATCATCAACATTTATATGTAAAACAAAATCTGTTTTTGTCTGACTTAAAGAGGATGTAGCTGGGGGCTAAAGGATTACAAACAAATAAGAGAATAATCTGACATAGTTTTTTTTGTTTTGTTTTGTTTTCATGCAAGCTTTCTAAACTCTGAAATGACAGTATTTTGAAATTCATTACCTGATGGCAAAGTGTGCAAAGTTGAAGAGTTTAAATTGAGTAAAAGAAGCAAATACTAACATATCATACATGAGAACTACTATAGAAACAACAGAGCAAAAGATGAACTCTGTAAAATTGCTGTACTTTTTAGGAAACTGCATTCTCTATTTTCAAAGATTTTGTAAGGTCATTTAAAGGTTAGCCCAGAAAGAATAAGATCTTCCGCCTAAAAGAGATAAGCAATTTTTATACAGAAATATGTCTAGCATGGATTATATAATCAGGAAGTGGTAGGTTTGTGGAAAGAATAGGATGTGAAAGAGGAAAAAAATGTAAAGAATCAGAGATTACCTTACAGGGTTCTTAGGGAAAGGCAGATCAGGTGATGGCAAATATTACTTGAAAACACTTGCAGAGCAAAACAGGAACTGCCATATAAAAAGCTAGATTCAAGGACAGCTCTTGAATGTCCAAGGGCAGCTTATATGTGAGTATAAATGTATATATATATATAAAATACACATGCACACATATGCTTATAACACACACAGTGTGTGTGTTTGTGTGTGTGTGTGTGTATGGGAAACACTAGGAAGATCCTTGATCAAAAATATTAGTATCACCCTTTAGCTCTTGATTTCAGATTTTCCATTACTGATGAGTAATTCCTTTATTGCTGAATTTTGGAAGCCAAGAGGCCCTTCTTTTTTTTTTTTTAAAGATTTTATTTATTTATTTGAGAGAGAGAGAATGAGAGACAGAGAGCACGAGAGGGAAGAGGGTCAGAGGGAGAAGCAGACCCCCCGCTGAGCAGGGAGCCCGATGCGGGACCCGATCCCGGGACTCCAGGATCATGACCTGAGCCGAAGGCAGTCGCTTAACCAACTGAGCCACCCAGGCGCCCCCCAAGAGGCCCTTCTAATGACAGAACTATTCATAGGATTCTATGTCCTATCAAGACCTGTTTTTAAATGTGTCAGGTTTGTTAGGTCGCTTTTCTCACTGACTGCAGGCAGCATTAGGGTGCTGGGCAGGGGGTAAGACAGGAAGAGAATAAGAGTGATTAACAGGAAGAAAGAAAAATTAGAATGTGGTCATGCAGACTTTTCTTGATTTCTCAATTCTGCGTTGTCACAGCACTAAGAAGAGTTCTTCCAGATTGTTCATTACACCTTACCCCAAATAAATGTGATAAATTACTCCAAGTACATGTTTAAAAGAAAATGCAACAAACAACAAATTTTAAGTGTTTTTGTGTGCTTGGCTACTGCCAAATCATTCCATTAATTTTGATAGGTAGTTCCACTGTAGCATGTGAGTATTAAAATCCCTACTGAATTTATCTATAGATTGGAAATGATTCGTGTATATTCTGTAGGTATTTCCCAAGGAGTACATATTATTCACATATTTCACAGAGACATGAAAGGAGGAAACACTTAGATTATCCAGAAATCAGCCTTTGCTTTAAAAAATCTAGGTTATTTTATTCCTCATGACTGCAGGAAATACCTGATTAAAATAATCTTGATATAAGTCAAATCAATAAATTCTCCCATGGAGAATGTTAAATTCATCAATTTTAGTCCCACCCACCTCACGCATCCCCAATATTTCAGTCTTAATGTTAAGTTCAGTCCACGTTGTCCTTCTAGTCGATATTTTTACACTTCATCTTCAGGATGCCCCTAGTTAACATTCTTGATTACATATTATTACTCTACATAGTCCCTCAGTCCCTCAGAATGTGGCAAAGTTTGTAGCATAATGAGTTACAATGCAATTTGATACCCTGGAGGTGAATTTTAAAATATTTTTTTCTTTGTTGGTTTGCCAGAGTTCATTTGATGCCAGCAAGGAAAATTGTTTAGAAGCTAGGATTATATCACAGCCTGTATCAACAGATGGGACTTTAAAAGCCAATCAGATTGCAAGCCATATTTGTATTATGTTAAATAATATATTTAATTATATCAGTACTTTATCAGTACTTCTTTCACACCTTAACTTCGGTGGATCCCAAAATATTTCCTGAAAACTTGGGGAAGAAGACATTCTCATTCCTCAGATAAACTACATAGATTATATAAAGTATATTGCCTCTCTTCAGTGCCAATAGCTTCCATCCTGACCATATTTTATATAGGTGTGTATATTTAGAAAAAAATGCATGTGCATTTTCTGTGCATATTTATATTATGACCAAATCTAAAATATTTAATTTCCTGTCTCTCACTAACTTTCTCCCCAGTGTCTCTTCTCTTGCTCAGTGAGCACACATATATTTATTTCTGCAATTAGAAGATAAAAACTTTGTATTTTCCCATCCTTCTGTCTTTGTTTCTGCTCTTTTTTCCTCACCTGTTTGTTAAAGCTCTGCCCAAGAGGCACTCTATGTTCTGATTGCTTGGATCCCTATTCAAAATGCATTAACAGACTGCTCTGTGATTTGGGGCAAGTGACCTAACCAGGCTCAACCTGTGTCCTCTTCTGGAAAAGAGTGATGGCAATAGTACATACCTCCTAGGGTTGATGTGATTATTGTATAGTGCTGCACACAATACCTGTCACATAGGAAGTGCTTAAACAATGGAAGCTGAGCTGTATCCTCTCCATGGAGCACTTTCTATCCTCACATGTTAATCTCTTCCCTCAAGTGACCTCATAGTGCTTTGCTATTAGAAAGCTCTTATTGAATTGTGTTCTCTAGTCCAGTGACTTGCACACATGCCTGGCTTCTGTGTCACTGAGCAATTGCAGAGCTCCTACAACACAGACACTGTGTTAGATGCTCAGGAAGAGGTAGTAAAAATATAGGCATGGTGTTCCTGCTTACCTTCCACCTGGAGAAGACAGATAATGAAAAAGTTAATAGATAAGTGGCATAATTTGAGAGGGTGGTAAGGGCTTGGAAAGAAATAAAAGAGGTGATATGATAGTTAATGTTTTTGTTTGTATGTGTGGAGATACACTACTAAGAGTAGAGTGAGACCACACTATTGCTTGAGTGTCTCTTGAGCCTCCCTAACTGTCCCTGTCTGAGATCATAGGCATCCTGTAAGAAGCTGCTGCAACTATGCTTTCTAGCTTAGGGAACTTCTAGGGGAGCTGCTTCCTCCCTCTCATTCAAATTCATTTGCTCTTATCAGATTTAAACCCATCTTCTACTTATATCTGATCACTCATTGTCTCTTCCATTCCATTCTGATTGAGGCTTCTGTCTGGCCTTGATTTCGAGTTCATCCCAAGACAGTATCACCAGCTTAGATCCCTCTTTATGACGCCACGTACTATAGCTGGACAGCAAGAGCACAGAGCCAGGACATCTGTTCTGTGCCCTGTCTCCACACTCGGCGTTCCTCCTTGCCAGGGCCTGAAAAGCAGATAAGGAATCCCCTAAGGGTAAGTTCTAATTATCTCCCCAAAGAAAAGAACTTGGGCAGAGAGACTGAACAACAGTACCAGCTGTCATTGCTGATTTTTACTTTAGAGATTGAAAAGGGATCACAACACTTGTCCTTACAATAAAGTAGAAGAAAACTTTCCTTTGGATAAATCGTTCCACAGCCTTCTTTATCATAAGCTGCATAGAGCTTGGTTTCTCAGAGCCAAGGATGAATGCTGATGACGAAGGGAGATTAAAGATGTCTTAACATGCTCATTCTATCTGTCCACCTGTCCATTGTCAGTTCATCTGTCCATCTGTCTGTCTGTCTCTATCTCTCAAGGTATGTTTTTTATCCATCCACTTTTCTGGAAGATACCTGTGTCTAAACCTAAGAAGATAAAGAAGTCTAAGGTGAAATTGGATTTCTTAGATGAAGCCATGGATTTGACTCAACATTGCCTCTATGGTCTGTCTATAGGAAAGTCACAGAAACATTTGGGCTGCCTGAACTCGCGTCACTGAAAATGGATCCAGTCTTAGTGTGGCTAACTCTGAGAACAATGGCTTGATATTTCTCTTTGGGCCGTATGTCAGTGCTGTCTAAGGAGGCGGACAGTGACTCTTCTTGTGAGAAAAGCAACTAATCCCTCATCTTGTATTTTGCAAACATCTAGTATTACTCTACTTGCTCTCAAGGCACAAGCTTCATGAATTAATGCCTCCTTTGACAGTTAAATATTCAAAACTCATTTGCTTAAACTAAGTGGCAAAGAAAATAATTTTAAAGATGGGTGGTGGAAGGGGGTTGCTGAGTTATATTGAAAGCATTTGATTAAACAGATTTGAGAGCTACAGCTAAATTAATAAAAACTGGCACACCTCACCCACCTTTCTTATTTTTCAGACATGAAAATTTCTCAGACTTCAAGTCTAGTCTGTGTGAAAGCATTAAGTGTTTCAGAAATCAACATGTTCTTATCAATCTATTGTGCTCAGGGGGGGAAAAGCCAACTTGTGACATTATTTCCTTATGTTCTAGAAACCTGATAATACCTTATTGTACATAGGAGTATAAGCAGGTTTCATTGTAAAGAGGTTCTTGTGACAAGATCTATGAAGAACATTATGTTATTAACTTAGACGTCTGTACTTACCAACATAGCTTTTTCAAGACAATTTTTGTTGGGCTACAGGTGGTTATTTAAGACAATCAATTTACATAGAACAATTTATTCTTTTTTCATGCTGTTAAAGCAAATTGGTATGTAATTAGATTTATATACTGAATAATCTCATTTGCATATCCAATTAATTCTTCCTATTTTAATTTGCTAGGGTTGAATTCACATTAGTAGTAAAAATAACACTTAAATTATCAAGGACTCAAATTTTCCTTTGCTGTAATTTGTTCAAGATGTTCCATTTAAAAAATTGGTCCTGAGTATTCTTTTCAAAATCTATGGGGAATATGTGAAAAACTTCACTTAAAAATGCCCTTAGCCAAAAATCACAAACTTGAGGCTTGCCCTTTGTTCGTGATGTACAGGGAAATGGATGGTATAAAGCCACTTGCTGCCTCATTACACAATATTTTTCAACACAAGGGAAAGGCAGGTTCGAGGTTTTTATCCTCTGACCTATTTTCACATTTCAGAGTATGTTTAAACACACAAACACACACATACAAAAATGATGTCTCTTCCTAACTGATTTATACTTATTCTTCAATTGTATCACTTCAACTATTGTGGCTTATTACTAAAATAGAAAATATATGGCATTGGGATTCAGATACATGGGCTTAATACGTGTTTCTGCTTTTGTTTGTTGACTGATATTGGGCAACTGACTTTATCTGAGAGTTAGTGTCCATATCTGTAGAAAAGGGAGTCATATATAATGTGCCTTTTAGAATATGGTGTAACATAAGAAAGCATCTGCTAGTATGGCAATAGAAGATCCTCAGTATGTAGTTCTATCTGGTCTGTACTAAAGATGTGTTCACTTTCTAAGACTCAATAATATTTTTCTTAAGCTCAGTGAACATTTATTAATGATCATTCTCATGGCCAGACATTTAAAGTCAAATGTTGGCTGAGCATTTTGTGTGAGTTACTTAGTCTATATGCCTCAGTTTCTTCATTTGTAAATTAGGAACAATAAAAGTACCTACTCATAGAATTGTGATCATAACTAAGGGGTTGGTACATGTTAAACTCTTGGAAGACTTCCTAGCGCGGGCTAAGCAGTCAATAAATGTTACCCATTGCCATCATTGTTACCATCTTGAAAGAATAAGCACCCATATCAGAGTTGTTGGGGTTTTTTTATCCTTATCTATTACCAAGTGGATTAATTTACCAAGGCTGCCATAACAAAGTACTACATACTGGATAGCTTAAACAACAGAAATTTATTGTCTCGGTTATGGAGAATAAAAGTCCAGGATCAGGGTGGTTTCTGCTGAGGCCTCTCTCCTTGGCTTGCAAAGAGCTGCCTTCTTGCTCTGCCTCCAGGCACCACTTCTGTGTTTGTCCAAATTTCTTCTCCTTAAAAGGACATCAGTGAAATTGGATTAGGACCAATGTTTTCATTTAATCACCACTTTTAAGGCCCTGTCTCCAAATCACTCAACAGTCTGAGATTATGAGGGGGATAGCTCCAATCCTTTGAATTTAAGGGAACGTAATTCAGTTCATAATACCAAGGCTGAACTTCATGTGTAGGAGATATCCTGAAGCTCTGCCTTCAGAACGCATACCAGAATGAAAGCATGCCTATTTTTGTAAGGTATTTAAAAAGCCTATGTAATTTATGCCTAATCTAAAAAAAAAAAAAAACAAAAAACAACTCTGCCTTGTTTCTGTGGTTAGTCATTCTTTCAAAGCCACATGTTTATTTTCTCTCCTCTGATCCTTAGCTTGTGTGTAAAACTCATGTAGTAGAAAGATCATTATATTTATGGTCCAGAGACCTAGATTCACATGGAGATTTGCTATTCATTATACAAATAAACATACTATACAAATATATATACAGGGATTATGTAAACTCAGGCAAGTCATTTCACCTCTGTGAGACTTTCTTTTACTTATCTGCAGAAGGGGACACATAACCTCACAAAAAGATGTAAACTAAGACCGGGTTGAGAAAAGAACTTTGCAACTTCTTAATTGCCATAGAGGCACCAGCTGTCTGCTTACTGAGATGGCAATATTAATTCCATTGTCTCTTTTACAATAGTTGTTAGTTTACAGCTGCTGATATTAAATGGCTTTAATGGTCATTTTAGAAAAGACATTTACTTCATTGCTAAAGCACTAAGTCTACAATTAAATGCAGGCTTCTTTTTGGATTTTAAGAAAACTATAATTTGCAGTTGACACTGAAGCAAATTGCTGTGTTCTGTTGTATACCCATTTTAAAATACAAATCTTTCCCAGTCATCACTGTGTATATATAACAACTACAAAGCAAATGCTCTAAATATATATATATATATATATTTTTTTTGGTCAAAATACCACTTTCCCTTTGAACCACCATCTACATGTTATTTTAATGTCATTTATACTATTTGGAATGCCTGTATCCTGTGACCCTGTGTGTAACTTTCAAATAACCTACAGATATTTGAAAAACTATACCAGTTTCTTCATTTCAGTTTGGAAGATGAGCAACTTTTTAATAAGTAAGACTAAAAGGCTTAGAATTCTATAAGTTGGAGTGATCTTAAACAACATCTAATTCATTTGTGATCCTGTTACTAGACACTGTACATCGGAAAAGAAGGATGCCAGAACCTTTTATTAACAGATTGACTGGCCAAGTATACAAAATCAACAAAACCGTTTCAGTCTTTTCCTTTGTCATAGTTTCCCATTTGCCAGGAAAAGGATTCAAGAGTGGCCACTGTAGCCTTTACAACTGGTCCACACTTTGACACCTCCCCTTCTTTATCCCATCTTAGAGCCTCTTCTCTTACAGTGAGGGTATAGGCAGAGGGAAAATGATTTCTTGGGATTCTAATTCCTTTCTTTTCTCTGTGATCCCTTTGTATCTTTAATCCATGGGTTTCTTTAATGTCTTTATTTTTTTAATTTTTTTAAATTTAAATTCAGTTAATTAACATATAATGTATTATTAGCATCAGAGGTAGAGGTCAGTGGTTCATCAGTCTTCTGTAATACCCAGTGCCAAATCACTGCCCTCCTTAATGTCCGTCACCCAGTCTTTCATGCCATCACTCCTCCCTCCTCTCTAAAATACTACTTCTTCTCCTAGGCCACCTGTGTATTTGTCAGTCATCCCATCCTCTCAGATCCATGTAGACCTACCCTTTTTACCTTTCCAAGAAAGACCTCCTACTCTCCTATATCGTAGATGTTATGCTGAAAGAAAAACTCTCTTCCTCTGCTTGGGTAATGTTGTCAGAACCACCAAGAAAAATGAGAGCAGAAAAGAGAAAAACTTCACCTAATCATACATATATGCACAAAACAAATATTTCGTATGTTCCTGTACTAATTACCAAGAACTCTCTTTAAAAAGGCAGTTCTTTCCTTGGGGATCTGCTCAGCTAAACAGATGCTACCCACCCTGCCTCCCACACTGAAATACGGTAAATGCTGGACAGAAAATGGGCCTGGACTGCAATGTAGCTACAATGAAGCACAGCATCGAACCCAAATCCAGCCCTACTGGGGCTATGGCAGGGTGTGAAATGGAGTGAAAGGATGGATTTCCCAGAGGACGTGCTACTATTTCTAGACACAGGAGCCTTAACAAAGAAACCCGGGCAAGGGCCCAAAGGGTAGAGGGACATGCCAACAACTGTGAAGCAAGGAAGTAGTTGTACTTGGTTCCAAGGGAACCCACACTTCGGTATGGTAGGTAGTTGTTTATAGTGTAGATGGATTTCTTATGTGTGAATGTGTTGTACGTCACAGTATGCTTCCCAAACTACACTGTTATTATCACACTCTGGTTATGGTTAAAAACATTTATTATGGATCTTCTCTTAGGGAATTTTCTTTATCGTTTGTGTTTTATTCCTCTGAATATTTAAACTATTGGTAAATCCTTGTTCTTTGGAGTTGTATTTCATTTTTGGCAAGAGCTAGCTTTCTATTTTTAGAAACTTATTCAGAGCAAGTCACAGTGCACGTCAGTGATCAAGCTGGGTAACACCGTTCTTGGTCGGAAAATGAATTGTGACTGTAAATTAGTAAGGTTAATTTTCTTACATGGCTTAAAATCAGTTCTCTGTACAGTTTAAAAGAAGACTGTGAAAACTCACATGAGATAATATATGTGAAAGCCTTTTTTAATTGTAAATCACTCTATAAAAATAAGGCCTTATTTTATTTGTATTAATTATTAAATTATATTTCAACACACTGCTTTAAAATTTAATAAATGTTTTAGATTAACACCTTAACTACTAAATTAGTTTCTTTAAAAATTGTTCATTTGGTGGTTCCTACCACTTAATCTGTAGATTGAGCTCATTTCAATTTCGTATCTTGAATTTACAGGAAATATGTTAAAGAGTGTTGTCAAATGAGGGGCGCCTGGGTGGCTCAGTTGGTTGTGCATCCACTCTTGATTTTGCCTCAGGTCATGATCTTAGGGACATGGGATTGAGCCTGTGCTGCACGCTGAGCTCAGCGGGAAGTCTGCTTGAGGATTCTCTCCCTTTGCTTCTCTCTCAGTCTCTCTCTCTCAAATAAATAAATAAATCTTTTTAAAAAAAGAGTATCACTGGGATGTCTGGGTGGCTTGGTCGGTTAAGCGTCTGCCTTCGGCTCAGTTCATGATCCCAGGGTCCTGGGATCGAGCCCCACATTGGGCTCCTGGCTCAGTGGGGAGCCTGCTTCTCCCTTTGCTTGCCACTCCCCCTGCTTGTGCTCTCTCTCTCTCTGATAAATAAATAAATAAATAAATAAATAAATAGAATCTTTAAAAAATAATAAAAATTTAAAAATAAAAAGAAATTTTAAAAAAGAGTATTGTCAAGTGGGGAAAATGAGGCTTAGGAAAGAGAAATAAGTAACTTATGTCAGGTCACAAGGGTAATAACTGATGGGCCAAAGAATATAATTCAAATTTCTTGACCCTAAGTCTACGAATTTTTGTTCTTTCTATTCATGTAGGTCAAATGATTTAGCCTAAAATATTCCGTTCTCTTATTTTCTCTTCTAAACCTCTTCCTTCAACCTCCATTAGCCTACACCAGACTGATGCCCCTTTTTTGCTTGTATTTCTTCCATCTGTTTTAGGGTTTGAATAACAAGAAGATGATCTTCTTGCCTATTCATTTCCTTTATATTCCTTCATTTACTAGTTTAAAATGATGCCTGTAATAGGCACTAGATAAATGAACTTCTAAATGTTAGCAGTTTTCTCTTTATTTATTTAAAGATTTTTTTTATCTATTCATGAGAGACAGAGAGAGAGAGAGGCAGAGGGAGAAGCAGGCTCCCAAGGAGCAGAGAGCCCGATTCAGAACTCGATCCCAGGACCCTGGGATCATGACATGAGCCGAAGGCAGACGCTTAACCATCTGAGCCACCCAGGCGCCCAGTTTTCTCTTGTGTAAGAATCACCTGACCAGTTCTCTGTGCCAAACCCAGAGTGTGTTTTTTATTGAATTATGAGTGGCTATGTAGGTCCAATAGCAGTTGCAAAACAAGATTGACAGTATAGATACTATAGAAAAGCGGAGTTTGGTTGTTGTCATTTTATTGTTGTTTATGTTGTTTTGCTTTGTTTCTTTTTGTTTTGTTGTCCTCGGTAGATAAAACTAACCTGATCCTCAGACTTAAGTTTACTAATTTCCCCAAGGCTTTGCTTTCCTTCCTGAAAGCAATTAATTGCTGAATTTCTACTCAGGGGTTGAGCTTTACCTACTCCCTTTGCTCCAAAGCGGAGCTACAGGAGTTCAAGAGGGACCTGGAAAGGCCATTGAAAAGGAGTTCTTCACTGCCTTGGCAATCGGTTTGGTTGCCATTGCCAACCTCTTTGTTATTTATAGAGAATATTGTCTAAGAAAACCCCTCAAAGTTGGAAGCCTCTTAAAAGTACACAGAATTCAAGGCTCCAGAAGGAAATTTTAATTTTTGTTCTACTTTCAATGTTATATTGTTTGTAATCATGATGTGGAAAGAGCATAAAATTGTGGGTTTAAGTGTATGCTTTATACGTCATACATTACTTCTCCATTAAACGTGCCATGAACCACTACAGTACTTACACTGTGTTAAGGGGACACATGTTTGCAGGAGACGGCCACCTTAACAATTATTTTCATTTTGTCGTGTCACACAGATCTCTTTTTCCTTCATTTATTTTAAATCCCAAAGTTGAATTTGTTGATAGAAAACATGACACGAAGCAAAAGGTTCTGTTTGTGGAAATAGAAAGGAGTGTGTACATGATGGGCAGGGTGTTTTTTGCTTGTTAGTTCTTTTGCTACAATTTTGTTTTTGTTTTTAGTGCCACAGGGTAGCAAATTGGCAGGTGTAAATAAGGTTCTAGCTAGTGTCATATTGTATTTACAATCAGTTATCATGGGTTAAGATAGCTGCTGTGCATGGGGAATTAGGTGCACAACTTCTGTTAAGAATAATGGAATCTTATTGTCTAATTTCAAACATAGCTTGAATATACTTCTTCAGCCTATTGTTGCAATAATTCCCACCAACTTTTATGAAGCATATACAAATGGATTCTTAGGGATCTGGCTATTTGTGTCTTATTTTATACTTGTATAAAATTTGAAATTTTGAATATTAAAAAATTATGTGGTTTAGAATCACAGGATATATTCCTTTCTCCCCCATGTGTGTTCCTACCTTGCATCTCCTTTTTCCAAAAGACATAATGAGGCCAGCCCAAGGGTATTAATCCTGAGAATGAGCAAAAATGGTGTTATTCTTTCTCAGAGCCTAGTCAGTTAAAGCATTCAGCCCTTCCTTGCTAAATGTATTTGGCAAATGGTTTTTTGTTTAGGAAAGAGAAGAAATGTTTGGGAAGAGTGTTGAGGTTTTATTATATGCTGTTTTATTTGCCACCCCCCCAAAAAAATCCTTTCTAATCCCAGTTAAGAGACCTGGATTTAACTTTATAAAAATAAATAAAAATCTACAGCCCTTTCTGGAGGGTCTGGGTCATAACTCTTTACTTCTCCTATTATCTACTTCATGGAGCCAGATAGTATGCCCCAGTTAACACTGGGGAAGAATTTGACCTATTCACATCTTACATGCAACCTACATTCTGGAACATATAGAATTTTGTGAATCAGGGTAGCAGCTCACTGTAAAACTCAGATGGCTAAAAAAAAAAAAAAAAAAAAAAACTTTTACCTACATAATTATTTTGATGAAATCTGTAGTGTCCCCAAGGTGTAAAGTCACACATGGTCACTTTCTCTCTAAAATGTCACAACCTCTAATTGACAGAAATCCTGAAATTTCAAAAAATTTAGAAAATTTTTGTTTCATTCCTCCTCCCTCCAGTGTGATACAGAGTCTTAATGGGGCACTCACCCTGCCTTTTGAATCATTAACTCTGAAGAGAATTCAGGGATGTAAGGCTTGGGAGAGTCACAGCTGTACCTGCAAAGGGAAATCTTGTCTGCTAAAGAATGTGTGTGCACTATGGCGTCTCACCCAGTGTGTGTGTGCCTGGCTTTCTAATTTTAACATTTTTTAATGACAAGCTGTCTCTTTGGTTCTGTCTGGCCTTCATCTTTCTCAGAATGAGATTGATAGTGAAAATTTTTCTACTGTTCTCATAAAAGTTGAATTAAGGGTCTTGAATTTGCTTGAAAGCACTGCAGCATTACCTCATATTCATGTGGTGGTCTCCCCTCTGTTTCTGTTTCCTGTTCCTTCTGTATTCTGACACGTAGGGCAGTTCAGTAAAAGGACACCACCCTATTGAGATGCCTGACTTCTCTATCCTACAGACAGGAAGAGAAGTCTAAAGAACAGAAACAGAGGATTGCACGCTGCCAGAGCAATTTGAAGTGATGGGACATGAATATATTGACATGTAATAGCCTAGTACCTCTTTGCCAGAGGATGCGAACGAAATGAATATACAAATCATCACGGTGTTACCAAGTTTCTTTTGACTCCTGCTTTCAGGGCAATTCCATCTGGGTTGTTAACTTTCAAATATTTGAGGGACTGTCACATGGAGGAGGAAACTGACTTGTTTTCAGTAGCCCAAGACGTTGGACACATGGTGAAAACTGAAGGCACATTCTACCTCAGATTTAGGATTTGCTTTCTCATAATTTGAGATATCTAAAAAGTAGAATGGACTTTCTGGAATGAAGAAGAGAAGAGTGTTTTATTGTGGTGAAATTGTTAGGATTGTGGCAGGAATTGTCTGAATTATCTGGCAAGAATGTTGAAGAGTGTGAACAAGCATCCTGTGGAATTTTAAAAGCAGATTATGATTTAAGTTATAAGAAAAGGGCAGATAGCCTCTCATTTCACTTGGTGATAGTAGATGAGGTTACACAAATATCTCAAGACAGAAAAATGTCCAAGAAATTGAAGATAATTACGAATGGATGTAAAAGGTAACCTAGGGTAATACTATTTTTCCCATGCAAAAAGCAGTGTGACGTAATCTCGGATTGAATTGCCCAGAAGTGTCATCAGATTCCTTGTGTGCTTCTGTCTTAAGAGCATGTTTCACTAATTGTAATCAAGCAAGGGTTTGTTATTATGACTGATTAAAATTCACTTTCTTCCAAGCCCCCTAATTCCATGAAGACAGCAGCTATGTCTGTTCCCCTTTTGAATCCCAAACTCTAGTACAGTGCCTGGAACATAATAAGGACTGAGTAAATCTTTGTTGGATGAATAAATGAATGGATACATTTTGACAATTTTAATGTGACAATAATTTATTGGGAAAACAGGTCTCAAAAGGGAAGTCTAACTAGTTAGTATTTTTGATTTATATACTTCCCAGTCATCACTGAGTACATATATAACAACTCTAGATTGCAAATGCTCTATAGATTTTTTTTTCTGTCAAAATACTACTTTGCCTTGGAACCATCATCTGCAAGTTATTTTAATATCATTTACACTATTTTGGAATGCCTCTATCCTGTAATCCTTTCAAACAGCCTACAGATATTTGAAAAATTCTATCAGTTTCTTCATTTCAATTTGGAAGATGTGGCTAGAGGAGCAATAACCGGAACTCAGTGGGAATGTAGAGACACAAATGTGAATAGGAATTCAAGTATTCTACTCATGCCTTACCAGCCATCTTCCTTTTTCTGGGGTAGAAGGACTGCCAGTTTTAAGTAAGTGGTTTTCCTCACAGTTCAGGCGAATGGCTCATTGGGAGTTCTGGTCAGTACTCTCAAATTCAAATAAGCAAGCTCTCTGAAAAATCTATACATAATGCAAAATAATTTAAGATTACACTGGTCGTCTGATGTGATCTGGAACAGTTCACCTACTCCTACTTGGCAATAAAAATAAATTATGTCATGGGACAGCCAACTGTTACAGCTTGGAAAACTGTTAAAGACTAAAAATAACTATATAGGTTAATGCCAAGAAGTATTTGACCAGACAGGCATATTTTTCCAATTCTGGGGGCAGAAAGTGTCTGTACACATTCCTGCATGTCAAAAAACCAAGTGAAAATGACCTCTAGCTTATTGAGAACCTATTTTAAATTGAATGCACAAGCCAAGATAATACAGGTTGTTTGATAAGAAACATTAGAGAAATCTATAACATGGGGCTTTTTATTATAGGTTTATTACATCAATCTCTCCAGTGGGTAATGGAACTTGTAAATATACTCTTATGTAGGAGTCTCCTTGCGGGCATTTTATTCATGCTGAAGTAAGCACAGCAAACTTATTTGCTGTCAGGGTACATTGAATTTAAGATTAGTATTTATTTTGGTTCTAAGGAGGTTTTGCTTTTGTGAATGGGAAGTTGGATCAGCTGCATGGAAACAAGATGCGACTGCAGGGAGCACAGGAAGTAAATTAGTTTTTTGTAAATATGCATTCTGTAAACCTAAGTATTTAGTTAGCATGGGATGTATATGTGTGGTTTCTCAGATGGGTGAGTCATGCATCAGATGTGTATGTTTATGGCTCTGTGGTTTGGATAGAGAGAGACATTCAAAATAATATGTTGTAGCCACTGTTTTCTGATACAAAGAGTTCTAGGGTGAAAAAAGATATAAAATAATAATAATAATAATAAAGTATTTTTACAAGGGAAATTCTTTTTTTTTAAGATTATTTATTTATTTATTTATTTGAGAGGAGAGAGCACAAGCAGGGGGAGCGGCAGGCAGAGGGAGAGGGAGAAGCAGGCTCCCCACTGAGCAAGGAGCCTGATGTGGGGCTCCATCCCAGGACCCAGGGATCAGGACCTGAGCTGAAGGCAGTTGCTTAACCAACTGAACCATCCAGGTGCCCCTACAAGGGAAATTCTTAACCTCTTTTTGACCAGAGACTCTATTAATTTCAGGGGAGTATGTGAATAAATAAAACCCTCATGGGTTATCTGGCTACACTATACTTTCCATAAAATGGATATTATTCCAACCTGTCCGAATACTCAAGTAGAGTCTATGAGGTATAACGCAAGCCACAAGAATGACTTGCCAGAGAAATGATCCTAGTAGTAAGTATCTCTTATTTATATACTAGTGGCCAGATACGGTGCTAAGTGACCTGCATTACTGCATTTAATACTATTTAATATTTAATTCAGGTGATTTAATATTTGTATCAGGTGATTATGAAAGCAGGTACTACTGGTACTCTCATTTTACAGAGGAGGAAAATTAAAGCTCAGAGAAGTAAAACAACTTACTGAAGTTCACACAAATGAATTAAGTCGGTTCTACCTATCTGTATTATAAGGTCATTTTGTTATCTTCCTATTTGAAAAGTAGCATCCTTCCATTTTCTTAAATCCCTGGAGCCATGAGCATTTGCACTATCCTTTATTTCTTATAGACATTTCCAGTAAAATATCTATTCATTCAATCTTAACTCATAATCTAAGAAGTGAGTGGTGTTGTATTTATTTCATCTGAGGGATCTGAGACTAAGAAAGATGGAGTGAGTTGCTGAGAGTAGGTAACTTTTCTTAATTTCATTTTTTTTTAATAAAAAAGCCCATATGTTCTCTAAAAGAGCATGTTGAAGTTTGTAAGATTTGAACCCAGAAGAGGATCAGCTGCAAGTCATGAATCCATGATTTTAAATACAAACTTGGTCATTTTTTTTTAATTATGTAGACACACATACACAGCCAATACTTCAGTTTTCATGAATTGCATTTGATTTTAAAATACAGTTGGCCCTTGAACAAACAGGAGTTAGGGGTGCCAACCCCCTACACAGTCAATTGTGCAAATTTTTGATTCCCCCCAAACTTAACTACTTTTAGGCAACTGTTGACCATAACTTTTACCGATAATGTACATAGTTGATTGACACATATTTTGTATCTTATATATACTGTATACTGTATAAAGTAAGTTAGAGAACTGAAAATATTAAGAAAATCATAAGGGAGAGAAAATACATTTACAGCACTGTACTGTATTTCTTGAAGATCTCTGTATAAGTAGAACCGCACAGTTCAAACTCATGTGGTTGTTCAAGGCTGAACTGTTCAATGATAACAGAGAGAATGTCTTTATTAGAAAATAACACTTTATCACAGGATAAAATACCATAAAAACTTTCTTGGGAGTAGGAACAGAGTAAATCTGTAGCATCTTGCAGACAAAACCCTAGTCTGCCATGAGGTTTCTCTTCTCTTCTCTGCCATAACGATTAGTGAATTGCAATACCTCTTACATTAATGTTCAAATTAATGTCCCTTAATTATTATTATTTACCTTCTCACTCATTTGATTTGGCTTCCCAAATATAAGACAGTCAGCCTGAGACCAAGGGCTTATTCTTTCTCCTTTATCTTTTAAGACTT
>NC_058403.1:170549825-170572815 GCF_002201575.2 Neomonachus schauinslandi | reverse complement strand
AAATGTTGCTTTTTTCCCTATGTGTAGAACTGGAAACCTCATCAAGAATTGTTTGAACAGCTTCATTTTCTCGGCTCTACCTTGTACAGGAAATCGTATTTGTGTTTGTATTTTATTGGCTTTTAAAATAGCATGGCAGTTTGCTACAAAATCACTGGACTTTGGTGAATCTCTATTTCCTCCTGGCCAGAGAAATTTACATTTCTTCCCAAGCTACTCTGACTGTGAACAGTCTATCTAAGGAGTGACCTCAGTTCAGTTGAAAGCATCCAACATCCTGAAAGCTTTACAGCCATAGTACTTACTGATTTTCCAAGGTCTAAGAGATGCTTTATAAATGATGATGAAACTACAGTAGTGTACTCGACCACTTTTAAAAAAGAAATAAAGTTATAAGTCTGCAAGGGCTTATTTAAGAAAGATGTACTAATGTCAGGGGTGTTGGATTCAGCCACACTGTTACATCAAACAGGTATTTCATGTGTGAGGAGCTAAAGCCACAAACTGTATAAAATAAACAGCATGTGTTCACTTTAGATAGCCGGGGCATTTTGCTTTGAATACATTTGCTTCCTGCCAATGAGCACACTGCTTTTAAGAATCCAAGGCTATATTGTCTGTTAGACAAGTTCTGTATTTGGTCTGCTTTAGGCCTGTTTTAACCATTGTCAATAATTGGTGTATGCCCAGGCAATTAAAACTGTAGTATTGAGCAAATTAGGAAGGTGAATTTCAAAACCCAAAGTCATTAGAAATTCCAAGGTCAAATTGAAATGACATTGAATTATCTTCTTTAGGGGATTATTCCTGCTTCTGTTTTGTCATCACTAGTGATGACAATCTAGACTTCATTGCCTCCTTTGAACGTCTTCAAAAGGAGAAAACACAGGAGCATGACTTGCTTAAGTCCAGAACAACCGATATAAGACTGAAGTTAAACGAGACTGAAGCCCAGCATGTCAGAGCAGAAGTAGAAGTCAGAGGCAATTTAATCCTACCCTTCGTTTTTGAAAGACAAGGGAACTGAAGCCCTGAGCGGTCAGGTTACTGCCCAAGATCACCACAAGGAGGCTTGCTACCAGTGCTCTTTCTGTTAATAATTACAGTAAGGAACATTTACTGAACATTTACCTGTGCTGAGCACTCTACCGAGTTCTTTACGTATTTTGATTTTTATAGTTGAAGGCACTGAGATGCAGGGCCAGTTAAATAAGTTTCTTACTCTGTCATACGGACTACAAAACTATTTCTCTTTAGACGAGCCAATAGCTATATTCTTTTCAGCTCATTCTTACGCAGACTAAGACAACAAAAGAAATGCACTAAGCATGATTTATTTTATCCTCACATCCCTAGTTCTTGTTCTGAATGTGTACTCATGGCAGAGAAATATCCCAAAGCTAGGCAACCCCAAATGAAGAGAGCCTCTGGCATGAATATTCCAGAAACTCATCAGCCCCTGAATATTTAAGTTGACTGTGTGATTTATGCATCTAGGACTGAAATAAACATTTCAGAGTTTCTATGTAAGATTTTGCAGTATTTATATTAGTCAAGGTCAGCTTTTTTTCCAAAATATGCTTTGTGGATTACTTGCCTCTCAAGATGTTCTAGAAGAAAAAAAGCCTGTGATCAAATAATTTTTGGAAAAAAACTACCATCTTGATGTTGCTCATTACTATACAGAAGTTTTGAGAATGCCTGCAATAAAGAAACATGTTTTTGTTTAACCTATCATTTCCCAAATTTAGATAAACACAGAAATAAATACTCCCCCAACACACACACACACACACACACACACACACGAATTTTTGTTATAAAATTCCTATTATTCCTACAGATATGGGGAAAGATATGTGAAGGGAACTTTAATTTATTCAACAAATACTTAACAAGTACATATATAGTGGCTATTACAGTTGATGCTGGTTATAAAGATCAAAGGTCCTGTCCATGACTTCATGGAGTGCACGATGTAGTGGAGGAGATAGGCTTCCCAAGCGCTGTTACTATACAGTTTGGCAAGTAGTGTGATGCACAAAAGGAAGGATGTGGAAGTAGAAATTAAGACCTTTCTAGTCACTTGGTTGTTGAAGAGTGGTGATGACTGCTGTATTGGCTTATCCCTAAAATCGGAGGTGTAATATCCTAGAAATGTAGTTCTCACTCATGTAAGATTCAGTGAAGGAAAGTGGCAGGAACAGCTGTGGCCCTGTGTAGTCATTTAGGGACCCAGGCTAATCTTCAACATAGGACTTTCAAGATGTCTTTGGACGTCAACGTTGAGCCACTTGATGGGAAAAGAGAAAGAGTCATTGTACAAGAGGCTTTTATGATCTAAACCTGAACAGATACTTCACTTCCATCCATGAGCTAATGGCTGCAATTCACTCCCAGGCTACACTTAATTGCAGAGAGGCATGGTCTAGTACTGGACCCAAGAAAAAAGTGTTTAGTAAGCAGCTGACTAGTCTCTAGCTCAATGGACAAAATGAAATTAGGCAATAGAAGAAGAGAAATTAAATTCTAGGCAGAGAAAATAAACTATCCAGTGACATAAAGGGAAGCCAGTCATGGCACTGTTCATAAACACCAAATATCTGATAAGACTGGAGTCAAGGTCACCTGTGGAAGAGCGGAGCAAGATCGATTAGATAAACAGAGGCAAGACCATGCAGGCTTCTTATCCTATGCTAAGGAACTTAGATTTTATTTCATTAATGGTGGTGAGTTATTGAAGAATCCAAGAAGTATTATACTAGAATCCAAATAAATGAGTTAAGAGGTGAAGTCTGTAGAATGAAGATAAATGGTGAGTCCTAACAAGTAATTAATGGCATGGAATAGGGATGGATTCAAGAAATAGCTATAGGTAAATATATATGACATAGGGATCCACTTAATGCAAAAAGTGAGGAAGAAAAAGCAAGAGTCAAGATCTTTAATGATGTCTGCTGAAGTAGTTAGATATTTGGAAAGATAGTAAGTAGAAAGCAAAGGTAATAGGTAGGGAGAAAACTATATGGCATCTGACCTATAGCAAGGAGGTCTTCAGACATTGAGATTTGAGGCTTGTCAGCATGTAGGATTCATTGAGGTGTATAGAATGAATGCAATCACAAAGAGAAAGTAAAGGCATACAGAGGGCATATGAAAAATCTGCAAGCCAGAATTTAAAGGAGTGGAAGAAATTTGTCCACAGAAAAACTAAAATGATAACAGAGAACCAAGAGAAGAAAGAATTTGTGAAAGGAAGGTAGGAAACAATACAAATGTCTCACCAGCTGGTAAATGCATTAATAAAATGTAGTGTATCTATCTATACAATAATAACATTCAGCAATAAAAAAGGAATAAAGGGGTGCCTGGCTGGCTCAGTCAGTAGAGCATATGACTCTCGATCTCGTGGTCTTGAGTTCAAGCCCCATGTTGGGCATGGAGCCTACTTAAAAAAAAAATAGGAACAAAGTACTTATTCATGGTACATCGTGGATGAACCTTGAAAACACTACGTTAAGTAAAAGACTCCTTTTATTGATAGGAGTATTGATATTGATTCTGTTTGTATGAAATGTCCAGAATAGCAAATCCAGAGTTAGAAATTAGACTAGTTGTTCCCAAGGTGGGAGGCAGGGTAGGGAAGTTGGATAGTGGAAGGAGAAGAGATATGACTGTTCATGAGCTTTTGGGGGAAAATGATGAAAATGTTCTAAAATTGATTGCGGTGATACTTGCACAACTTTGTGACTATATTAAAAATGATTGGATTTTAGACTTAAATTAGGTGAATCATATGGTATATAAATTACATCTCAGTATAGCTGTCATTTAAAGTAAAGGGGAGGGGACCAGCAAAGTCTTGAATATAATAAATGCCATATGTCTTCTCAGCAAGAGGTAAAATTCTATGATTTCTAAACCCACCATGTATTTTTTTGTTCCAAAAATATATTTAAATTTCTCTGGAAAAGATGTTCGTTTTATTTAAAATTGGGCATATTCTTAAGGCACTGAGATCACTACCTCTGCCTTTTCCTTCTTTTTTTTAAAATATTTTATTTATTTATTTGTCAGAGAGAGAGAGCACCAGAGAGCACAAGCAGGGGGAGCAGCAGAGGGAGAAGCAGACTCCCCACTGAGCAGGGAGCCTGATGCGGGACTCGATCCCAGGTCCCTGGGATCATGACCTGAGCTGAAGGCAGATGCTTAACCAACTGAGCCACCCAGGAATCCCACCTTTTCCTTCTTAAATAAGTCTAGATACCGTGAATTAGCATTGGGATTTATGATAAGTAGGTTGGGGACATTTTATTTATAACAAAAGATTTTAATAGCAAAATGAATAGCAAAATTATCTTAGAAAATATTGCAGTTAGCTATAAACATGTAACCTCCTGCTATCCAGGGTTAGACAGTCAAAAACCATACCTTCAGCAATGCCTGGACCCAGAGTGAACCTAGCCAACACTTATCAGAAGAAAACATTTGTCTTTCTACATTAAAATTCTTATTCACGATATTCTCCAGGTTTTCTTGGAACAACACAAATATCATAGTTATACATTATTTAGTAACCAGCTTGCTTCGCAAAGGTCAAGTCCATGTTATCCAAAATGTGATGCTTGGTATGCAATAACACAAACAGATTTGTTGTTTTAAAGTAATAGAATGTGATGAGTGAAACCAGCTTTCTCCAGAAGAAAGATGTCTCCTTTCTTCAGCATTTGATTTGTAAGTGGGTTTGGCCTCATTAATATTTAATCATCTTTTTAATCTGTATGTCAGTTTTTATTGCATCCTGCTCCTGGGGAGGTTTTCCTTTGAAATACCAATGACACCCATCCTTTACTCTAACATCAAAACAAGAGCTCTCTCAGGGGGACATACAGTTGTATTTCATCTCTAGGGATATAATTATTTTGTGTTTATCCGCAGTTCCTCAAGGGTCTGATGATGTAGGACACTCTTCTTGCAGGGCTTTGTATTATTTCAAAAGAATAATCTGATTTGTTAGTGTTGCAAATATTAATTCAGATGATCTTGCATCATTCTGGTGAATTGCTTGTTCTTAACCAAGTTATGTATAAGCTCTACTTTTTTTTTTTTTTTTTTTTTAGCATGGTATTCAGGTCTTGAAAGTTGTGCTATTTGATTTTTTCAAGATGTTTTCATGAGCTTTAGTAGTTTAGGGAACAGTGTCTAAACTGTTGATGTGTTTTAAGCATTTAAAAGCATTTTCAAACTCATGATAAAATACATCAGAATAGGGAATAAAATTATACACAACCTTCTTCGAATTTTCAATATGATCGTATATAGCAATAAAGCTATAAATAGGAACTGAGAATTAATATCTCTGGAGATTGACATAGAAAAATTGAGCTTGGCATCTCTGCAGGAAAGCTTGAACCTCTTTCATGTAAGTTGGTGATTTTTATTTCCTGGTCACTTGGGAGAACCTAGGAGAAAACATTGAAAGTCTCAGTTTTTATTTCTGATACAAGAAATTCCAGTGATAGCAGCCTCAGCCTGATTTGGTGACCACTATTAGCCCTTTCAGGAAAGAATGTAAGGGTAGATATGGTGGTACAGACTCAAGCTGGGTTTTCAGTCAATCCCTGTGGAACAAAATGGAGCAATCTCCCACATGCTTCTCTAGCTGGATGTGTGTATAGGATGTGGAGGACATGTATCTGTCCACATCCTAAAATTGTAACACTGTCCTATGCTTACACAAAGGACATGAGGCATCAGTAGAATGAATACCTTCATCTGCCTTTTCATGAAGGTCATTTGTGGCGTTGCTTTGATTCTGCGAAGATTTTTTTCTCCATTTAGGTAGATGCACTTTGGAGTTAGAATATAGCCTGTAATTATGAAAAAGCAAAGATAACTGACCCTCTTGAAGTTCAGACGCCTAGAGGTGTCTATACAGCATCTGCTCTAACCTGCACTGGTCATGCACTATGGCTAACAACAGAACAAACGTACAGGACTTTTTCATGACTTCCCAGAAGAGGACTAAAGACAATTTATCTTGTTATTCAGGCCAATTAATATTCTTCCTCTTTAGATTTCTCTGTTCCGTTTACAGGCTATTTTTGGTATTTGAGTAACTGCCCTCATGTCCTTGGGGTTTTAATTTACTTTCAGAGTCTAGTATTTGTAGAATAGCTGGGATCTTCATAGCCATTGTTTATGATTCTACAAGTAGGTCCTTATAAGACTTGATTTTTGAACTGGCATTAAGAAAATGTACATCAAAACAAAACGAAACTATGTTTTTAGGTGTAACTGCTTTCCTTGCTAGATCATAGTACAATAAGTGTCCCTTTTCTGATCATTATTGATTTTTCCAAAGTAAGTCATTTCTGATTGATTTTATCTATGTTTCCATTTTCTTCTTTAAAAATATTCCTTGAGGCAATTTTATTACAAGGAATAAAATTTTTAAAATATATAACTTCTACTGTTTGTGTCAGAAAATACCCTTACTTAGCTTCATAACACTTAAAATCCATTAATTAATTCAATAATAGTTATAAGAAGTCTACTATGAACCAGCCAGCCACTGTTATAGACCCTGGGGTTTCATAAATGTTTAAGACCTGGTCCTTGCCCTATAGAAGCTTTCATTCTAGTGGCCTATAGAAACACATAAATAGCTAACCACAGTGCAATTTGATGATTGCAATTGTACATATGAAAGTATAGTGAGAATATAAACTTAACTGGTTTCCAAAGTAGTTTTGTATTTAGGTTATGGTAAGTATCATGCTATCTTTCCAAGATTTGTTTTTCTTGCCTGTCAAAACATTATGGTAGGAAATGGTAGGATACAGTAGTCCCCCTTTATCCACAGTTTTGATTTTTGCAGTTTTAGTTACTTGTTTCATGTTTGTCAGCTGCAGGCTAGAGCAGATGATCCTCCTTCTGATGTATGCTCAGGTCAGTAGTAGCTTAAGGGTACGTCATTAGTGCCTCCGTCATTCACTTCACTTCATGTCATCACATTGGCATTTTATCATCTCACATCGTCACAAGAAGAAGGGTGAGGACAGTACAATAAGATATTATGAGAGAGAGAAAGAGAGACCATATTCATAAATTCTAATTCCAGTATATTGTTATATAATTGTTATTGATTATTGTCTTATCTTGGGTTCAATACTCTGCACAGTTTGAGGCATCCCTAGGGTGGATGTCTTGGAACATATCACCCCTAGATAAGGAGAGACTACTGTATTTTAATTACAAATCTACAGTCTGTGGTCAGATGACCTGGATTTAAATGTTTGGCTTCTGGGAAGTAGGTAACACTGGGAAGTCATTTAATCCGTACAACCTTTATTCCAGAGACAGTAAAATAGGCATAAAATAAAGCGCTCTCAGATAGTTAAGTACACTGTTTGTATGTTTGCTGCCATATCACACCCAGCTCTAAGCCGCCTTCACCCCTTGCCTGGACCCCTTTTGCTGAGATAGACTGCAGAATATCACCACAAATTCTTCTCATCCAGATGTGCACAGTTGTTTGCAATGTGAACTTTGTTTCACAGAAAGAAATATACTATTCTCTTTCCCATTTTTCTGAGCTGTACTTGTAACCTGCTTTGACCAGTAGAATGTAGCAGAAATGACACTTATGAGGTTAGGCTTTAAGAGGCCTTGTAGCTTCTGCTTTTGCCCTCTTGAAACGTTGCCTTGTGATCATCATGAAAAGAATCCAGTCTAGCTTACTGGAGGATGAGACACCATGTGGAAGAGAAATGAGGCAAACCAGCCAACTGCCTGCACCAAGTGCCAGACATTTGAATGAAGTCATCTCAGGCCTTACAACCCAGCTGACTCTGCACCTGAATGTAGAATAAGTAAGCCCAGTTGAAAGAATGATGAGAAATAATAAATCATTATTGTTCTAACCACAGTAATGGTTTTGGAGTAGTTTGTGACACAGCAATAGATAATTGAAGTGCTTATCCCGTATGATGCATACACCCTAAGTGGACAACATTCTTAAATAGTATATGATGTTTGTCCTTAATTGAAAGATGTTTGTGGACCAAAGGAATCTAAATAGACTTTTCAGTCACTAGCAGATAAACTCTTCAGAGTCTGCAGCACTCTGGATTTTTTAGACTAAATTTCTGTCTGAGGAATACGTGCACTTCAAATAATTTGAATCCAGTAACAGGTGATGACTGTTTAGGGATTAACACACCAGATTCAATTGTGAGGCTTAAATACCTTGTTGGTTGAACAGATATTATGCGAGAAAAGCAAGTCATAGTATCCCACACATTTAATTTTAGTTTAGTGATATTAATATATATATATATATATATATATATATATAACACTTATGACTGGTTTATCTTAACAAGATCCTTAGGATGTCTGGGAAGTAATATAGTCTTTATGAAGATGGGTTGAACATCATCAAACAGCATGGTTTATTGTGAATTTTTGTTTTAAGCATTTTAAGCAGTTGACTTCAAATTCCCAGCAGATGGTGGTGGCAGTAGGCAGGCACTCTAGTCAATGAGAAATCAAAGTGAACTTTTAAAAGAGCTGATTCTAAACTTGGAACAAAAAGGAGTGAATGTTAGAAAAAAAATAACAGGTTTTCTATGATGCATCTTATTATGTGCAAATCAAAAAATTGAGAAACTGTAGAATTTGCAGTAAACATAAGAATGTGTATTTTACATTATGGAAATGTAAAGCATTTAATCAGTCTTTTAGGAGAGAACTTGAATATTAGCTGTCACTAAATCTTTTTAGTAAATAATAACTTAAGAGGGCGCCTGGGTGGCTCAGTTGGTTAAGTGACTGCCTTCGGCTCAGGTCATGATCCTGGAGTCCGGGGATCAAGTCCCGCATTGGGCTCCCTGCTCGGCAGGGAGTCTGCTTCTCCCTCTCCCGCTCCCCCCCTCTTGTGCTCTTTCTCTCTCTCACTCTCTCTCTCAAATAAATAAATAAAATAAAATAAAATAAATAATAATAACTTAAGAAATGCGGACCAATGTGTTTTTTTTTTTCCAACACAGCTTACCAGAGGTGTTTTCTAAAAGATTGTGGTTTTTCTGTTAATGATTTAAAGTGGGGAAAAAAATAGTGGTATATTTTCTCTTAGTCTCATTCCCTAGTATAGTGATGATTATCTACTATACTTACTATTCCTGTTACTAGTGACTATGCTTTTAATACAATTTTGGGAAAATAAATTATTCTTTTTATTAATCATTAAACTACTTTCTATAGATTTCTAAGTGCTTCAGAGGATAAAATTTTATTTGTGACGAAATTCTTGTTCAACCCTGGTTAAAGTCTTATCTTTGGTCATGCTTATGCTTGCCTTGCCTTTAAAATTATTGAGTATAACTTCTCGTATCAATAGAAACTTTATAGATTGTTCACCTTTATATTACTAGGTAGCTGCTTAATAAAAACTAAACCAAGGTCATATGTCACTTTTCCCCTTTATTTGTCTTTTTGTCTGATTTCTGGTCTCTGGTAGTAGAAGTGGTGGTTGTGGTGGGGGATTGAGGGGTGTAAGGGTATATTTGAAGTAAGTGACCAGAACCACCAGAATTATTCTTACCACAGAGAGACCATGTTTGCAGATAACCTTTCTGTTTTTATTTACTCTGCTGTATCTTCTGTATCCAAGATTCCCCGGGCCATTTTTGCACGGTTGGTTTATCAGCATGAAATGGAATAGCTCAAGATACAACACAGCCCCTCCAAATGTCAGGCACATGAGCTAGCTAACAAACTTCATCAAATGCCAATAATAGGAAAAGAACTGTATGTCTTATGAAACAGACACACATTAGACTATATGGCTTTTCTCATGCCTTAGAAAGTCAACAGATGTGATAACTCCCCAATCAACTGGTTTCCTTTCCTTAGTTGGGTGATCAAGGGAGCAAAAGTATAGCTGCTGTTTTAGCTGCAAAGGTACAGTTCTACATTAACCTGAAAAAAAGTGCACACATGTTTTATTGAAATGCCCTCTATATCTGTTTTGAATTTCAGTTCATTGAATGCCCTGAAAATTAAACAAACACACAACAGGGCTTGCTAATATCTTCAATGAGGTGCTTAATTCCCCATCTTAATCAGCCATTTTCCATCCCTTTCCTCCTTCCTGCCTATCTGTCAAATGTTCCTTAATTAAGAATTATTCTTAATTACAAAGTTTATGTGTCATTTTATTTTAGAGGTAATTAATTAAATTTAACACTAATCGTTGGAGATATTGCTTTTTCAGCACACACATGGTTGCTTAATTATTGGAATACCTTGAATCCCTTGACTGAGAGGAGTAGAGAGTATTGATTTGTTTTGTGTCTGGTATGTGGCTGCTCATACTGAATAGGACAGAGACCCAGGCCATCGACCAGACAAAGAAGTAGGAAACATTTTTTTCTCAACTGATAAAGGACAGTGAACAAATGCACTCTGGTAATTCAGTGCATTATGTGGAGTCTCTGAGGGGCAAGGAAGTGTGATGATTATGGATAAAATCCAATCTTAAAAAGAATAGCCAGAGTGAAGCTATTCTGTAAGGGTCCATGGATACTTGTTAGAATGGATTTTCCAATGTTTGTATGTGTGGGATTATACTGAGATCACCCTGAGCAGGTCATCTGGTTGGAGGAAGGAAAGATCCAGTGAGCAGATGAGGAAAAGGATGCATTGGATCTTAGTTCCTCCTTCCCATCTTTTCCCCTCCCACATTCTCATATTTTATCTCCAGTGTCACTTTCTCAGAGAAACCTTCCACAACTAAATTATATACTTTTCCTTGACACCACTCATCCTTATTATAATTTAAATGTATTTAGTTGATTACTTGACTGTCTGCCTCATGCAGTAAATGAAGTCTCTTCAAGGGCAGAGATAATTTCTAACTTTGCTTATCATTTATTTGTCATGTTTAGTAATTGACACAAAGTAGACACTAAATAAAAATTTTAATGAATGAATGAATAAATTTTAAAATATCTTTTCTAGAAACTAAATTATTTGACCTTTTTAAAGTAATAAATGTCCATTATGTTTGGTGCCTCTCTATTATTAGATTCCAGGAACAAAGGATGGATGAGTAAAAGCTAATCCCTGCCTTCAAATATTTATACTAGAGGAGAAGCTCATGCAATTAAATATCATGTAAGACAGGCTATAATACAAACTCTAAAAGGTACAGAAACATATCTCTATGAGAACATATAGAAAGCAGAACTTCCAAGATGAGCAAAGCTTTAAAAATACAGAGATTATTTGAAATCTGCCTTGAAGGTAGTTTTGAATAAATGGAGAATTAAGGAAAGGGCATGCTGGGAAGAGGTAACAAGATGAACAAAGGTCAGGTGCATAAAATGAATATGATGTTAGCAAATTGTCAAAGATTAGAAGATGTAATGGCACTCAATCCTGGCAGGGATCCAGTGAGACAAGTATTCTCTGCACTGCTGGCAGGACTGCAATGGGTATATACTTTCTGGAAAGCAATTTGGGTATACATATCAGAAGCCTCAATATTTCTTCTTCTAGGAATCTTTTAATGATCAGAGATATGTATAGTTCTTTATGTTCAAAATTTTTTATCACAGCATAATTAATAATATCATTGACAGCATAAACAAACAGTTGTAGGTCAATGCTTAAATAAACTATAAAATATCTGTGGGATGAAGAACTATGCATCCATCAAAAAATCATGTTTTTAAACAACATTTAACGACATGGGAAGGTGCCTGGAATGCAATATGTATAGAATATAATGAAAATCGGACTATAAAGCTGGATACCAGTTTTATAAAAGTAAAAATATGTCTGGAGGAAAAAGAGAAATAACAATATGCTAATTTACTAACATTAATTACCTTTGGGTAGTAGGTTTACAGAGGCTTTTCATTTTCTTCTGTATATATATATGTATATATATATAGTTTTCTAGAGTTTCTACACTGGATATATTGCTTTTATAACAAGGAAAACAAGTATATTTGAAGTTGTATATGTTGTAAAGGAAATTGGATAGGATAACTAATGGCTAAGTGATAAAATGAACTGAGAATAGTTTTAGAAAATGAAGCTAGAGTTTTACAGGTTATTTAGAACTTAATGGGGGTAAAGCCTGGTATTAGGTATTCAGTGTAATTGGAAAAAGTGTATGATATGGCTCTCAACTCAAAGATTTTATAATCTTTACAATGTTAGATAACAGTTGTAGACATATCATGGGGCAGGATTCTATAAATTGCCAAAAGTGTGGTATACAAGTTATGGGCTAGACGTTCAGTGAGAGATTGGCTTATTGAATAATTACATAGAATTTATAGTGCTTTTTGTCATCCCACCAGCCATGTTTCCTTGGGATACAAGTGGTCTTACCAGCTGTGCAAGGATACATGGGCTCTGCAATTATGTATCATGGCAGAAGAGTCAGGGAGTGGTACCTAAACATATATAGACTGACTGAGAAGATGAGGAGGAGGAGGGTAAAGAGATACCAGACCTTACATGACTAGGGGTCCAGAAATAGGTAGATGCTATTCATTGGCTTTCCTTCCTCAATTATGCATCTTTCCAAAGGACCCCACCCTAACTATCTAAATTATATAGGTTATATTTTATCCCATACATGATAAACATTAATTACACACATAAACCTATATGTGTATACATATGTGTGTATATTCTATATATATACATGGCATATATTTGTGTGTGTGTATGTTTTAGGAATCACTCAATTTCATTGGCAGGTAATTATATAAATGTACTTAAGTGGAATTACAATTTTTATTCCTTGTTGATGCCAATTTGCTTCATTCTCAATTATTGTTGAATTACTTGTATGGTCAAAAAAGTGTACATTGTTGCAAATGAAAATGCCTAATATTTTGGAAAAGAACAAGAAGAATATTTTTTTACAGAGACCTAAGAGAACAAACAAATTCTCTTTTGAGAGTATCATACCAAATTAAAAATATTAGGAGAATGAGATAGTTCTTAGATGTTTGTTTAATATTTTTTTTTCTTTCAATATGAATTTTCATTCATTCACAGATATTTATAAATACACTACTAGGTGTAAAGCCACTGATAAGTGTTACAGGAAAATAAAGTACAAATGAAGGAACAAGAATACTGACAGTTTACAGATAACTGAGAATTTTTAGAACAAATAAAATGTACTCCTTGACTGTGAAACATTCATTGTTTTCTTGGAGGAGTTAGGAAATTAAAGGTGTTAATTTTGCCCTCAAGACAATTCTAGCTATTGACCTGACCTATGGGCTTTTGATCAGGGACATCTTTTTGGAAAAGGTGGTCCATGATTTATGCTCCAGATTGCTGTAGTTCTTACGTTTTTTGCAGTAGGTAAAGTCAGACTTCTCTCAAAGATAACAAATCTAATGAAAATGATTATTTCTCACATCTAAAATTCACAAGCAAATTGTAATTCAGTTAAACAAATTTATGGATTCTCCCTAAGTCAGTCTCTCTGCATTTAGTTTACAAACCCCCTACTTTAATGAGTAGTTAGAATTTGAACATGTACTAGGCTAGAAGCAGGCAAAGGGAAGCCAAGGCAAAGTAAGTGAAGTATGTTATAGAAAATGGAGAATAGCTGCATTTGAATATGTGGAAATGGATAATGGAGGATCTGGGTTGATAGGCAAGGAGATCACATCCCAAATTACTAAGAATTGCACCCTGGATCATATCTTGAGTCCATTTTCAAGAACAATTAAGCAGTTGTTAATCTTCACTTAGTTCAACACAAGTGCCCAGTTTTCCCCGTTTCATTTCAGAGTCACGCTTTTACAAAACATCAAATTTTGTTCTTATCTTTCATAAGATGGTTTTCCTTCTGGTGCCAGCATCCAGGTGTGTGTTTTACATTCTGTGAAACCACAGGAAGAGACTGGGGACAGACTGTACCAATCACTGACCCTATCATTCAGAACCATTGAGTTCTGTCTTATCACGTTCCTGTGTAAGGACATTTTCTCTCCTTAGATTCCCTATAAGTCAAAACAATGCAGCACCATTATGGTTATAGAATGTCCATCTCCCAGAATATCAGAAACTCTTTACAACAAGAAATGGAATAGAAAGACAATGTTTTGCAGACTTGGGTATAGCTACTTTCAAACAGAAAGAGAAAATGACAAGAAGAGACTGAGTGGAGTAAAAGTAAAGATAAGACTGCTGACTTGAAAAAATAGTCAAAGCAAGATTGATAGGCCCTGTACAAACACACATATCTTTCTCATGTACACACACACACACACACACACAGATGGTCTCAGTCAGTGACTTCTACAGAGTTTTGTTGATGATGGGATCTTCCTAATATTTTCAATAAGAGTATAATTACATCGTCATTATTGATCATGTTTCATTAAGTCCCATTGAGCATATGTCCACCTGGTGATTAAATGGGTTAATACCTGTAAACACTAGGACCAATGCCTGGCACATGTGAACAAACTTTCAAGTGATTTTCTGTTATTATTGAGGTTAATAATGATGATGATGATGATGATGGCTGATGATGGTATAATATTAACATTTTTATTCCTTAGCACTAAGCAAGGTTATTCTTTTTGACCCTCCTGATACTTGAGCAAAGATAAATTGAGAGATGTACCTAAGTGCCAAGTCTAGGTATTGTATTCTGATTCTTGACTGGGAATATTCCAATGACCTTTTGGGTGACAGGTATTTCTTAGATTTATTTGAGGACCACTTGCCTTAGAATTGCTTGTGTTATTTGCTTAAACACAGATTCCTGGGCTCTTCCTTAAACCTCCTAAAACAGGGTCTCTGGGGATAGGTCCCCAAGCCTGCATTTTTAAGCAACTCCCCAACATGATTCTTAAGCACACTTAAATTTAAGAACCATTGTTCTATCTAAACTTGGAAATAACTCACAATTACCTATCATATATAGGTTCTGCCTTGAAGGAAGGCTTTCATTTGATGAGAACTGATGGAGAACACCAACTCAAAAATGTCTTTTACCATCTTTCCTGCAATTCACAATATTAAATATTTATTCTTTTAGTTCCCAGTGTACCTATAGGAGTTTCCATTTAAAATTTAAATACTTGGGGAAGCCATTAACATCCATTAGCACTCTGTGTGATTTAGGGATTTGAAAGTCAATCATTTAGCAAGGCTTCAAGGGGAGAGGAAGATGAATGAATCCCATTGAGGACAATGAAGAGAAAGGCAAGGAGCAGAATAGATCAACCTAACTGAAGTATTGCAGCTGAGAATTCTGGACAGCCACAAGAATATGAAAACAATGGATCTTATAGCCAGCTGCTGGTAAGCAAAAAGGGCAAATTGTAGAAAGTTACGTAAACAGGTTTAAGATATGTTGTTAGTAAGGGTGGACCCCACGGGCCAATTCTCCGTTTCCCTCCCAGCATGGCCTATGATAGAATCTGATGCCTGACCCATGTATTTAAAGGTCTAATGCCAAGTGCTGACATCCTAGCATAAATCATGGGACTAATAAGCATGGTCCCTGAACAAGTCAAACAAACGCTAAAGATAGATTTATCCAAATAATAGTAATCGGTTAATTTTGTTTTGTCAGTAAAAGCTTTCAGTTATGAATAATCTTTCCCTAAGTTATTTTTTTAATTTCTTTAAAAATTTTCAACTTTTTTTCCAATGGTCATAAAAAATATAATTTAACAAGTTTATATCCATGTGACTTTCTCATTATCTGTATGAACACATCATTGTACAGATTAGTGATAAAAGAAGGGTCAGGGAAGCTCAGGCAAGATGAATTGGGAGGAGCAGAGAAGAGAATACATTTAGAAATGTAATTAGCCAGGCCACTGCCTTGTTCAAGGATCGGTATAATAATTTGTACTTGTCTGAACTTGTGGAAAAGAAAGATTAGGCATACATTCTTGGGAAATGGAAACTACATTCATTTACTGATGAGCTCTTTACATAGCCGTTAGCTTTGGTCATTGAAATATATATAAACATCACTGTTATTAATCTCCATAGTTTCCTGTTGTATTTACATTATCTTCCATCTGGTCTCTGATCTTAAAATGTCCACACCATGAATTATCTTTGTCAGGGTGAAGGAAATAAAAATTCATGGTGACTTATAAAAGAACTGAAGGAGGACATCTGAAGAGAAGTAACTTAGGCATCACAATCTGGGAAGTAGTGAGACAGTGAATATTTTAGGTGTCCTAACATCCTTCGCATTCCTTTAACTTAGGACAAAAATGTTAAAAATTATCCTGAAATGGGGGGGGCAGAGCAAGATGGTGGAGGAGTAGGAGACCTGGATTTCGTCTCCTCTCAGGAATTCAGCTGGATAGGGATCAAACCATTCTGAACACCTACGAACTCAACAGGAGATCAAAGAAAAGAATAGCAACAACTCTCTGAACAGAAAAGCGACCACTTTCTGGAAGGTAGGACGTGCGGAGAAGTGAATCCGAGGAGATATTCGGGAGGATAGACGGCGGGGGAGGGGCCTCCGGCGGCCGCTTCTGGCAAGTGATAGAGCCGCGGAGCACAAAATCGGAACTTTTAAAAGTCTGCTCCGCTGAGGGACGTCACTCTGGTGGCTAAGCGGGGGGTGGAACCCTCCGGGACAGTGTGGTCTCAGGACCCTCGGGGTCACAGAAAGACCGGGGGTGCCTGAGTGTGGCAGAGCTCCCAGGTAACGGAGCAGGGAAGCCAGCTGCAGAGGCGGAGCCCAGGTGTGGGCTCTCAGCTCGGGGTTGCCATAAACAATGATCCGTGGCACAGTCGGGCCACTGCTCCTCCAGCAGGGACCCAACAAGCAGCAGATCCGGGGAGACTCCCCTTCCTCCCCTGGGAGGAGCCCCGCGGGAGCGCACCTCAGGGATCTGCTGGGTTTGGAGACTACACACGGGGTCGGGTGCCAGAGATAGAAACGCGCGGTCACAGGCCGGGTGAGCATGGAGTGCAGCCGGAGACCGGGAAGCCGGGAGTGACTGACTGCTTTTCTCTGGGGTCTCACCGAGGAGCGGGGCCCTGAGTTCTCAGCTCCTCCGGGGCGGAGATTGGGAGGCCGCCATTTTCACTCTCTGCCTCTAAAGCTGTACGGAAAGCTCACAGGGAACAAAAGCTCCAGAGAGCAACCCGAGCAGATTACTTAGCCCGGACGGGGCAAGGGCGGGGCAATTCCGCCTCCGGCAAAGACATTTGGAAACCACGGCAACAGGCCCCTCCCCCAGAAGATCAGCAAGAACAGCCAGCCAAGACCAAGTTTACCGATCAATGAGAACGGCAGAACTCCAGCGCTAGGGGAATACTACACATAGAATTCATGGCTTTTTTAACATGATTCCTTAGTCTTTCAAAGTTAATTTTTTTTTTAACTCTTTTTTTCTTTTTTTTTTTTTTGAATTTTTCTTTTTCCCTTTTTCAACCAACATCTTATCAATCCCTTTTTTAAAAAACATTTTTATTTTTCATTTTTAGAGTCATATTCTATCCCTTCATAGTAGTTACCCGTATTTTTGGCATATATATATATATAAGTTGTTCTCTCTTTAAAATTTTGAGATAGTTTCTTCTAACAGATCAAAATATACCCTAAATCTCTCATATATGGTTTTTTTCTACTCCCCTGCCTGATCACATTCTCTCCCTTCTTTTTCTTTTTTTAAATCCTCCTCTTTCTTTTTCAAACAACTTCTTATCAGTTCCTTTTATAAAATCTTTTATAATTTCCATCTTTACAATCATATTCCATCCCTTCATCATATCAACCCTTATTTTTGTACATATAGAAGTTTTTCTTTCTTTAAAATTTTGGGAGGCACTTTCTTCTAACAGACCAAAATACACCCAAAATCTAGTGTGTGGCACTGATCTATATACCAGCCTGATCATATTTGATCACATTCTGGTTTTTTTTGTTGTTGTTTTGTTTTGTTCTGTTTTTGTTTGTTTTTATCTTTGTCTTTTTCTGTTTTTTCTTTTTCTTTTTTCTCTCTTTCCCTTTCTTTTCCCACTGCTTCAAGTCTTTTCTGATTTGTTTAGAGTATATTTTCTGGGGACGTTGTTACTCTGCTAGCATTTTGTTCTCTCATTAATCTATTCACCTCTGGACAAAATGACAAGGCGGAAAAAATCACCTCAACAAAAAGAACAAGAGGTAGTACCGACTGCCAGGGACCTACTCAATACGGACATTAGTACGATGTCAGAGCTAGAGTTTAGAATCATGACTTTAAAGATACTCGCAGGGCTTGAGAAAAGCATGGAAGTTATTAGAGAAACCCTTGCTGGAGAAGTAAAAGAACTAAAATCTAACCAAGTAGAAATCAAAAAGGCTATTAATGAGGTGCAATCAAAATGGGGGCACTAACTGCTAGGATAAATGAGGCAGAAGAGAGAATCAGTGATATAGAAGACCAAATGATGGAAAATAAAGAAGCTGAGAAAAAGAGAGATAAACAACTACTGGATCACGGGGGCAGAATTCGAGAGATAAGCGATACCATAAGACGAAACAACATTAGAATAATTGGGATCTCAGAAGAAGAAGAAAGAGAGAGAGGGGCAGGAGGTATAATGGAGCAAATTATAGCAGAGAACTTCCCTAATTTGGGGAAGGAAACAGGCACCAAAATCCAGGAGGCACAGAGAACCCCTCTCAAAATCAATAAAAAAGGTCAACACCCTGACATCTAATAGTAAATTTACGAGTCTCATAGACAAAGAGGAAATCGTGAAAGCAGCTCGGGAGAAGAGATCTGTAACCTACAATGGTAGAAACATTAGATTGGCAACAGACCTATCCACAGAGACCTGGCACTCCAGAAAGGACTGGCAGGATATATTCAGAGCACTAAATGAGAAAAATATGCAGCCAAGAATACTGTATCCAGCTAGGCTGTCATTGAAAATAGAAGGAGAGATAAAAAGATTCCAGGACAAACAAAAACTAAAGGAATTTGCAAACACAAAACTAGTCCTACAAGAAATCTTGAAAGGGGTCCTCTAAGCAAAGAGACCCTAAAAGCAACATAGAGCAGGAAGGAACACAGACAATATACAGTAACAGTCACCTTACAGGCAATACAATGGCACTAAATTCCTATCTTTCAATAGTTACCCTGAATGTAAATGGGCTAAATGCCCCAATCAAAAGACAGAGGGTATCAGATTGGATAAAAAAACAAGACCCATTGATATGCTGTCTGCAAGAGACTCATTTTAGACCCAAAGACACCCCCAGATTGAAAGTGAGGGGGTGGAAAGCTATTTCCCATGCTAATGGACACCAAAAGAAAGCTGAGGTGGCAATCCTTATATCAGACAAATTAGATTTTAAACCAAAGACTGTAATAAGAGATGAGGAAGGACACTATATCCTACTTAAAAGGTCTATCCAACAAGAAGATCTACCAATTGTAAATATCTATGCCCGTAACATGGGAGCAGCCAATTATATAAGGCAATTAATAACAAAAGCAAAGAAACACGTCGACAACAATACAATAATAGTGGGGGACTTTAACACCCCTCTCACTGAAATGGACAGATCGTCTAAGCAAAAGATCAACAAGGAAATAAAGACTTCAAATGACACACTGGACCAAATGGACTTCACAGACATATTCAGAACATTCCATCCCAAAGCAACGGAATACACATTCTTCTCTAGTGCCCATGGAACATTCTCCAGAATCGATCACATCCTAGGTCATAAATCAGGTCTCAACTGGTACCAAAAGATTGGAATCATTCCCTGCCTATTTTCAGACCACAATGCTTTGAAACTAGAACTCAATCACAAGAGGAAAATCACAAAGAACTCAAATACATGGAGGCTAAAGAGCATCCTAGTGAAGAATGAATGGGTCAACCAGGAAATTAAAGAAGAATTAAAAAAATTCATGGAAACCAATGAAAATGAAAACACAACTGTTCAAAATCTTTGGGATGAAGCAAAGGCAGTCCTAAGAGGAAAGTAAATAGCAATACAAGCCTTTCTCAAGAGACAAGAAAGGTCTCAAGTACATAACCTAACCCTACACCTAAAGGAGCTGGAGAAAGAACAGCAAAGAAAGCCTAAACCCAGCAGGAGAAGAGAAATAATAAAGATCAGAGCAGAAATCAATGAAATAGAAACTAAAAGAACAGTAGAACAGATCACCGAAACTAGGAGCTGGTTCTTTGAAAGAATTAACAAGATTGATAAACCCCTGGCCAGACATATCAAAAAGAAAAGAGAAATGACCCAAATCAACAAAATCATGAATGAAAGAGGAGAGATCACAACCAACACCAAAGAAATACAAACAATTATAAGAACATATTATGAGCAACTCTATGCCAGCGAACTAGATAACCTGGAAGAAATTCCTAGAGATGTATCAACTACCAAAACGGAACCAGGAAGAAATAGAAAACCTGAACAGACCTATAACCACTAAGGAAATTGAAGCAGTCATCAAAATTCTCCCAAAAAACAAAAGCCCAGGGCCAGATGGCTTCCCAGGGAGTTTACCAACATTTCAAGAAGAATTAATACCTATTCTTCTGAAACTGTTCCAAAAAACAGAAATGGAAGGAAAACTTCCAAACTCATTTTATGAGGCCAGCATTACCTTGATCCCAAAACCAGACAAAGAACCCATCAAAAAGGAGAATTACAGACCAATATCCCTGATGAACTTGGATGCAAAAATTCTCACCAAAATACCAGCCAATAGGATCCAACAGTACATTAAAAGGATTACTCACCACAACCAAGTGGGATTTATCCCTGGGCTGCAAGGTTGGTTCAACATCCGCAAATCAATCAATGTGATACAATATATTAACAAAAGAAAGAACAAGAACCATATGATCCTCTCAATAGATGCAGAAAAAGCATTTGACAAAGTACAGCATCCTTTCTTGATCAAAACTCTTCAGAGTATAGGCATAGAGGGTACATACCTCAATATCATAAAAGCCATCTATGAAAAACCTACAGCGAATATCATTCTCAATGGGGAAAAACTGAGAGCTTTCCCCCTAAGGTCAGGAACGCGGCAGGGATGTCCACTATCACCACTGCTATTCAACATAGTATTGGAAGTCCTAGCCACAGCAATCAGACAACAAAAAGAAATAAAAGGCATCCAAATTGGCAAAGAAGAAGTCAAACTCTCACTCTTTGCAGATGATATGATACTTTATGTGGAAAACCCAAACAACTCCATCCCAAAACTGCTAGAACTCATACAGGAATTCAGTCAAATGGCAGGATATAAAATCAATGCACAGAAATCAGTGGCATTCCTATACACCAACAACAAGACAGAAGAAAGAGAAATTAAGGAGTCGATCCCATTTACAATTGCACCCAAAACCATAAGATACCTAGGAATAAATCTAACCAAAGAGGCAAAGGATCTGTACTCAGAAAACGATAAAATACTCATGAAAGAAATAGAGGAAGACACAAAGAAATGGAAAAACGTTCCATGCTCATGGATTGGAAGAACAAATATTGTGAAGATGTCCATGCTACCTAGAGCAATCTACACATTCAATGCAATCCCCATCAAAATACCATCCACTTTTTTCAAAGAAATGGAACAAATAATCCTAAAATTTGTATGGAACCAGAAAAGACCCCGCATAGCCAGAGGAATGTTGAAAAAGAAAAGCAAAGCCGGCGGCATCACAATTCCAGACTTCCAGCTCTATTACAAAGCTGTCATCATCAAGACAGCATGGTACTGGCACAAAAACAGGCACATAGATCAATGGAACAGAACAGAGAGCCCAGAAATGGACCCTCAACTCTATGGTCAACTCATCTTTGACAAAGCAGGAAAGAATGTCCAGTGGAAAAAAGACAGTCTCTTCAACAAATGGTGTTGGGAAAATTGGACAGCCACGTGCAGAAGAATGAAACTGGACCATTTCCTTATACCACACACAAAAATAGACTCCAAATGGTTGAAAGACCTCAATGTGAGACAGGAGTCCATCCAAATCCTAAAGGAGAACACAGGCAGCAACCTCTTCGACCTCAGCCGAAGCAACTTCTTCCTAGAAACATCGCCAAAGGCAAGGGAAGCAAGGGCAAAAATGAACTATTGGGACTTTATCAAGATAAAAAGCTTTTGCAAAGCAAAGGAAACAGTCAACAAAACCGAAAGACAACCGACAGAATGGAAGAAGATATTTGCAAATGACGTATCAGATAAAGGGCTAGTATCCAAAATCTATAAAGAACTCATCAAACTCAACACCCAAAGAACAAAGAATCCAATCAAGAAATGGGCAGAAGACATGAACAGACATTTTTCCAAAGAAGACATCCAAATGGCCAACAGACACATGCAAAAGTGCTCAATATCGCTTGGCATCAGGGAAATCCAAATCAAAACCTCAATGAGATACCACCTCACACCAGTCAGAATGGCTAAAATTAACAAGTCAGGAAACGACAGATGTTGGCGGGGATGCGGAGAAAGGGGAACCCTCTTACACTGTTGGTGGGAATGCAAGCTGGTGCAGCCACTCTGGAAAATAGTATGGAGGTTCCTCAAAAAGTTGAAAATAGAGCTACCATATGATCCAGCAATTGCACTACTGGGTATTTACCCCAAAGATACAAATGTAAGGATCCGAAAGGGTACATGCACCCCAATGTTTAAAGCAGCAATGTCCACAATAGCCAAACTGTGGAAAGAGCCAAGATGCCCATCGATAGATGAATGGATAAAGAAGAGGTGGTATATATATATATATACAATGGAATATTATGCAGCCATCAAAAGGAATGAGATCTTGCCATTTGCAACGACGTGGATGGAACTGGAGGGTATTATGTTGAGCGAAATAAGTCAAACAGAGAAAGACATGTATCATATGACCTCACTGATATGAGGAATTCTTAATCTCAGGAAACAAACTGAGGGTTGCTGGAGTGGTT